>NC_046335.1:10704464-11014553 GCF_000738735.6 Corvus cornix cornix
TATCAGATTGGTACTATTACACACAGGAAAAAAAAAATAGCACAAAAATCACAGCTCAAAGACTGTGAATTTAGAAGGGATTTCTTCAACTCTGTTCAGCCCCATGCTAAGAGCCTACACTTTTATTAGACAGGACCAAGCCAGATGACAACAGAACACATTCCCATAGACCAGTTTTATATCCAAGACCACAGTGTGATCTCTTCAAATGTTTACATACCATTTTGAGCTTCAATGACAGCAGGTTCCACTTTGTCAAGATCTTCTTTCACACTCATCTGTTTGTCTGCAATGACCTCCTGCTGCTTGTGCAGCTGTTCCTGAATCTCCTGGCTCATAACCTGTAAGAGAATTTCACAGACAAAATATGCTTTTTAGAAGCTGAATTTCTTCCAGTACTTGCTCTGTAGACTCTGTTTTGTAAATAAAATAGTTGCTATGCACAGAGATTTAATAAAAATTTTTACCTTTTTCTTCTCAGCTTCCTGTTGATCTTTCACCATCTTTTTCAACTTGTCATTGGCTGCTGCATTTTTCACTTCCAGCTCCTGACTCTTTATTCTTAGGTCACGCCGCAATTCTTCCACCTGAGATCAATTTTAAGATGGAAGAGAGAATTCATATTAAGCACTGAGATCTATTTAATCACTCCAGCCTTACAGAGAGCAAAGTTTTAAAGATACATACCTGATCAACTGTTTCCTTGATTTTTCTAAGACCAACGTTCAAATGCATTTGCTGTTCCTCCAGTTCACTTCGTTTCTCATTGAACAAGTTGGCATAATGGTTGATGAAGTCCAAATAGTGACGTGGTGTGATTGCCATTGTTCTGCCTCCTCGTTTTGCCAGCCGAGCATTAGCCTTTAGGGAACAAAAAGTTGTAGAACATGCACTGTTCTAAAATTTATTTGGATGCCAAGGATCATAGTTTTTAGGAAACTGGTGAATGATGCCATGGCCTAGAGGTAAGTGTAAGTTAAGCAGCGTAATAATAACATACCTGGTGAAGAGTCTGGTGCACAAACACACAGCTATTAACAATAGCCTCCCTGTGTGATGGTGGCTGTGGCAGCTTATCATACACAACTGGCATGTAATCAGGCACAATGTAATTTGGTTTCTCAAGATCCATTTTGCTTGTGAACTCTTTGCCAACTTGGTATAGTGCCTCAGTTGACCAGTCTCCAAACCAGTTCAAGACGCATCTGAAATAAAAAGCATTTGTGAAGACTTTCCCAGAAGCAGTGTTTTAATGATACTTGTAACATATGTTAGAATATGCAGCAATTACCTGTTGAAGAGTGCAGGAGAAGTAGCTGCCCTGTCCTTCAGGCCCTCAGAAGATGGATTCATAGTGAACACTACATGGAGATTCCGAATAACTTGGCTGGTGAACCATTTGTAGAGTTCCTCATGCGAATCTAACATTAAACCTTCTTTTTGTGCTCCTTCTTTACACTGAGTCATCAGGGTAGCATATTCATCTCCTTCAAAGAGACCAGGAACCTAATTCAAAAGATATTTTTGTTGTAGTTTATGGTTGTAAAAAGGTGCTTAAAATAGTTACTCACAATCTTCTTACCTCTCCGTTGGCTAGGAGAGTGTTCATTCTCTCCAGGAATCCAGAATCCAAGACGTTTGACTCATCCATGATAAAAGCTATTTTTTCATTTTTACACCCAGAACGTCTCAATACTGTCCTAAGGTCTTCATCAAAATCTTCACCTGTGTATTTTCTGTGAACCTGGTAAGAGTTAACACTGGTCATTAACATTTTGGCTTAGCTTTTAATGGGATTTTAGGGGTGAATATATAAGTGGGAGTTTTGACTTGCAGGTTTTCAGAAGTTAAACTAGCACACCAACCTTGATTTGGTAGACACTCAAACCGTTCATCCAGGCAACAAATCTTGACAGGGTTGTTTTCCCTGCTCCACTGACTCCAATTAGCAGCAAGTGGCCCTGTGGCTGACGGAAGATTCTGAAAAAGAACACAACCAATTGTGATTGATAAGTGTTAGAAACTTACTGAAGCTCTTCCTAGAACACCTCAGCTTCAAGTTAGTACTAAAACTGACATACCTTTCCAGATAGGATCCTGCTATCTGGAGGCTGGCACTATATTTTCTATAGACAACAATGAGACCATGCTTCATTCTTACTTTGTACTGAGGCTACTCTGTTTTAGAATAAGTCTAAATATGGCTTACATGAGCAGCAATGGAAGTCTCAACTTACCGGTCAATTCTTAACACATGATCCAAGACTTCATTGAACAGGACAAGTGGAACATCAAGTTCTTCTTCATAAAAGACTTTAAGCCTAGCTTTCACATAGTCTCTTAGTTCTTCTTGATCCACTGGGATATAATCCTAAAAGAACCAGTTGATATAGTATGGAGATTAAGGAATTTGCTTAGGGGTAACTTTATGAGTACACAAAAGCAGAACTGCTAGAATACTTGAAGTAGCAATCCTCTAGAAAAGCTTAAGAATACTATACTCATTTAACTTGCACAGGAACATGTCCACTGCCTAGAGCGTCACAGATAGCAGCATGGGGTTTAAACACTGTATCTACTGAACCTATCACAGGCTAAGCCTGTGCTGCCAGCTACCAAAGACACTGGGAAGTAGCACTACAGACTTACTCCCTTCCCCAATTTATTTTAAACAGCCTTTCCTAGTCACTTACTATTGGTCAGAGATGGGTAGCAAGCCAGGTGGACTTTTGGCTCAACCCACTGGGATTTGTATGGACTGCCCAGATGGATCACTTCAGATTACAAGAAATAGGTCACCAGAAAATGTGTAATACCAGTATTTCTCAAGGGTCACTGCCTTATCCAAGCGATTCCATAAGGAATAACTGTCACCTGGTAGTGTCACACTATTCTTGAGAAATATTATTTAATACTGCCTTTACATCCCACGGTAACTCTTACAATAGCATCCCTCGCATAACAGCTATTAACTTTGTGGCAAAGCTCACAGATAATCACAGTAAAAATTTACTGGAGATCAATTTAACAAAATGATGGACACTGATTATCATTTTAATACAGTCATAACAGCTGCATCACTCAGATGATGAGTTGCATCCAACCTATTTAAAATTTTTTTTAAAAAGTTTTACTTGCCTTTGACAGCCAGTTGCTGTATAAGATAGGTCTGCTCATAGCCTTTTCTTTGTCAATGTTGGGGAAATGTTTCAGAGCAACCATGTCAATGTTCTCATCAGTCCAGCGTCTCTCCTCATCTTCCACAAGTCTGGATAAAGAAGTAAGCCAGTGAGTACAGTCCTCTGTAATGGGAAGATATAATCACACCACGTGGAAGCACTGTGACTGAAGTATATTTCTGCTTTGTACAGATACAACTCCCAAGAGAGTCAAGCTGGAGTGAAGGGAAATATTCTCATTGGCATTCCAGCTATTTAACATGAAGCACACTTTAGTTTGATCTTCTAATGAAAGTTGGCAAGGAATAGGGAGAATTAATTTTCGACTCTTTATGGTTTTGCCTCCCCAACTCACAATTATTTTACCTGTCCTGGAAGAGACGTAAGGCTTCGTGGGCCCAAATCCTGATAAGGCCTTCAACTGGTAAGGTTTCTAGTGGTCTTAATGCTTCGAATATACCTCTCACCCACCGAGTCATTTCACGAGGTGAATAGATGTAGTGTGGCTGCGTGTCTTGAGTGAATCTCTCCTAAAAATTTAAACTTAATTAGTTACTTTATCTCAAAATTGCACCATATTTTTGTACAGGCCTTGGCATTGCAAGGTATTATGCTGACAGCATAATTTAGTCATTTTTGCCAGAACTCAAGTAACTGGTTGAGTACTGTACACATATTATCCATGTGAAAGGTAAACAATGCATGTTAAATGATTCAGCATAAAAGGAAGCCTTCTAACTAGAGTCTGGAGTTGCACTTAACTAGTTACCTGAGACATTGTGTAGAATTCTACCATAGCAGCAGTGAGAGGTTCTGCATATGTGCGAAGTGATGGGATCAGCCTCAGCATTGCACGATTGAATGTTCCATATATTTGAGTAAGTGAAGCTGGTCCAGGATAGTCCACATAAACCACAGGAACATGTCGTAAAAATCTGAAAGATTAGCAAATTACACAGTACAGAAAGTCAAATTACAATCTGTATTCTCTTCATTATCTTTTGCCAAAATTAAGTAACTCCTTGCTTCAAAAATCATCATCAGTAACTGCAGTTGGTTTGATTGCTCCTTAATGACTTGGACCAAAAAGTATTCTGAAGTGTTTCAGATAGGTGATTCAACAGCCTAACACTGAGTCTGCTGCCTGGCTGTCATGATAAGAACCAAGCAGCAGGTAGTGCAAAAGCAAGGAACACGATTTCAGCACAGCTGTTGCTAAACAAGTGTATTAAGAACAGATTACAAAATCAATGCTTCAGTTTTGACTCTGATTCTGTTGTTATATAGAATCTACTAGACACATTACCTGTGTGATAAAGGTTTTCTTCCAGGATCAGTAGGTGGATTACATGCACCAACAAACTGAATTCTCTCCAGTTTCACCCAGGTCTGGTCAGATGTACGGTAGAATCCTCCATGTTCCACCATCTGGAACAAAATAGTAAAAATAAAATCAAATCAGTGGAACATTGTATTCCCCTAAAAGTAGCTGTTGTGATACAGTTTACAGTTGCTTAAAAAGAAAAACAAACCTGTCTAATGAAGGATATGACTCTCTGTGTGCCATACTTATCCATATCTGGCAAGTTGATTTCATCACAGAACAGCACCAGCCACTTTCCTAACTGCACAGGAGCCAGCACCACTCCATTAGGGGTACGCCTGTATTCACAGTAGTGATCAAAAGTTTTCAACAGCAGTTCTGGAGTGGTAGCACTTGAAAAGTTGAGTCCAACCACCTTAAAAAGAGAACAGTGAAAAAAAAAAAATTAAAATACACTAAGGCTTGAAAGAGAGCGTATCAAGAGTCCTGAAAACAGCTATGTTCAGCTGTTCGCAGTGGAAATATATCTACCATCCACATTACAGGTATATTACCATAAATATACAGGTATATACAGCCTATATACTCTTTGCTTCCCACTGTAGGTTCTCCATTTACCATGCAGCAGTGCATCTTGCCCAACCCTGTATTTTGAATATCACTGCCTCATGTAACTGTCATTCCACCTAAATATACAGAAGGATGAGAGCTACTCAAACAATTGCACAGGTTTTTAAATACTGAATGCAGCAATGTTCCTCTGTTACTAAAATGGCAAACAAAGAAAGCAGTTTTAGGCTAAGGAACTTGAGAAACGAATTTGTATTCTCCTCAACATGATTTTTATTTTTTGCTATATATACACATGACTGACTGAGGTGAAGCTACCACTGAGTTCTGGCTAGGAAATAATTTCCATGCTATCTTTAATCTTAAGAAGATTAAAGACTTGCTACTACTCTGTAATTCACACACACACATACACACACACACACTCTCTCTCTCTTGTGTACCTCCATGTCAGGCAGAGCTCTGAGAGCACTGAAGAGGGTCATGGTCTTTCCAGAGCCTGGTGGGCCACAGAGCACCAGAGGTTTGTGCTCTGCCAGCCAAGTGTACAGCAATGCTTCATGCCGAACTGTATCTAGGGTTGGCACTACAACATCAGGAGCTGCAACTTTGTGTGTTTCAACTTCAATTTGAGGAACTTTGGATTGCCATGGCACCCATTCACCTGTTATGGACACCTAGGAGCACAAAAACATGATCAGACATTTTAGGACAGGAATCCAGCTAAACCTTAATTAATTTTTTAAAGTGACGTCAAATTTGATGTGTTTATTTAAACAAGCAGCTTGTTTGCTGAACTGTGAAACTGCAAAATTTAAAACAGTCTAGCAGTTTATTCTCCAGGTTTGTCTTCAAAATCTAAAGCAAGCTTTTAAGAAAATGAAAGAGCAACACTTCTAGTACAAGAAATGTTTACCTCATAGTCAATTATAGGTATGTTGGGTGCAGTTGGCAGTGGCACAGTGGTGATTCTCCTAATGTATTCTCCCAGCTCTGCTCTCATTTTCAAACGACTGTCTCCAGAAAGAGACCATAGTATTGCATAGACCAGGTACCTCTGTAAGAAGCAGCAACAGCAGCTATTGGTTTGAGAGTAACGGAACGAAACTCAGTGAGTAACTCAAATCTAGGCAAAACCAGGAGTCACTTAACAGCAGATTGCATTTACCTGGATGTAACGCTCCAGCTGGTCTATCTGCATCGGGAAGTCGGGATGGTTGGCATTGTACTGGGCCACGTTGCGGCAAGCTTGGTGCAGCATGGAGAACAGAGAGCCGAGGCAGCGCAGGCGGGTGAGGTCCATAATGTGCTCCAGCTTGAAAGCGTGTTCAAGTGCCTTGGTTACCAGGCCGTTGGATGTGAAATATGGCTGCATTATTGTTGCAGCATCTCTCTGAATCTGTTGGGGGAGACAAACACTGCTCAAAGCATTTCCTTCTCATTTGACTACCAGGCAGAAAGAAATGATTTTGTTTAAGGTTTGAAATGCTTCATATTTAAAAACCAAACCAAACCAACAACCAAAAAAAACCCAAACAAACAAACAAAAAAAAAACCAACCAGAAAAAGAAAAAATATGTAAAGAGGAAGTCAGCTTTTCTATGATAGGCTGTCATAAATTCTACATATGGTGTACCTGCGACACAAGCATTTTTACTACTTAATCTCATAATGTAATTCAAGTTATACCTGCAACATTGGGGATGCTGCTTCTTCTCCTTCATCTTCTTTGCCCTTTCGCCTGCGCTGAGCTTCCTCCTCACCTTCATCCAGAGGAATGCTTCTGAGTCTGGCCAGGAAGTTATTGAATATCATGTCTGTACTGAGAACATCCTCACTGAACCAGACCATACCACACCTTGACACGGTAGCCAAAGTGGCATATTTCAGATCCTGTACTTCAAACATGATACGCACCTGAAAGACAGAAATTTAAAATGACTTTAAAACAGCCAATCAAGAGCAAAACAATACAAACCCTTTCCCTGAAAAAACAGAGACCTTTTAAAATATGCAAATTCGCATTTAGACACTGAATAATCAGCATCAGCATTATACTGTCCTAAAGTAAGTTCATCATTATTGACATTTACCGTAAGACTTAATTCACATTTTGTCTTACAGGGTCAGAGTAAGTGTAACATGAAATGTTTCCACATAAACTCCTTACTCCAGCAAACCACAATCTGAACTCAGTATTACTTTGCTTGTGGTGAGAAAGAGGGACAACACTAGTAAATACTAAATTAAACTAACAAGCTTATATACAGCACATAAGCACAATGTAAAAAAAGTAACATTACATTTGGTGGGAGGCTGAGACGTTCTCCATTCGGCAGAGTCAGAAGTTTGTTGTCATCCAAAACAGAGTTCAAGTTCTCAACCCATTCAGGGTCTACATCACCATCAAAGATAATCCACTGGCGTTTTTGTAGTTCACCTCTCACGTTGTCTATGATTCTATATTAAAGGCAATAGTCATTGAAGTAGAGAATTAAGACTCAGTAAGGCGAGATTATCCTTGGCACAAATGTACCAGCCATTTTGCATTTGTACTATTAAAGACTTACTTTCTCAGGACATGGGTAAACAAGCCATCTGTCCATTCCCTGGTGTTTGGATCTAAAGTACCATAGAGGTGATCTTTGCTGATTGCTTTTGGATCTATAATGTGAGCGACACCTTCCACACCCTCCAGACGTTCAAGGGCCTTCAGAAGTACTCTCCAAGCCATGCTCTTTCCACTTCCAGAGGGACCAACCATCATCAAACCATGATTTATCTGTGTAATCTGATACAGCTGAAGAACCTGTGACACAAGAAATAACGTACCAATTAACTTCAGCAGTTAATCTAAGCTTTTAGGTATTGTTTGTTTAAGACAACAAAAATTTAAAAGCTTTCCACCTTTCATAATATAAAAGTAAATTTAGTCTTATACATAAACTTCAATTCCACATTTTCAGTTTTAGATTTTACCTTTTCAACCCACATGCCACCAACTTCTTCTCCATCACCATAGGTAAGGTACATTTCCTGACACACTTTTTTAAGTTCCTCTCTCAAGGCTGTCATCTCTCCACGGTGATACTGTACTCCAGGGAATACATCAGAAAGGAGACTGAACAGCAGTGGAATGTCTTCTGCAACCAGCTTTGGTACCATAGTTTCACATACACTTTGGATCAGAATCTGCAGAGAGAGAGTGAGACACATTTCATTTAAGATTTTTTTGTTAAGTTCACTTCACCAAATGTGTTTGACAAGGAATACTTCACTAAATACTTAACTGATTAGGTACCAGACCAGGGCAGTCTCAGTCAAAACAACCACTGACAGGGTTTCAACTTCGGAACTACCCAATGACTTCCTATTGATTTTCAGTTTATGCAAGTCTGGTTTCTCATGTCTCTTCAATATGCTTCTGGCATTAATTGCTGAGATGCTGAGCAGCAGTAAGTGTCATAAGCACCACCTCATAGGAATGAATTTTTCACTACAATTCAGGGAGTTGGAAAACATGTTTAACTTGGTGCTTCTAAGCTATCAAATTACCTTTGGTAACTAACATTACTTTGTTCACATGGCTTAATATTAAATGGTAAACACTGAAGGGTTAATTTCTTTGTTTAGTGTGCATCATCTATCACAGAAGCAGAGACTTTGCACACACATTACCTCTTGCTCTGGCAAGTTCTCAGCGATTTCTCCCTCATCAACAACTTCACCACGCTCTTCTTTCTCCCGCTTTATCTTCTGAATTCTCTCCCTCTTCACATTACCTGCACTAACCAGCACACTCTTCAGTGCTCTCAGGCCAAAATCGTAGTGACTTTGGGAGGACAACTGTTCATCACAAAGCCTAAGAAGCAAAAGAGGCAAAATACAATTTGATTCTCAGTATGAACCAACATAATACTCAGTAAATATCATTCTTTACTTGAAACTTTTGCTTGAAATGATTGCTGCACAATATGCTTAGTGAGTTGCAAAGATTATAGCTTTGAACTGTAAGTTCTATTGTTACTGACTGAAGCCAAACTTGTTACTCACTTGAAGAATGGTACTATCTTATTGGCAAGAACTTCAGCTGTACGGAAACCCTGGGAGTACAACATGACCTGGGCAATCAACTGACGGTCTGGTTTTGTCATTGCCAAGCTACGGAACAACTTCTTCAAATTGTCAGGCAGATTAGATCTGCCTGCATAGCCAGGATTCATGGTGATGAAGATTGCCATGTCAGGGCTCACTTTGACTTGTTTGTTCAGCAGTTCACAGGTAATGGGTGTTGCAGCTGAAAAGAGAGTGTATTTAGTTATACCTGAGTCAGTAATCAATCACTCTGAGAACTGAAGTCATACTTTATCCTATTTTAGTTTCCTACAGTAATGGACAGCAGGTTCTCCAATACTGCAACTCAAACAATATAAATTTCTACCAACTGAAAGTTACATCAAATATTTAAGCTTTGACATAAAATAGCTTCATCCTTGCATTATTTGCAAGAAATGTAGCTTAGCAACAAAACAGCATGAAGGATGTTAGAAAAGAATTACATACTCTTGTCATAGTTGGGGTTGGAATGCTCTCGCAATGCTTCCTGGATGCACTGAACTTGCTGTGAAACTGCAGAGAGCATTCTCTCCTCCAGTCTGTTGAACTCGTCAAAGCAGCCCCATGCACCCACTTGGCAAAGTCCCACAAAGATGCGCCCCATTGCCTGCATGAAGAGGGGAAAATTCACTCAATTGCATCGTCAAAGGAAGCAGAGAAGAGCACTTTACACAATGCATCCAAGGCAGGAAGAAGCTGTGTTTAATTGTAGGGTACTGTATTTGTAGTATTGTAGAGTTATGAAAGGGTTCTGACATTCAGCTTTCACTGCTTCACAGAACCACAGAGGACAACCATAGCTCTCTTATTACTCCATACTGTACTGCAGTGTGTTCCAAAACAGGCAAACTAAGTCCACTGCATAATGTTTTGTCTGCTGATACCAATAACATCAGGTGCAGTTCTAGTCCTTTATCACAAGGAGGATATAAGAACTACAAAACATTTCAGAAGAGGAAATTGAATGGCCAGAGTATGATAACCTTTCCACATAAAGAACAACCTTTAAGGTAAGATTCTGTAGAAGGCAACATGAGGGAATATGATGGAGGTCTAGAATCTACTGGTTTCAGATGAATAGGAATAAATTATTCACTGTCTTTTCTACTACAAGAACATAGGAATCATTAAAAAAAGACAAAAAGAAGGTGCTTTTTCATGAAGTGCATAGTAATAGTGCACAGTAGAACAATTTGGTAAAGATGTTATAGAACCAAGTGTGCAAGTGGATTGAAGGGGAGAAATAGTACATGAAGAAACGTTCACTGGAGCATGAACAGAGTTAACACTTTTCCAGTGGGACTCCTGATCCTCTTAACTGCCAGAGGGAGGAAGGGAGCTGGGGCAAGGAAGGATCACATTATTGGTGATTTTTATACTCCCTAGGCATTTTCTTACAGTCACCCCTGTGAGCCAAATGCTGGCTTAATGGAATCCTGATCTGGTCAAAATACAGCTGTACAGAAAAAAGCCCACACATGGCCAACCTGGCAGAGTCTGAAAAGTTCAGTGATTCCTTGTCCATGTTTTACATTATTTTTTATCTCTACACTTGACCAAAGTTTTCATTTGGAGACAATTTGCTGTGTTACAGTTTACAGAATCATTTCATCTGGTTCTCAGTTTGAAGATGTCATTCATCTTCAAATATCTGGATAAATTTTCTTAGTTCTGAAGAATTCTTCACATGATGAGATAAACTGCACATCTGTGTTGCAAAGGATAATTTGGTAAAGTGCAGCTACTTCAGCAGTCTCACACTCCCATCTGTTCCTCATTAAACCAGTACTATCAATGCAAACTACATAGTTTAAAGTTACTTTCCTAAAACCAGTCTTAAGCCCCTGCCTTGTACTTCCTTTCCCTCCATTTGCTGTTACAGAACTACCTGTTCAAAAAACCCAGAACCTCTGCTCTAGCAGTGTTCTGCCCCACTTCTGCTTTAGGCATTTTTTTGTTACAGAGGTTCTATATGACCCATAGACACCAGCTCAGTTAAGACTTACAGATAATCACCTTGAAAATAAACACTGCTGGCTGTTTCGGAGTTCTGAAGAGATTCCTACTGGTTGTTAATGAAGACTACATTGTTTCAATCAAACAGCTTACCTGGAAGTCAAATGTTTCATCACAGTTGAAAACCAACACAAAGCGGCCAAGCTGATGCCCAAGAGCTTTAACAGATTCTGTTTTACCAGTACCAGCAGGACCTGTTTTTGAAATGGGATGGACACACTTTAGTGTTTATCATCTGAGCAGCACTGCCAACTCATGCAATCTGCCAGCATGCGGATTCTGAAGGTGCCTGTTCAAGAGGGTTCAACTGAAATCTAAAACTGTTCCAACTTCCCCCGAAACACCATTTTGTTCTTTGGTATCTTAGTTATAAGTGTTTTGCATGTTTACATTAACACTGTATTGTGGGAGTGCACATCCTTTCCCCAGTCCACCCCTTAAACCCCATCCCAGGCCACACTACAGTCTCAGGAATGCTTGTTAGGCCTTGGCCTACATTAACGGCACCAGTTAGCTCCCCTTGAGCTTATCAGAAACCCTGTCTGCTCCCACAACATCTGTTGTCTAATGAGCTCCTGTTTTTCAATTCATAGCCTTGAGACTTACATTTTTTCTGTCTGAACAACAGACCAAGTAGAGTAATATTTTTGTTGTTGGACTTTTCAAGGAACATTCTAGTAACCAACTCGGATTGTGGTCAGGACGGAAATTTAGTGATGACTAAAGCCAGTAATTTTGCAACTCTATAAACAGTGGTCCTAAGACCCTCTGAGATCTCCTGGACTGCAGCAGGCTGTGACCAGGATTGTGGGATGCCTCTTGGAGCTTGTGATCTCTCCAGTTTGCAATGGAGGATTGCCATTGAAAGCTGACAACTGAACTTGGGCTGATACCCCCCACTCCTTGAGACCCAACCCTTCATTTGTGGAGAGATGCAAAGCCATCCACTGAATTCAAGGGGAATTTTTCATAGGTATACCTTTGCACATACTTCATGTCTGTGTGCCAATTTAGGTCTATAATTAAGCAAAACTTTTTGTCAAGTTACTGCTCTGCTTACAGAAAATCCTACTGAATAATTTTGTTTTAAATTAATCAATTGTTCAAGTACTGCTATTATTGTACTGATTAAGTAATGAAATACTGCTAAATCCTTCAGACCTAAACTTGATCCAGTCTGAAGCTAAGTTTGGCAAGGGAGTCCACTCTGACCCTTTTGACCCAATGGTAGTTTTTCTTACCCCTCTGCATCCCTTACTGTTATCCCTGCTTATCCTTGTGTCCCTAGTCTCCACATAAACCATCCCAGATTGCTTTTAATCAGATTTTTCCTTGTGTGCTTGATCAATACAGTAATAGAATGAATCTTGCCATAGAATTTGTTGTGCTTTTACAAATTCATATTAAACCTGCCTTTGCTGATACCTCACTGGTGATTCTTTAAGTGACCTAAACCACTCATTCTCATACGTATTAGAGAAGGTAAGAATTTTATACACTTGTCTCACAAACTTACCAAATGGTGATCCTCCAAGTCTTGCCTCCAGGGCTTGTGTCATTGTCAGGTAGCAGCGGTCAGTGAGAGGAGTCTGTACCAGCTTATCCTGAACCCCGAGGTACTCAAAACCATAGTTGAATTTGGCATTTGCCATCTGAATGGAGAGCTGTTGCAACACATCTGTCTGCTTTGGGTCAAAGTAGAACCGCATTTGGCTCAGCCACTCGAAAGATTTGGAGTTGTCGATCTTGCTTTTGATCAGTGATCTTGTAACATCTCTCTGGTGCACCAACTCAGTGATCTGGAGAATGAAGGTAACTCCTTAAGACCACAGCAATACAAGCCAATAAAGACAGGCTAATAAAGACAGGACTCCTACAGCTTCTCAGATTGGCACAGTGAATTGCCATCACTTAGAAATCATGACCTAAAACCAGCCTCTGCTTTAAAATCTGTTGCTACAAAGCCAAAACTAACCATGTTGCCTACTGTTAATGACTTTCCTAGTTTACAGCAAAGCACTCTGGTCCCGTTAGCCTGTTAATCTGTTACACTACTGAACTCAGTATTTTACTTGCCAGAAATCAGGTATTTCCCTCTAGAAATAACCCAGGATGATTTTAACTCTCCCCCCACCCCCAATCCCTATCTAAAAACAAAAGCATATCATAGTTACAATAATAACCAGCTTAACGATGTATTTCAGATTTGAATGAAAAAATCAGTAACTTCTATACCTGGAAGATCCAGTTTGAAGGTCAATTCACTGAGCTAGTCTGTAATATGCTATCAGGCATTAAGCTGACTAGAGTGAAAAACTACCACCCCTACATTAAGGATCAGGCCTTAATGTAATTGCTTAAATCGCACAAAACCTTTTCCTAGAGGAATAGTAATTCGACTGATCAACTTGTTCATTAAAATTAAAAAATGCTCACCTGTAAACCCCAGAGATGAAAGGTTTTTACTTACCAAGTGCTCCAGTTTCCTTCTGCGAAGGGGTGGCTGCTCCATCAGCACAGAGTCTGCCAGGACGTTGAGTGTGACCTCAACATTGGCTAGGACAGACTGGAGAGGACTGTTGTCTCCACCTCCACCATTGAGGGCTGACTCCACATTCTCAGACCATGCAATCTGGGCTGAGAGTACAACAAGCTGAGCCTGTGTAAAAAAAACCTCATCAGACAGTTTTCCTTGCTAAAGTAACATACTGAAGCATATTGAAGTGTTCCACATTAATACCTGGTATTTGTCAATCCAAGAGATGTAGACTGCTGGATCAATTGAAGTTGCTTTTCCAAAGATTTCTACTTCAGTAACAGACTCCGCAAGCAATTTAGCAAGGGTCACTCTCATTTCTTTTTCAACAAGAGTGAGCCACTCATTGATCTTGGGATGTTCTGTGATGGAGACAGGTGTTTTGAACAGCACCTGCAAGAATTAAAAGTTTAAGTCAGTCCACATTCCCTTATTTTCAGAATTTTATTTAGAAAGAAATACTGCAGCTATACCTCCTCTCCTTCACGTGAGGATATCCCAAGAACCACAGAATTGTCTTCATTGAGAATAATGCTAGAAACTCCAGCAAACATTTTCTTGAAGTGTTTCTGCAACTTAGCAACATTTTTGCTGTTTCCAATGATTTCAAGCAAGTCTTCATCACCAACAAAGTAGAACCTATTAATCACATAAAATTAGATCTGTATCAGAACTCCAACTATCATTTTTAATTTATGATTTATGATTCATCCATGGCCACTACTAACAGAAGTAATTGACAACCATTGTCCCAACATTGCAAGACTGCATGAACCATAAATTTGCCAGCAGTTATACCTCAGTGCTATCATTAAGTTCAAATGGTCTGTACCATATGGAAGCGTATCCACGCTCCATATTGCGGATCATTTTCTTTACTTATCCATCTCTGAAATACCCAAAGTAGAGTTTGGGATTGAACTGTCCTACCAGCCAGGGAGAACTCCCACTCAGTACCCTCCTCACCCTTATTATCTTATGCTAAGTGACAAACTAGTTGAGGACTACAGGTAAGTCAAAATCAATGACCTAAATACTGGACTGTGACAATTTAGACACTGTCCTTCAATCAAATGGCAGAAGAACCTCTTAAGTTTGCAGAAATCAACTGCAATAGCTCCTTAGACAATATCCACATCCTGCAACCAGCCACAGATGGGCAAATAAGGGAAGTTTTAGTCCCACTTCCTGAGAAGTAGCTATAACTAAATCTGTAAATGGTTGTAACATCTCATGCATATGCAACACAGAACTGGCAGAGGCTTTACAGAGCACTACACCAATTCCTGCACAGAAACATCAGATTACTTCAAGAGTCAACTTCTTACCGAGGGAAAGAGGATCTCTCCCTTTCCAAGTATTCTCCCAGTGCTTTCTGTATCTTCCCAAGTAAGTCTGCCAGTCTCTCTAATGATCTCTGCACACCTTGAATGTTAAGAACATCCATCACAAGTGGAGATTTGGACACCTTTTTCATAAGTGCCAAAAATTCAGTGCTGATGCTGCAAGTAAAATAACACAATACATTAGTGCAAACTCAGTAACCACAGGCCTGCAGAACACCAAAGTTATTTATCTCTAAATGACCACTCCACCTCTAACGGCTGCAGAGGCTCTAGGGAACACAAGCCTAAATTCCCCAAATACCTCTTTATCTACCTCAAGCCCACAACTTGCAACTTATTTGCAGTGTTCAATCTACCAATTCCAGAGCAGAAGGTCTACTTTTCTTTACTTCCTGAAGAGATGCATAAATCTGATTCTTTGATCTGACTGGAAGTGTGTCGAATGAGTAAGTGTGATCAGACCAACTTAAAAGAGAGGAAGTAAATAATGCTTAAAGGGTGAGATTAGAGGCTGCAGCAACAGAAATCAGCCTGATTGTTGCAGCCACAATGCCAGAAAAACCCTTGAAGTAGCTGACATGAACTAGCAAGGAAAACCACCTGAGTCCCTACCATCTTCTAAAAATTACACATCAGCCTGTTTACTATAAACCTTTTTCTCTCATAGTTGCACCTCCTTGCTTGATGAACTTTTATCTACAGCAGCTGTAATCCAGCTGGACCAGATAAGAATGCAGTCAGTATTTCAACTCGGAGAGTGCTACAGTGAGTCATGAAGTTTCAGGCCTACCCACATGGTGCTCCAAGGGAGGCAAGAAAAGAACAAAACAATTAAAAAGTTACCTCTGGAACCGCTGGGTCTCCACAGGCAGCAAGTGTTTGATGTCTGCACTGCCAGTAAAGATACCCTCCAGGTAAACCCATCGCCTCTGGACATCTATCCAGACATCAAAGAGTGCCATGATACGGTTCAGCTTATCTTCCCAGCTAAGGGCATCTTCCTCAAACACCTGAAGTTTAAACATTGCATTAACATTCATTTTAATATTATCAAGTGTTTGACTACTAATAATTATTAGAGGAAACATTTTTTTGATAGTTACAAAGTATGCATATACAATTAACAGTTGGTCAACTTTAAACAGTGAATATAGTCCCTGATGACAAAAATCTGAACTAAATAAAAGGGAAAGGCAGAAATACACAAAAATTCTTTAGCTTTGTTCTCCATTTTACCTTGTAGTATGGTGACAGCTTCATAGCAGACACGCTGTTAATGTGCTCCTTGACTTTGTTGAAAAGGTCATCCCATCCACGAATCAAACGACACTTGTTCTGGTAATTGACCAAGTCCAGCTCGTAAGTGTTCCACACTTCTCTTATCTGAAGAAAAAGATGTTTAAAGTATGACATCAATCATTTCTGCTCCAACAGAGTTACAAAGTTGAAATAGAGTAATCAGATTTTATTTTTTTTACCCAAAGATTCTGGGTTTACGCTCAAACTTTTGTTAATATTTATTGAGACTATGATGCAGTTCAAGGTGGGGTCCTTGCAGTCACTACCAAGAATTGCTTTTCCCAAATAATGCGAGTTTCATCAGAGAAAGTTTCCATAGCTTTAAACTGTTGCCCAAAACACAGCATTTCATGGAGTCTTGGCACTTACTTCAGCTTAGAGTGACAAGTTTACTACACAAGTAGCCACCTAACAGCAGCTCTCTGATTTGCTATTACATGCATACATACAAGAGCTGATACTAGCCTGTTTCAAGAACTCTTCCAAAGCCATCTCTCCCTGAGCCACAAGCAGAACATCTTTGACGATTGCTTCATTTCTCTGTAAGTCGACATCCCAGATCTGGCCCAGGGTCAGTTCTGAGACAACCCAGTTAACATGAAGCCTCTTCATCAGTTGTTTCCAGTGTCGGTCTTTAAGTGCCTCGGATTTCAGTTCGATAACTAACATGTTTATCTACAGAAGACAAAGAAGCAATTACATCTTTGAACTTGAATATAAAAGACATCCATTTCAGAAATGAGTGTAACTTACCTTCATGTAGCCCTTCAGAAGTCTCTGAACATACTCATAGGAGGCATACTGTCGCAAGCGGGCAGGGAAGTTTTTCAATTGGTTCAGCAGACCATCCAAGTTTTGTCGAAGCTGTTATCAGTAACATAAAAGCAATGAAATCTTTCTCTACAAGTCCATGCACATAACCATGCAAGTTACCTATATATTTGTTACAGAAAACTCTCTCTAAAGAGACACTAGCAACAGGACAGCTCTTTTAAGTGTTACCCGTATTTGCCTAAGATGTGGTTACTCTACAGCCTAGAATGTAATTTTATTGGTCTGACTGAGATTTATGATGTAGTCTTGTCACAGGCAGTTAGTTTATAGCTTAGTGTTCTTTCTACTCTTTACCGCCTGAGCACTGAACTAAAATTGATGGTGTTTACCTGACTGTATAATGAAGTTTCCCTAATGAGGTCGAACAGCCTATTTAAAAACAGCAGTTTCCTCTCTGTAGATGCAGTCCAATCTCAAAACTATGGAAACTGCATAAATCCCCTGTAAGATTACTTAAATTATGACAATCCTGTGAATAATATTTAGTTTAGCCTCAGAAGAAACATGCTCGCAAGTATTGCTACCAGAAAGCCGGGGGTGGACAACCCGGTGTGCTGCGACCTTCCTAGAGAGCGTCCTGCAAAGCATCTTCCAGGGGCCGTGGCAGGCCTCCCTGGGCAGCAGGGGATTTCAGCAAGTGTAGTAATTTCTCAGCTACAAGTGATTCCAGCTCTTGTGATTCAGCTCTTTGTGAAATCACCCAAGGTGAACTCAGGGACAGGGAGACAGGAGCCCCATTTGGCAATTCCACAGAGGTAGCTTTAATTGTCCAGCAGCCCCTGTGAAGGGGAGGCCAGGGACAAAGGCTCCCTACTGAGGGGCAGAAATAGGGCCTTTTATGGGAAAGGCAGGGGGTGGGGTAGAAACCAACTAGCCAACTGGGTACAGGCTGTTACCATATAGAAACAAGGCATGCTGGGGGTGGTTCACTTTGTCACCATGACCCAGAGGAACGTTGCTTATCTCTGGGGTAAGTCTTTTTGCCCTGAGGCCTCTCTCCTCCAAGGGAGTGCAGAGGGCTCTTGTGCCAAGGGCTCCCAGCCCTCCACACACGAGAAACTGAAGAAGGTACCTAAACACTGAAAATGATCCAGACTGACAATTGAGCATGTCTATCTCAAGAGGCCTAATTTCTAATTTGCATATATTTGTGGCAGGTAACCATAGGCCATGTGTTGTTCAAGTACACAAAAGTGAAGTACCTTGCGAGGCTGTACTGAGACCCAGGGTTGTTCTTTCATTTGATCGATCTGTTCCCAGACCTTAGAGAGTTCAGACCAGACACCTTTGAGATCCTGCAGCTCTTCAAGGGCTACCTGTAGTAAAGAACGTATCAAACATCAGCAGTTATTCCTAATTTCTTCAAAGTCATTAGCATGGGTGAATTAAACAAAATATTTCTAATCCATCAAAAACCTTCAGACAGCTTGCCAATTCAACAGAACTGCAACAGCAAGTGACCAAGATCAGATTTTTCCATCTCAGGTCACATAATAGTTTCAAAAGAATAAGACAGTTAAGGAAGAGATCACAGACAATCCCTGAAGGCTAGAACTGAGTCAGTGTGGAGATTATGCCCTGATGTTAGTACAGCACACACTACAAGTCACTCTCCTAGGGGAGAAAATTATGGAACTGAAACATTTTTATCCCAAACTGCCGAGGAAGTGTGTGAGCAAGTTGTACCTGGACGCGCTCTTCACTGCCACTGAGCAGTCCAGTATCTGTTAGTTCCAGAGCTTCCTTGGCCTTCGCACACTTCTCACGGTCATCCTTCAGCCTGCCGAATTTTCCTTCGTAAATGGTAAGAGCTTGAAGAGCCTCCTCTGGACGCAGGTTTCCCTAAAGTTTACATGGGATACATGAATCCAATAATCCTACAGTTACGCTGAAGGCAAGTTAAAAGCGAGGACTAAATATAAATGTTAGTTTGTCTCATTATTTTTCCATTTTGCTGACAGTAAGGCAACATACTAGTCCACAGTAAATCTTATCACATTTTTACATGCAGTTTTTGGCTTTACTAAAAAGCATTTCAGGTGAAAAAAAAAAACAGGCAAAAAGCAGCTTGCTCCTGAATCCTCCTTCATGCATACCTCTGACATATACTTGTTTCAGACAAAGCTCTATTAGTCACTGAAGTCATTCACTTTTCTGCACCTAACAGAGGCCCATGTATTAAGGGTAAATTTCCCGCTGCAACTATTGCCAAAAATCAACACACTAACAGGTTATTATATAACCCTTAAAAAGACTTCTACTATCAGCTAAAATGAAAAACTGCAAAAAAAGCATAAAAACAAACTCCCTACTTCTTACTGAATGCAGAAAATCTACCACACTTACTGAATATTAGTCATCACTACTTACTGTTACAGGCTTTGTTTTCTCCCAGTCTGTAAGTAAGTCAGTTGTTCGGCTCTCCACTGCACGATCCTCTTGAACTATTTTCATCTGCAGATTTGCTACTTGTTGTTGAATGGCAGAATCCTTCCTACGCATGATATCATTAAAGGCACCCCATTCTCCTTCAATGTTGTCAATGTACAGCCAAGAGGAAGGAAACTGGAACCGTTGTTTCTCAAGCAAGCGCTGACCATTGCGATAAAGCTACAAGACACAGTGGTTTTAAGTTAAAAAGACAAAACTTAAGCTGCAAGACTAAATAAACATACTTCAATAAGTGCTCACTATAAAGCTCACAGGATTTTTCAGAATATGAAGTTCAAGCCTGTTTTTAAGAGAACTTGAATATCATGAAGCTGCATCTTAAGAGCTAAGCCTGACATTTCCACAAGTCAGAACCACTAGCAAAAGAAAACAAACATACCTCAACTTGCTTTTCAAACTGTTTGATTTTGCGTTTCAAGGACTGCACGTATGTGATGAATGTCACAGCATCTGATGTGCTAGCAGTGTCCACGGAATGCTGCTCCAGCTCTTGACGGGACTGTTAAGGGCACAAATCAGTGTTTTAGCATTCTACAACAGTTGATCTGAAAGTGAAAAACTGGAATTATGACTTTTCTTACCTTAGAAATTTGTGAATGAAACTCTGTCATATTCTGACCAAGCATCTGGCCAAATTTGCTAAGCACTTCCTTGTGCCAGGAGTCATACTTCAAGTTCACCTTTGATTGTACCTACAAGTGAATAATGTTACATAACAGTTATTTGTCACCCTTGTTATTTTCTGTTATACACCTATTCTGAAATTCAATGCATTTATCACAAAAAAAAATTACAGTTTCTTACCTTGCCATAGTCTATGACAACAGGTCCAAACTCCTTTCTGGTTTCTGCATTGTCAAATGTTCCTCTTGCCTTTCTTATCTGAACTAAAAGGGCCTGCCACTTATTCAGGTCTTCTCCAAGACGGTTGTATATATTTTCAGCCTGCATATCCCACAGACACTGGTACTGCAGCCAAACCTAATGGAGGTATTTCACAATGTTCAGAACTTCCCCAGGATATTCCAAAAGATGTGTTTCCCTCTAACCCCCAGGAAAACTGAAAGTCCACATTCATTTTAGCTGTACCATTATATCCTCTCAGCCTCCTACCTTGACATACTGCTCCACTTCAGTCACAATTCCCATGACAGCTGAGTATGACTCCTCCAGAGCTGCAGGGCCATCAGGCATCCTTGTCAATGCATTACGATAGAATTTCTCTTCCTCAGACAGCTCATAGTGCACTCCAACCTAAGAACCACAGTTATACTTGTGACATACATGAATTTCCCGAGCACTCAGGTATGGTTTTAGAGCAGCACACTAATATATTGAGGACAACTAATGACAAGGTGAAAGCAATTGCTCAGACTTAGATACCGCTTTGTTACACTTACCTGATATCTCTGACTTTGAATTCTTGGCAGCGACAGAATTACCATCTTCCAAGAAAACATTTCTTGGTAAAGTTTGTATCTACAGTCTTCAATTGGTGGATTCAAGTATATCACCTGGTTGGTTATTCTTAGTTCATGTACAATATTCTGCAGAAACAGTAAAAACACCCAGTTTTACTGGCAGGTACTGCTGCATATAGACAAGAATTTTGGACTTCAAGAAGCAATTTTCAAAAATAAACTTGCATTTAAATGGGAAGAGGAAAATATTTCTCCAAAAACAGATGCAAAAGAAATATTTATCTCCCATATAAGGCTCAGAAATAATTTATGCATTAATTGACAATAAGAAAAAAATCTAATTCAAGAAAAAAAAAAACCCACAGGAAAACTTACTTTGATCTTGGGTTCACCACCAGGCTTATGGCTCACTTGAGGAGCGTCTGTATCCATGTCAACTTCTGCTTTGTCATCTGCCTGTCCCAGAAGAACCTGGGTCCAGGCCCTCAGTCCAGCTTGCAAACGAACACCCAGGATTCTTTCAATCTAAAGAAAATAAGGCACATTGGAGGAAAAACCTGCAGATTCACTGCATGAAGATCCTTGCTATCAATATATTCTGACACCAGGCACACTCTAGCACCTCGAAGAACCAAGTGCTCCTATACTAAGCCATTCCAGCACCAGAAGGGGCTTACCAGAAGAGAGCTGGAGAAGGACTGTTTACTAGGGCTTGTAGCAATAAGACAGGGGATAATGGCTTTAAATTGAAAGAGAGGAGGTTTAGATTAGGTATTAGGAAAAAATTCTTCACTGTGATGGTGGTGTGGCACTGGAACAGTTTGCCCAGAGAAGTTGTGGATGCCCCATCCCTGGAAGTGTTTAAGGCCAAGCTGGATGGGGCTTTGAGCTACTGAATCAGTGTCATCACTGCCCATGGCATGGGGGCTGCAACTAGATGATCTTTAAGGTCCCTAGCAAGCCAAACTATTCTCTGATTAAAGAGGTTTAGGCGTTTTGGTAGATTTTCACTGAATATAATTCAAAGCTTCTCCTGGTCCTTATGGACTTTAATATACTGAAACCTTTTTAACTGTATTGAAGTTGGCCTAGTGACCAATAACCTGAAACTTAACAGGCAGAACCAAACAATATGATGGCTACCAGAATAGCAAATTTCCACCACCCTTTATCTACCTTGCTCCCCAGCATCTTTTAGGCAGTCAAGCTGTATCAAACCTTTTTCTTCAAAAGACAAAACTCCCCTTGAATTAACTGATCCCAAAAGTCAACAGCAAAAAAACCCCAACACAGGTCTTGCATCTTCTGCATACCAAAAATACACTGAAATTTTCAGGGAATGAGAATTTTCCCCTGGGTGACTAAAAAGAGAATAATCGAAGTATATTTTGCACCTGAATAAAACGTTACCTCTACACATATACTACTCCTTGATCTGCAACCTACCTCCATATCCAGCTTATTGACCCAGATTGGCAAATTTGAGTATGAATGAAGATTTAAATCATCCACAGCTTTCTGAACTCTGTTCAAGATTTCGGAGAAAGTCTTGTGATCATACATGCATGTTTCCAATGATCTGACTTCCAGGTCTATCTTCTCTTCAATAATGAGCAGATCATCCACCTGAGATAGTTTAGGAAAAATGGGATGTTTGACAGGTTAGATCAAGGAAACAATAATTACTCAGTAACAGTTAATCACATGCCTTTATTTGGATGCAGCAGTCAATCAATTTTAGCAATATCAAATGAAAATACCACTGCTAATACCAATTTTAGCACTACTAAAAGATCCATCCAGCTGATCAATTTGTGCTGACTCAATCAACTGCTTAACCCAAGAGCTGCAGAACTGGTTTTCAGCTGTTCAATGACACTTTTGGATAACCACACATTACTGAACTATAAATGTAAAAATTCTGCAGAATTTGAAAGATAACACAAACCTTTTCCTGGAAACTGAAGACAGTCTCGGCCAAGCGCTGTACATATGGATCAAGTTTGTATGATTCCCACACAAGTGCAATTCCTTCTGCAATCAAAGCCTGCACCTCTTTCTTCAAGCCAGCGACCAGCAGTGAGATAGTATTACGCTCTTCTACTTTCTCACATGTTCGCTCGTATGTGCGGACACTTTCAATTAGAGAAATAGCAAATGGATAGAGCTGATTTGCTTGGTGAGCTTTGTTGACAATTGCTAGTGGGACACGGAAACCAAGCCACTTCAGGTTTCGGACTTCTTTTGAAAGTGTAATTATTTCTGGGAGAAAGTTGACTTTCAGTTTCAGGACGTTTCCAGTTCGACCTCGAACACGAGTGCTTTCGATGGTGAAAATGCGACCAGACACGCCAAGGTTGCGTTGCTGAACTTTTCTTGCCCAGTCATCAAAGATCTCCTGAGTGTTGAGCTTCATGCGGAAGCTATCTCCATCCTGCTTTAGCTTCTGACCTTCTACATGGTTCTCCCAGCCTTTGCCAAGGACATCCTCCACACGCTTCATGTAAGCAGTGAGCTGCCTGTCAATCTGTTTTGCCCAAATTATAGACCCAGACACAGGAGGCAAGTCACGAACATGACTCATTTTACACGCTTGACTCTGTGGGTACTGTACTTTAAACTTGTCATGAAGAGACTCAATGTCATCTTTCACACGCTGGATCAATTGTGTTTGGTATTCACGAATGGCACCACGAATGTGAGGTCTGACAAACAAGGCGTTAAACCGGGAGAAGATTCTGAACATTTCATTGGCATTCTTTGCTGTACCAAGCTGGTCTCTCAAACGGGCTGTTATTCTTGTTTCAACTCTATCAATTCTTTCATCATAGCGCTTCATTGCTGCCTCCCAGGCTTCCGTACCTTCTTTGGAAACATCTAATCCATCTACTTCCTTAACATTCTCATAAGCAAGATTGACTTCTTCAATTGCATTAGCATCTGCAGCATCAAAAAGGACTTCTGCTACTTTCATATCTTGTGGTTCAGGTACCTCTCCTTGATTTTGCTGGGCAACAGCAGTTACCTACATTAGAATCACAGTTTAGTGAGTTGGATACTTCAGAATTTCCCTGGAAGTAGCAAAATGCAGTTGGTTCTAAAAACATTGCAAAAACCCCCTAACAATCAGTGATACATTCTTAATAAACTTTCGGTCATGCTTCAGATTTAACTTCCAGTAGGAATAGGGTAGCACAGTTACTTTACAAACTTCCGTTACTGTGCAGCATAAGCTCATTTTCCACCATGGTTTAGCCAAGTTCAAGGATTTAAACACTTATTAATCTCCTCTGTATTATGTCTAGACTTGCTGTGTTTATTAACATGAGCATGTATTATGCAATGTAAGTCAGAATTAAAGCTAAGCCTATTAGCAAGGGTTCAAAACTAAACTGGTTTTGGAAGCAAACACGGAAACTGAACGTCACTATTGTGTTGGTAACTTCAAGTAATAGTAACACTCTTGAAGAAGCCACACAGATTTTCTGTTTGGTAACGACCAAGATTACCTGAGGTCGCAAGACTCTCACAATGACTGCCCTCAGCTGTTCATGCTGACGCCTGAATTTCCTCATTTGATCAAGACGACTCTGGAGTTTCCTGTGAGCAGGATTGATGCGCCACACCATCTTCAGGTTTTCTTCCCTTTTTCTTTTCACGATATCTCTCAGCAGAACTTGTAGCTTCTCATATTCATCGTCCCAGGTTTGGAATACCTCAAAGCATGCAACCATTACCTGAAAAAAGTTTTAGAACAGGAACTTTAGCTCCCAAATTAAATGCTTCCTGAAAGTCACTGTCCAATGCAAAACCACAGCAACCAGTTTCACAAAACCATGAACACACCTTTTCAAATTCTTCATAGGCAACATGCATCAGTTTTCTCGTTCCCAACACTTTAAGCAGCTGAGAGCTCAGATCTCTTGAAATAGCCTCCACTAAACGCAATGCCCTTTGGATTGGGTATTTTGTGTTCCTGATTTTTCTCAAATGGGTAAATATTGCAACAAGGGCCTGCCTGATTTTGTCCAGCTCCGTAGCAGACAGCAAGTCATTCAGTGGAAAGTCTTTCATCAGTGGATTATAGTCATTCACGGTTTCCAGTGCCTGTTTCAGACCTAAACGGAAAAGATTTTGAACCTTCAAATCCAAAGTAGGACGTTTGTGAAAAATGTCATTGAGTAAGTATTTTACCTGTGTCTGTATCAAAGCTGACAGTTGCATGAAAACGTTTGCCATGTTTTAGAATGTCCAGAGTCAGCAGAACTTCTGGGCTTTCACGTTTTTCCTGAATGCGGTACAGAGCCCGTTCCAAATTTAACCAGAAACTTATCTCCTGCAATGCAGTGCCTGATGCAGGATCTCGATCTAATTTGGTCACCTTCGAAGTAATGGAGAGAAAGAGAAGGGAGGGAGAAAATAGTTTAATTTATATGCTTCAATTGTAAAAACTTGCTGTTACTAAATATAATTGAAACACATAACAACCGCTAGGTTTTAATAACCCAACCTCAGAGTTTTGGCACTTATTCTTTGAAAAGTGTAGGAACTGCATGCAACATATGACGAGTGTAATTCCAGAGATCCTAAAGGTCGGTTTTAGAACCCCCACATAACAATCTTCAGCACAGCCTAAAAATGTCACCTGCCTGCTTTCCTGAGCAGTGTCTGTATTCTGGTTAAGAGCAGATGAGCCAGGCAAGACAACAAATGTTTTATGCTCTCAGGTAAGGAAAGACAACTGTTCCAGAGCAATATGTGTTTACTGTGGACACAGAGGCAACGAACCCAGAGTACTATCTGAGATGCTAATTTTAAGTAACACCAGCAGAACAGCAGTTCTTTTGAAAAGTAACAGGCAGAAGTATGAGATTACAAGATGGGGCTGCAGCAACAACTGTGAAGTGGTTGCGCATGCACCAGGGGCAAGTAATGAAACAAGCCAGTAAGATGTGCTCCTCTCAATCTGATGTAAAGATCTGAAGAATAGTTACAAAATTCACGGTTACTGCCAGTTACTTGAGTCTATTCCAATATGTATAAAACAGTCATAGTCTTGGCTATTTGTAGAACAATTTAGACTAGATTCCAAGTTTAGACTAAGCTTAGCCTAATTTAGACCAGTGTCTTCTGGTGACTGAGAAACCTGGTCTCAGATCTTCAGAGTGTCCTGCATGAAACAGCATTTTACCAGTAAACTATGAAGAAGATACACGGTACTACATAGAAGTTCTTATTACTTAGTTGTTTTTCTTTTCCTGTTCTTTATTTGGTTACCTTTTGTATTTCTCTAATCCAGCGGTTGACTCCAGACTGTAACTGATTGAGGAACAATGGATCCTCAGCCTTCTCACCAAAATCTGTAACCTTTGGTTTTTCTCCACGTTCATAACACTGCTTGGCAACGTTAGTAATGGTCGCATGAATTGGCAGACTGATCTCTGGAATTTCAATATTTTGCTGCAAATGCAAGAGGCCCATTTCAAGCTCTGCAATCTTTTTCTCAACTGAAGGAGCCATCTTATCTCCATCCCTGAAAAAGCACAGACATTTCCATATAAGAAGCCAAACCAAAAACCATACATAATGCATTCAGACCTGAACTGCTTCTCCAGAGGCAGCAACAGCATCATATGTGTTTGTGTGCTTAAACAATTCAAGTGATTCACCTTGAAGAGTCACTGTTGTTTGGGGTTTTTTTAAATCATTAAACACTTTACTTCATGAGCACAGAAATGCAGTATTTATACTGAATTACCTGTCTGCTTTGCCCGATTCTCGGATATAGGACTTGAAAAAGGGAGCAACAGCATTGCTAATGAAAGAGTGCAATGTTTCATATGGAGAATCTTCACTGAGAGTGAGCACTCTGAGCTGGGAAGACACTGGTTTGTCGGCATCGATCACTGCTGTACGTTTAATGAACGCCAGGCTATGGAACAGAGAAGAGAGTTACTAACTAATCATCTGAAATTTAAATGACACAATAGCTTTAATCTAACTGCAAGTTCAGGAGTCAAATGGTAACCTGCATCATCATACTTCACAATCTTTCTCCTAAGAGACTTGAACACAAGTCTTCCAAATTAATACATCTTTACTGTTCGGTAATAAGCAAGCTGAGCTATCAATAAGGACTCTGAAGTAAGGGCACACTAAAGAAACACACATTTTACAAAGCTCCAGAGTCAAATATGCCTCAGGATAAGTCACAAATATATAAGAGTCAGACATAACCAAAGATTATGGAACTCAAGTTGCGTACATGACAGTTGCATGTATGTCAAAATTAGTAAAATTTTGTTTCTTTAACCCCAGAGATAGAAATCCTAGGTCCACTCCTTTCAGCCTCATGACACACCCTTTTTTAATGAGAGCCTCTACCTTGAAAAGCTATTGCCCCACTTGAATAAAAACACTGCCTGAAAGGACTAGGTAAGCCAGAGGTAAATTTGTAGGTAAAATAGGTACATCTGCTTGTGGTTTTACATTGAGTAGAAATGTCAAGATCTATTTCACTAATTCACCTGTTTGACTTTATTCCATAATGAATGTCAGTGCTGATACTGTAGGAAATGAACTCTTTTTCTTCTTCTCCTTCATCTCCCACATCCTCTGCAAAAAAATATAGTATGCAAGAAATACTTAATTTCTAACACATTTGCCACTCCTTCTCAACCATCTTCTGCTATTACCAGACTATTTTCTAACCTTTAAGTTCCACACCAACTTAACTAAATTAGGTCAAATGTAGCTTTGCAATATCTCTCAGATGCAGAATGGGTTCACTGTCTTTTAACAAAACTCCACTAAGATTTAGGTTGCTATAAAAAGTAATAAAATATTTCAGTAAGTGAATTTTAACTCATTCTGAGAGAGAAATCTGCAATACAGACCGTGCATTTATTTGCTGAGACATGTTGCCAGGACAACTATGCTTCAGTAAGGAAGTAAACAGCTGCTTTTTCCTTTCAAAGGTGGCTTTGTATTTTCAGACTTCTACTTTGAAAATGATTTGGAAATTAAGTCTCTGAACAAAAAAAAAATCTGACAGAACAAAAAGCCAAGCCATGGAAAGTACTCAGGCATTAGCACAGTCAGTGCATCACAGATGATGTAATTGCTGGGGATGCAGGCAGTCGTGCTGCAATGCAGTGATTTCAGTGCAGAAGGTTACTCCCTGTAGGGGGACACACTCTCACTGGACACATTACAGCAGACTCTGTCCTGCTCTGATTTCGTTTAGCCCTTAGGAGATACAGCCTCAGGGTGTCACATCTGTGGCCCCAAGCACCAGAACCCTGGTCAAAGAGCAACATGGCACTCAAGACCACAGGAACCCATATGAGAGCTGTTGGCAGGCTGGGGAGCTGGTGATACCAGAGAGCAGCTTTCATTACGCAGAAATAAGGCTTCTGTTTTATTGTACTTGTAATCAGTAATCTACTTCATGCCATGTAGTCCATGGACAAGCTTCAATAATAAAAACATTGTTTTTAATAGTGTCAGACCTCTCCATATGCTCCTGGAGGTTTCAGATCTGTTAAGTCTGAACACCTGGATGGCAATCATAAAATCCACTCTGCCCAAGTAACTGCTATTAAACCAGAAGACATGGACAGAAATGGTCTCTGTGCATCATAAATTAGTATTTGGCTTTTGAAACACATAATGAGTCTCTCCATTTCTTTTTATGCATAAATATATAATATCTATGCCATAAGCCTAGAGATAACGGATCACCACTATCTTTTATTACTTCCAGCCTGAACTAGGCATGATCCAGGCATAGCAAAATGCAGAAATCATCTGCATTAATATTAAATGGTTTTCTTTAGATCTTATTACACACCACATCAGGAATTCATAGACAGCTGTTCTTTGGTTCTCTTCTAGAAAATTAACCCTACTGAAAAAGAAGTCTCAAACTTTGGAAGCAGCAGGAGGAGGATAATCAGCAGAAATAGGCAAAAAAATTAACAAAGATGGGGTACTTTTAAGCAACATCTGAAGTTTACAATGAATGGACAGTGAATGGAAGAACCTTCTTGATGTTTCTCTATGTGTGCAGCAACTGCAGGGCATATATCAGGACGTTACACTGTTTCTGCTGACATGTTAAATAATGCAATATGAAGTATGACTTTATTAGGATTTGATATGTACAGGAACAGAACCACCAGCACACCAGGAGCAGAGATCCAGAAGCTTAATAGCAGAATTCTGCAAGCTCATGCTGGCAGGCAGGTAGCCATTTACAGATCGCAGGGGTTTGTTTAACAGTAAAAGCCTGCACCATTGATGAAACCTAGCTGTATTTTGTCACTGTTCATTAGGCTGCATTCTGTGACAGTAAGAGCCTATTTAGCAACAGATTTGTTGACAAGTCATTTTCAAAATAAATAGTAACAGCAGCATGAAAGTAACAAAGACGCTCAAGCCAGAGTCTCAGCTCAGCTGCAGTATTACATGCAGCATTTGACGCCGTTCCGAGCGCAAGCAGCACGGCCACCAGGCTTTGATAACTAAACAAAGGCACGGCAAGGTCCACGTCTTCGTTTGTCAGTTACAGGAACTCCTTAATTAACCATGAAAAGATACTTTTTACAGGTCGATTCAGGCCAGGGGTGTTTCTTCCCCCTTTATCCGGGGTTTTGGCGCTTTTGTTCTGTTTCAGAGCGGCTATCTGCCTCGTCCAGAAGGTCACTTCCCCAGTAGCCTGGCTGCCGCAGGAGCGGTGCCACGGCCGACTGACAAAGCACTTTCGGTGCCTTTCCAAGCAGGACCGGCCACAGCCGCAGCACGCCCGGATATGCGCCCGCAGCCAGCCCGCAGCCCCGCCGCGCATCCGCCCGGGCCCTGGAACAAAGGCGGCGGGGGAGGCCGGGCGGCGGCAGCCAGAGGGACCCGGCCGCCGCCCGGGCTGTGCCACCGCCCCCCCAGCCCGACAGCGAACCCACGGTGCCCGGCCCGGCGCCTCCCGGCTGAGGCCGTACTGAGGCGGAGCGGGTCCGCAGTGCCCAGCCCGGCGACTCCCGGTCGGGGCCGCGCTGAGGCGGAGCGCGGCCGCGGCCACGGCGGAGGCGCGCCCCTCCCACCCGCGGCAGGGCGGCGGCTGCGGCCGGCAGCGGCCCATTTTGCCACCGCGGCGGCTCCGCTCCCGCCTCACCTTTGAGAGTGGAGCGCTCCACCAGCACCGTGTGGACCTGCGGGTCGGAGAGGAACTTGCGCATATGCTCCACGGCGCCCTTCTCCTCCAGCGCCGCTTCCAGCGCCGCCGGCGCCTCGCCGCCATCCTCCAGCAGCAGCGGCACCAGCTTGCGCAGGTGCTTCTGCAACACCGACACGTCGGCCACGTTTTGCACCGCCGAGCCCGACACCTCCATGCCGCCCTCCTCGCCGCCGGGGCCGCCGCCCCCGCCGCCGCCGGAGTCAGACATGCCGAGGCAGAGGGACACCGGCCGGCACCGCGCTCCGCCCGCCCAGCCGCGCCCCGGCTATGCCCGCCCGCCGCGCCGCGGGGGAGCCTGGGACGGGCGGTCCGGGCCGCTCCGCCCCGCCTCGCCCCGCCTCGCCCGCCGGCCCCGCCCGGGCGGCTGCTGCTCCCCGCTACCATCTATTCGTAGAATCATGGAACTGTTAAGCTTGGAAGAGACCTTAAAAATCACCCAGTTCCAGCATGCCTGCCATAGGCAGGAATAACTTCCACTAGACCAGGTTGCTCAGGGTCCTGTCCAACATGGCCTAGAGCACTGTCAGGGATGGGAATCCACAGCTTCTCTGGGCAACCCGTTCCAGTGCTTCGCTATTCTCACTGTAAAGAACTTCCTCCTAATATCTACTCTAAGCGTACTCTCTTTCAGTTTGAATCTATTCCCCCTTGCTCTGTCACTACACGTTCCTGTAAAAAGCCCCTCTCCGTCTTGTAAGCTACCTTCAGTTACTGAAGGGCTCCCCGCAGGAAACCCTTCCACAAAGGTTTTATCAGAGTGATTTATTCTGGAAATAGAGGGCGGGATGTGAGCGGAAAGGAGAAGGCAAAAGCCTCCCCCCACCGCGCCCTGGCAGCAGCGCCCAGGTAGATATATGTTCTGCTGCTGCTGCTGCCTCATTACCCGGAAGATAAAGCAGACCCGAGGTTCATTTGTCCAAAGGAAAAAAAATGTTTATTTCATGTGAAAAATTAACCCAGAAGCCATAGGTCAGGTGGCAAAAATTACATATTCCCGTGAAGAAAGCAGCAGGCCAACTGCAAGGCTTCTTCATTGAAGTATCTCCGGTGCTTTACATACCCAGCCCAGCCAGCCAGCTGTGCTAATTACCATTTAATGAATCCGGCACCCAAACCATTAATCCCAGTCTTTTGTGAGACTGCATCCCAAAAGCAAAGGACATAAAAGGAGACAGGGACTAAAAGTACATCAGTGAGAAAGGGGATTTTAAATAAAAAGAATTTCATTTTTAAAAATTCCTAAACATCTTCATGGCATCGCAGCCACATCCCAATGTGTGTTTGACTGATTGAGGTATTAGATGAGTTCAGCTCACTGCTGCTGAGATGGACAATCCCGTTTCTCCTTGCCCAAATTAGTCCCTCAGTCCTGGCTGGCATTTGGATGTGTCTGGGAGAGGGGAAGGGGCAGTGAAGTTCCAAAGCAATTCCACTGACTCCCCGAAAGTACACTTAGGGATGGTGGGTGACCCACAGACTGAAACTCCAGTTTTTGCTCATACAGAGATAGAAAAGGGAATGTTGCCCGCAAGAGAAAAGCAAAGCAACCACACAAAACTGATGCCTTTTCCTGGTCTTAAAATCAAGAGGCATACACGGTTAGAAGGGGAAAAGGGATTTTACCTTGGTATTTATTGTAAGGATCCTTAGGTGCACACATCCAGGTCATATGCATTGAAATGCACCCCGCCAAAGTCTCTCCCCAAAGATCTGGTATAACATTATAGGTTTTACTAATTAGCATATCTATCAAAGATTCCCCAATGAGAGGCTCAAGTGAGCCCCCCTCCCCAAGGAACCTTCCCCTGGATGGTTCTATCTTGGTTTACAGAATACGTTCTGGAGAGGACCTTGGGGTCTGGGGCACACTGATCCCTAGCTAGGAAGCTTCTAAAATGTTTAGTCTCTTAGCTTGACAAACAAGTCCAAGAATGTAGGCAAAAAGCACCAGGAATACAGAAGCTGTAAAAAGGTAAACCAGGGGTATAAAAGAAAAGGGCCAAAAATCTCCATGGCATCAAAACCACGTCTGAACCTCCCATGCATTTCCTCAATAGATACTCAGGGAAATGCACAGAGATCCCCCAGGCCCAGGATCTGTTCAGATGTACTGCCCAAGAAGTAAGGAAGCTGGGGTGGAATATCCTACCTGGTAAAGGAAGACCTGATCTGTAAGCCTCTACACAAGTGTAACTAAGCATTAAAGTGTGCATGTCCAGCTATGACACTAGAAATCTGCAAAGCCCACACACATATCCCAGCTTCTCCATTCCTACCAAGGGAAAAAGCATGCCATGCTCAGGCAGGCTCCTAAAGCACTTATGAGTGCAGTTCAACTTTGAAAAAAAGATTTCTTAAGTAAAATCTCAAACATTCTCTGGAAGAAAAATTATTTGCTCAGCAACTAAGTTTCAACTGCAAGCACCAAAACTAACAGAGGTGATTGTTTTTTGATGAATCAACCCCTCCCCCCCGCCCCCCCCTTAGAAATGTACATTTTTGGATGAAGAAAAATAGTGGTAGATACTTCTCTGAATATAGTTACTGAGACAGTGGTTAATACAACACTCACCTATTTCAATTTTCCAAAGTCTAGTTTGCTTACACCTTATAATTCTTCTATATGTACGTTGTTTCAGGATCATGTTTCATATGAAAAAAAGAGCTAACTTTGCTAGGCTGTTTGAATTCCACCACGGCTATCCCATATCTGGTCTCAGTCAATGGCTTTCCAATGCAGGGAGAATTAGCTACTTCTTACATCCACATAGTAAGCACCAGTACAGGCCAAACCCCAAACCCACAGGTTAAATTAACACTCTGGATTTGGAGATGTTCATTTAAAGGGTGTTGATAATATACCTAAGCAATCTACATACATCTCAAGTGTAACTTGGCATCTCTTTGGAGGTGAGCTCAAGGGATGGTTCCCAGTATGGGCATGCTCGTTCTTCTGGAGCAGTCATCATCTGCTGCACCAAACTGTCATAGAATTTTGTAGCTTACAAAGCAAGATACAATAGTTCATTGCTGTAAAACTGTTGCAAGGAAAAAATGCAAATAAGGAAAATAGGGAAGTATGAAGAAGGAAGGACAGGCAGAGGAAACAAATTCAAGTAAACATTTATATACACTGCTGCTGACTTGCAGAGAAAGCAGGGTCAAAAAACCCTCAAGTCTCATCTTACTGTAGGTTTTAAAATCAGAAATGCTCCATGTGCAACAAGTCTTGAATTCTGGTATCTAAGTGCTAGGCTACTTGCAACTAGAAGCCAGCGTAGGTAGAGACTTTGTATTCCTTTAATCACTTCAGCCTTATCTACTAGGCCAAGGGGAGCAGGAGGAAGATACAAATTAAGTTAAAGGAAATTGAAGCAGAGACAAGATAAACTAACTTTTTGCACAGGTTGTCTTCTGCAGAAAAAGTCTATGGAGAGAGAAAAGGCTTTACCTTGCTCAATCAGGGTGAAAAATAATTTGCCTTGATGTGGTGCTAGTTAATTATGGATGTCCTTTTCTTGAGCACACAAAAGACCTGGCCCTTCCTACAGGTATGAGAAGCCACTGAAATCAGCCACCCAAAGGCAAGATTGCCAATATGACACATTTCCCATATAATTTAACTAAAGACATGTATTTCAGAGAATCATGAGAATAGGACTTGTCAAGGCACAAGACTTGCTCCTAGGAAACGCCATACAATATATGTAGAAAGAAAACCTTCATAAATTATAAAAGAAACAATTTCAGGGGGAAAAAAAGGAGGATTTTTCCTATACTTAATATTAATTTGGTAGTATTTGAGACCAAAAATGAAGGGAAAAAATCCAACAAGTAACCATTAGTGCAAATCACTTGCTTTCCCATCTCTAACCCTCTTGCATCTTTAATTCTATAGTGAGCGTACAAGAAAAATTACTACGGCAAGGTCTTCGTGCTAGCTTGAACCCTCTCAGTGTGGTTTTCTGGATCACAAAAATGCCTAAAATAGCTCAAGACAATTATGTGACTGCCCTCTCCCCTCCTCATCACAGGGTCACTGCTTACAAACCTTCCCGAGTGTGTGCGCAGACCTCGCCGGGGCAGGAAGGAATGCAGTCCCCGTGTGCCTGGCTCCAGGGAAGAGCCAGCTGCAGTCGTGCTGCTCTTCCATTAGGTGAGGAAGGAATAATGCACTGCCTTCTTTAGCTCCACAGTAAATTCTCCCTTGGGAATTTCTTCATACAAAATGTTTAACTACATCAAAGTTTTATTTCATGAAGTAAAGACAGCTCAAGCCAAGTGTCCTCATAGAAAAGAAACTATAATCTAGGGAGACAGTGAGATGGTAATTAGAATGGCATTTCTTAATTAGCTATACACAGTCAGTCTCCACAATCACTGCACATAGTAAGGGTAAGATCTAAGGGGCAGAAGTGCTCCACTTTTAGGTGGGTGGCCCATAAAGGGAACCAGAACACTAGGATAACCTGAAATCACAGCTATCTCCTGTAAGTACCTTGGTGAGGTGCATAAAGCAAATGAACATCTCTCCAAACACAAGCAATATGTGCTATACTAGCACCTTCCTTTCCAATTCCACAAAGCCAAACCACGAAAGCACTGCCAAAAAAGGCTGCTGGTCAAAGCCCCAGAGCCTAATTCCCTTAGAGGGAAAGGATTAAAGGTCATTTCCTGAACATGTTGGCAACTCACTAAGGTATTTATATGGAAAAAATATCATCCCTGTCAGCATTTTAAAACATTTTATTTTGAGATGTATTTAACCCTGATTTCCAAAAGTGAGTAACTGGATCCTCAGTTGTTTCAGTATCTTGTTTTTCATTCATGATCTGATGAATTTATTACTGAGCTCATGAAGAAAACTTTTTTTTCACTACACAAAGACCTAACTTGTAACTCAAATCTTACATTTATAACTCAAGTCAGTAGTCAGCTCTTGATCCCAGGCTCAACGCCCCCCCAACTCCCCCAGCAGCTGAAGGTCGGCTTTATGTGAATCTTTCCTTAGTTCTTTTGAAGATTTTTATGGATTGCAGAGGGAAGACGACTCCTACTACAGACTTCAGTTTTTCCCTACACCCTTGCCACCTGATCATGTATCAACTACCACAATATAATCCCAGATTTTGTGGCTACTTTTCTTGAAGCCTGCCAATACAGAAATGTTACAGGGGAAAATACTACAGTATGAAAGAGGCATTTTTCATATTTGTAGGTTGGAGTATTACCAAACCCCTTTTAGTACTGATTGGTGTTCTACAAGCCTGCATTTTTTACTGAATATCAATATATCAATTATTCCTGTTTTGTTTTTTTTTTACACTAATGGCCTTCCATCTTTTTTTGCTTTTGAGAAATTTATGAAATTATTTTAATTTGTACAGCTGATTCTGCTAGCAGTGATAATCTGAACACACCCCCAAATACCCTGTGTTAAATTTAGTTTCATGATGAGCAAGTAAAATTCACATGTTCTTTATTTGTCCATATAATACACCTTTTTTTTTTTTTTTAAAGTTTTAAAATTAGATAAAAGCATATTAAATGGCAGGTGTATGAAGTTCTTCAGAAACAATGCCAGAACAAAAAATTGAATTACAAAATGTTAAAAAATATGTAGGTACATTTGAACTTAACATTCCACTAATGTATAATGTTACAGATATTGTCTAATGAAAAATAATTGTGCCACTTACCTATTTTTGCTGTTTCTAGGAACTTTTTATTCTGTACATAGGACGATTCTGTACAAAATATGAAGTCTACATTTTTATTACTTATTACCATAAAACAAGGTACAATGTATGTACAATATTAAAATGAAGCCATACTAAAGCCACACTAAAAAGACACTTGTAATATTACTTTTGACATTCCTGATGTACAGGTGTAATTTTGGAAAATGGGGGAAGGTATCAGACAGAACTTTATGAAGAACAACAATCACCAAAATTCTACTTTAAATTTTCTTTTTATTTTGGACGTATTAGTTTTAGAATTGTTTAGTACAAGATTATACGAAATATATAAATATTGATAATAAACATGCTAAACCATTAGTGGTGATAAGATTTTGGAATATTGCCTAAGCAAATGTTCAGTGGCCCAAAACTTCAAATATGCCTTTATAGGGAACTTGAAGCCTCTAAATTACCACAATACTTCCCTTTTTGGTGAGTGTTTATCTTCAATAAAGAATAAAACCAAAATCTAGACAGTGAAAGATGTTCTTACACATTGAGTATCACACAATCAATCAAACATTGATATACAGTTGGGTTTTTTCCTCCCCTTGGGTAACATAATTCCTTTCAGCAATCTCTTGCACAGACATACTGAACACCCAAAATCAAAGTTAACTGATAATCTACCAGCTAAAGATGGAAGTTCAAACAATGGTATATCAAAATACATAGATGTTGCTTTACACAATTAAAAAAGCACCCTTTTTCCCTCAAAAGTAGAAGGCATCTTTAAACTGTTTTCATATAGTTTATCCTAATGGTAAAGCATTTTCTTTTTCAAGTTTTACAGGAAATGTTTTCAGACACAGTGGACATTCCACTTAAAGGTTGGGTTGGTCTTTAAATTTAGTTGTTGTAAGCCAATATTTACCACTCACAATTTTCTTCCAATAGACAATGTAACAAATATTGGAAATTGAATGTTAAATGCAACCAACAAACAGCAGGCACTACATCTGCACAAGGTTACTATGAATGTCTGCTTTGAGCAATATTTTTTTTATGGATGCAGGAGATGTTATACTTCCTTAAAAAATAAAACAAAACTATTTTTAAAGAAGCCACGTTTTTTATCTCTTTATGCATCAAGACATTAAACATTAAGTTATATCATGTTACTGCCAGAGACAAAAGAAACTAATCACCCATTTAGAATAGCAGAACACATTTCAAACAGCTTGTAAGCAGGATAAGTAAGTTAAAATACTGGCCACCCTGAGAGAAATCAAATATTGAAGACAAAGCACTATATTTTTAAAGAGATTTTCCTCCCGTGCTTTTCCATCTACAACAAAAAGCTCATTACATGCAAGTAATCTTGTGGAATATATAGCAGCATTTGAAGATCATCAGCAACTCAGATGCATTTTCAGTTCACTTGTGAGGTGTATTTGCAGCACATGTGCTCTTTACAACAACAACAAAAATATTTTCACGGTAAAATTATGGTCACTATCTCCTCAGCTCTTAGATTAATTTAAAAAGAAGCCAGAATGGAATTCAGGAGTCTGTTCCTTTTTTTTTTTTTAATTTTTTTTTAATTTTAATAAGCTTATGATGTTGTGTTACCTGAAAGGTTTTGTTCATCTTTCAGATAAAGACTGATGCAACTGAAATCACACATAATATCTGCCACAGAATATTGAACTCGTAGAGCCCAAGAAAAATGCTGAGTATTAAAAGCTCAGATAAGGGAGAAAACAGTGAAAGAGTTATTTTATTGACTTGAAAAAACTTAAAATGAAATTTTATATTCAGTCTGTTCCCAGTCATAGTAAACAAATTTTCATTTTAGGAAAAATTTTTCTACCAGTTTGTATCTGGAATACTGGTGCCATATTATACACTAAAGACTGGAAGATATGGCTTTAAATCTACATAAAGTATTAGGATGTGGTATATATATATAGAGAGAGATATATATATCTTTACCCTAGATAAAAGAGAAATGAATTTACAGAATTCTTAGAAAGGAATGATGACTGAGGATTGTCATGAATGTTACCAGTTTGTAAGCCATGTTTTATAATAAGAAAGAATAACTGTATTTTCAAAACTGCTGGTATATTACAAGACAGCAATAATGTGGAAACAACTGTAAAGCTGAGAAATCCTAGAAAAAGTTTAATACTTATATTTGAAATAATTTCACTTTTGAAAACACACATTTATCATTAGTACCAACTATTGGTCATTCACTTACTTAGACGGAAAGATTTTACAGAATGCTTTTCTCAAATACAACTATAAAAACTGCATGTTATCAGCTAGTTGGTACTATGACAACACCTCCAGGAAATTGTGTCCACTTCATGATAGTCAACCCAATATTCTGCAAATGGAACTGGGTAATTTACCATTGTTTGAACTACTAATCTTGAGCTGCATACTCTATTAAAGTTATTGCCTACAGAACTGGGTTGAAGAAAGCTTTGACTTTGTGTGTAACTGATTGGTATGGCACAAAAAATTAAGTTCTACTGTAGAACTGAGTCCAGAAAAAAAATTTTCCTCCAAAATAATATTTCACTGTAATAGTTTAATGCCCATCATGTGATATTAATTCATCAGCTCTGCAATGTGATTCCAAGGCTTTCATGGTATAGATATCCTGAGGCAGTTCTGACTTGCGTCGCACAAGAGGACGATCTTTTTTCTGATCTTTTTGTGCCTGAAATAAAAACGGAACAAAGTTAGCCAAACATACTAATTACTGAACATTACTTAAGAGTACTTTTTGCACATCAGTACATTCACTTACAGAAAAAGAAAAAAATATATGGAAAAAAGTTTATACTTTCTCCTCTTACAGAAAAAGAAAAAAATATATGGAAAAAAGTTTATACTTTCTCCTCTTTACCCTACCAGCTATGCAGTTTCAAGTATTAAAACCATTTTTTTTCTGTAAGAGGAAAATTAAACAGCTATGAAATTCTAAGCTATTAACAATCATGACATCAGTACCTTTTTACCAATGCTTTCTCAAAACCAGACAATATTCCTATCAAAGTATCTTTAAAATTTATAACAGTGTTTTTATGTAGTTCCAATATCTGAATCACCTACCCTAATTTGCTTGTTTATTCAGGTTTTTGTATTAAAAGTCCTTATAAAAAAAACTGCCTGGCTTTTACCTAGCCACTGATTTATTGGCACGTTCAAAGTTATTAAGTCACAGTAGTCCAACTTTATTGTGGCAGAGTATTCACTAAAAATGCTCGTGTAAGTCTGGTACAGGAAAAAATTCCTGATCTACTTTCCTCAGTCAGTCCAGCACCTCTTCAGTAGGCACATTCTGCTATATTGCCAGCCTCTGGAATAAACTTTACTTTCACTGAAACTGTATAGATCTTCAGGTAGTTTCTCATTTCTGAAGTTTAATTTAAGAAACAAAGCTGTCCTTTTGACTGCCTTTTCTTTTTTTTTTCCCAATGGATAACAGTAGTAGCTCTTGTTTTAACATCAACTGCTGATGGTACTTAGCAAGGGATGTATAACTGTCTGTGCAGTGTCCTCTCAAAGACTGATGCAGGAATGCTACCTAGCCTGCTTTCCACAATACTCTAATCCAAAATCAGTTCTTCTCCTGCCTGGTGATCTGAACTTATCCATCCTCTTGCAGGCTTAGTTTTTCTAATGAAAGAATTCCCGATTAAAAATATTCTATTACCTCTGCTAGGCCAGGATCTTTCTCCTTGAAAACTTGGCTTACAATCTTTTAGTCATCTCATTTCTTGCACGCTTGATGAGCAAGGAAAGGGAAGACAGCATGCACTTGGAGAGATGGCTAAGGAATGCTTAAGCAGTTCCAACCCAAGTTTCAGAATTTTGTTTAGTTTACAATTTGTTTATTTTTCATTAGTGTCATTTCTTTAAATCCCCACCCTTTCTTACAATTGTGGGTGGTAGCAAATCAAGCTCATTCACAGGGATATGATGCACTTGTTTTCCAGCTGGAATACTACCAATGAAGCTGTATATAGCCCAAACTTTATAGCTCATGAAGCTGAATTCTTCGTAGAAAAGAAGGTAAGACTTAGATGAGAGTCCTTGGTTTTAGTCTAGGCTGACATTACTGTTTCTGCATTTTATATTGTATAATACTGGCCCAAACCCTCAAACTCTTCCAGGAGCTGGGACTGGGAATTTTGTTCTTAACTGATTGTCCCAACTACTAGCATAGAATCCTACTCTGGCCGCTTTTCTTCTAGAACTGATGTTGGAGGACTCAGACTTAGGAAGTAGGAATTTTAATGCTCTCTGGCAGGATAGAAAGTGAACCAAGGTCTCATAAACCCTAAGAAAATAGTTAAGTGTTAGGAAATAGCACAAAGATGGACACTGTGATCAACACAACTTTAAAATTAAACAGTACTAATTCTTTTAAATAATTTTGTATGCACCTTTCTCTACTAGAACTGGTTCTAGGCTCTGAAGCAAGTGAAAGGAGGCCCCATTCTCCCTCCTGTGGGCCTGGCTAAGCTATCCATGGTATGAAGAAAGGCAGAGGTTTAGAAACTTTAGTAAGCCCAGTGCTCCTCACTGACTAGCTCTAACCATCATTCCCATTCAGGAGAATGCTACTCTTGTTCATTGCCCTGGAGAGGGAAGTAATTCAGCCACCAAGATTTACATATAATGCACAGGGACCCACAACCTACACAAGTGTTTAAAAAACAGAGATCCTTGAGTGTGTCTTAGCATTCCAGCGTTTCTTTTAATTCCAACCTTCATCCAAAATGCCATATAACAAATAAAATATAATCTTGCAGGATAATGACACTGGAATTTTAAGACAGTAATTTAGGAGGTTAGGTTGACCACATGCTTATTTTTATTAAATGTCTTACTGGTTAAAATTAACTGACTTTATCTCCAAACTCAACTTTTTTTTCTGGCTCCATTTCTCCAGTTTTAGACTTTGCTGGATTCAGACAGATTTATAGTACCATATAGTACATATTCCTATCAGAAATCTTAGTGATACTGCAATGCTCTCTCCATTTTCAAGCAGCTCCAAGTTGAAATCTCTAGTTTCAACATTGGTATTCTAATTCCACTTAACTGATGTTAAATTAAAAAGACATGAATATTACTGAGCATTAGCTACAGACAAAAGGATGGAAATGACCTTGAGTGTCCTCGCCCTGCATGGGGTAATGGAATCTGACAGATGGTGGACTGAGGAAGAAGACCCATGAGTGCAAGATACAGACTTTACATATTTTTTTCAAAGCACAAGAACTTTAGCCACAAACAAGGCTCTGAATAACAAACAAAAATGTATAACATACAGTCAGATTCTAGTACTGACAAGCTTTTCTTATGAAAGATAAAAACTGTTACACAGAAACGAGACTAGAACATGATGTCATAGATTTTACCTATAGTTTTCACTCTCCTTAAAGCAGAATCATTGTTCCCATAATGACACAAAAAGCTATTCCTAAGTGAAAATTAAAGTTTCTGTAGAAGAAACCTTAAAAGAGACCATATAGCAGATTCACAGGCACTAGAAACAACACTATTTCTGGCTGCTATACTATCACTTGAAAGTAGCAGCTCTGATGAAGTGTATTACTCAAGAATAAATGGTTACAGGGCTGAAAATATAACCCAAGTTTATGATTAATAGTCACTTAAATGAATTCATAAATTGGAGTACTTTGCTATCTTCACAAGGCTTTACCTGACAAGCCTCTTCTTTCACTGTCTTTTTGAGCGTCTGCAAATCTTCAATTAAAGGCCCATCTGTTTCCATTGCAACAGGACTGTTCAGCAAACTCGTGTCACTATATGTCGGGTACTAATAAAACGCAAAGTGTTAAAATAATCATTCTTAGCAGTAATATCTAAATACTAAGAGTGTATTTGAGCATTTGAATGATATAACTACTAGTTATTTGAGATTAACTTCAATATATTATGCTTCCAGGGACTATGTAATAAATTTTAGAATGGAACTCCAATACTTTTCACTTGGCAGAAATATCCTGCTGAAAAATAGACAGCATAAAAAAAAAGATGGTTTGATTATCTGAGACTCAATTTTAAAATACTCAGATTTTGTCAGTACTGAATGTCTACTTTGGCAATCAGTTATCTGAAACCTTATTAATATGTTGTCCAAACACGATCATTTTATTTGCTGGTGCAATTTTGTGTTGGAAGAGAAAATACACTGTTAAAAGACCAAATATACCTAACATACATTTAATATAATTTCAAACCAAAATATTAAACTTTCCTATCTTCAGAAAGTAAAATTTATAGAAGTCTTTTAGAAATTGTAGAAAAAATAAAATCTTTGTTGTCCAGTAATCTCAATACTTCAGATCTTATTTTAATTCAGATGAGGTGTACATAGTTTTAAATTCAGAACTTATTTACGTGCAGACATAGACTTTTTCATCAGTTTTTCCTCACAAGTATTTTAAAATCTGAGTGTACCAACAATTTAATGCAGATGAGAAAAATTTAAAAAAACCCTAACAGCAAGGACTTAACAAATATAATTACAATGATAGAAAATCTTAAATTGTATTTTTGTGTCTTGCAGAATCAGGAACAACTCTGAACAACAAGAACCATCAGTCATTAGACAAACAAAAAAGTTCACAGAAATTCCAGGAAAAAAGAAACCCCTAAAAATCCATTATCTAGAGCACTGAAAGCATTTATATCCTTGTGTCAATTCAGTGGAGCACTCAAGTGTTAAAATTAATAATTTTTATTTTAATTTGCTTCCACTTACTAGCTTTCTTCAAGCAGACTATGCAGAACGTATGGTATACATGCAGTGTTAACTGGTATCAGAAAATGTCCTTACAAAAAGTTGCTTGGAAAGAAAAGGAAATTGATAATGTAGAACTCTGAATTTTTCTACAACTCAATCCACTTACTTAGCCAAACATGCAATAGCTCATCATTTGTAATAGCTAATGACCATGTATATCAATAACTCTTCAAGCAAGGCTTTTGTATGACTTACGTCACTAGAGAAATGTTTTGCCACTCAAAGTCAATTACTGCTTTCATATGAATAGCCCTTTTTGATTAATTTAATTGATCTGTTGTCAACTGAAATTTTATTAATTTTAATAGATTTTATTTAAGCAGTTTAGTAATTGTTCCCTGACAAATGACCCAAGATGAAAAAAACATTTACGGATTTTGTCTTCTTAGAAGAAGAGATTACCTCATACTTTCTATTTTAAAATAGCACTGAGATCAGAAAGTGTCCCACTTCTGTTTATAGAGTACCATTTCTCCCTCTTCCACCATTTTAAACTCAGCTAGATGGTGTTGGAAATACACAGTAGATAAGGTTTCTTACTAGAGTATAATAAAATTCTAGCTGCAAAGTAATTTAAATGTTTGGAGGTTTTTTTCTTCATAGCAGCAAACTGTATGATTGAGATAAAGAAAAACCGACAGCATTCTCCAAACAAATGAAGGGGGTGGGGAACCCAAGCCAAACCATTCCGTTCTCCCATAATTTTAAAATACAATGAATAGTCTAAAGGACCTTTGTTTCTTTATCATACTTTGAGTTACATCAAGTAATGCCGGACAGGATGTTTTCCTTTAGGAAAGACCTGAGGAGTAGGTTCACCAGCAGACTGGCCCAGTGCAGGCAGGAGAACAAATGCAGCAGACAGGAACATACAGTGTTACTTTAATCCATTTGACACAAAGGAAAACTGACCAGTCATAACTCACAGTTAGCAGAAAGATCTCTTTTGTAATATATTGTTTGCAAAACAGCTTTTCAAGAGAAAACAATTATGGCCTCTCTATATTTTTCCGTAATTTTGCACACTAACTTTTCAAAACACAATATGGTGTAAGTCCTATTATAAGAAAATGAAAAAGTACTTCATATCATGCTTTTCAGAAACCTTTTTTTAAAAAAATAATTACTTGCACAAGAGAAAGGTTACAAATTTGAAAAGTACTTTTATTTTGTATCTTTCATAATACAATTAGTGAAATTCCTTTATTTCCATGATCAGTCAGACCTGCTGTCCCCACTGATAGTTAACAAAACTGGAGTATTTAAACATGATCATTGTTAATCTTTTCTAAATACCTGGGGATTTGATTTGGCTAGATTTTCTATTTTAACCCATGCTTCTTCCCGTTCCTTCAATTTTAGCTTCTCTCTGAAAAAAACCAAAAATTATACAGAAGTAAAAGAATTCAACAGAATAAGTTATTTAGCTATACCTGTTTGAGTCTACTGCCCAAAATACCACTGTTGACAGGTTTATTTGCATCATATCAATACCCCATGATCTCAAATCAACAATAAAAGGGAAAAAACTCAAGATTTTCTCATGAAAGCAACAAACTGGCTGGTATCAGTTTATCTTTAGTACATGCACATTGTTAAAAGTTAAAATTAAAACAGGAAAGTTTTGATCTAGGCTGAAAGCATGTTTGTGTTTTATTTATAATATTAGAATTCTATATTGATAAATAAGAAATTAATAACTGACCATGGAAAGGGCAGAGATTTTTACTGTCAGCCCAATGGCTTCAGGTAATAGCTTAAAGGAAAAGGCACAGAGACATTTTGAATTGAACTCTAACAGAGAAGTACCCAATAAAAACCATGCTCATTCTACAGAGTAGCAAGTCCAGAGGAATGACATAAATGCTTTTTAAAAAAAATTTTCATAGAGTAGAAAAGGTTTGTTTTCTTATGCCTAATGCAATCTGAAATTGTAAAATCTAGGGTTTGTTTTCCCTTCTTACAAACATCTTCTTGCAGAGACTAGAATGATCACCTGTCTTTGAAGGCTGGTAGAAATTAAAAGAACCCTGAACTAGGAGTGCTAAAAACGCTCTCAGGCTTCAATGCACAGAGCAGATGATTCAAATGTCAAGAAAAAAAATGGAAGAGCAGCTATATCCAAGCACATACACAATTTGCCTCCAGCTCTCAGTTAAGTTAATTCAAGATGGAAGGTAGGACCTCCTTAACCATTCTCCTTTTCAGTTCTTACATGGTGGGAGATTTTTTGTTTTGGTTTTGTGTTGCTACGACATTGCTCAGCACTCTGCCTGCTTTAATTCACACTCAGAACACCATCATAAAAACTTCTAAAAATCAGAGAAGAAAAGATTTGATTTCTCATTTAAAAGGAATTCCACTTACTTGCAATCAGGGAAAAGAGAATTACAGTCTTTTTTTGAAGAGCCAATGCTCATATTTTGTCATCTATAAACACACACACCTTAAGAATTTGTTACAGTACAAGCTCATTTCTACTTGAATTGTAGTAAGGCACTTCAAAACTTGGACAAATCAATCTACGTTGAGAATCTGTACTACTTCCAGTATATCAGTTTAAAATAGGTGTATAATCTGAACCACTATTTGAAGAATCCCTGTTTACTTTGAAATTTAAAATAAAAGTAAAATCCAGGTATTTTCAGTACCCACTTTCTAACTGCTTCCAGCCCCTAAAATGAGACCCAAACCATTAATACTTCTGACTTCTCTATCTCATTTTAGCAGGATTCTTCTGTCAAATAAAGCCTGTACTACAGACCTGTACTATACAACAGAGTAACGACTTGATTTCAGGTAACTTTTATAAAAATATGAAGATATGCTCACACACAATGCAATGCTGAAAAATACTGGGAAAGTATTTTGGGACAAACTGAGTGACAACATGAAAGGAAGTAACACTGGGTAAATAAAGTATGCAAAAATAAATACAGGATGTGAACTGAACTGTTAAACAGATCCTCTACACTGGCTCCACGATTAGCAGTGTCCTGAAAAACTTAATTTTTAGGAAGATGGTGACCCCAGAAGTATTAGGTCTAAGCCTACATGAGACACCTTATCGTTAAGAAGATTTACAGTTCACATATAAGAAGTTTCAGCAAGTCAACTTTGAAACTGCTGTACTGGAATCAAATGGGCAACTTCCCACTAATGACACAGTGTTTTTTCAGAGCTAAAGCACTCTTAACAAATTACTCGAGAACAGACAGACACACTGACATGAAAACTTACTTCAGTTTTTCTGCTTTAAATTGCTGTGTGCAGTCATCGAACAGTTTTTGGTTCATCTCCATGAAGAGTTTCAGAGCATTGTATATCAAGCCATGTATTGTCCTATAAGTAAAACTTCTGGTTGAAACTCAAGAGTACTTTAAACTTTGAAATCTACTTTTTCTGGTCAACAGTAGCCAATAGCCTACATAACTGGAAAATTACATAATTTCAGAATAAGTGGAAACAAAATTAATTAGTGGAAGTTTCAATTTACCCACAAGAGGCCTAATACAAGTACTAAAATGACCAACTTCGAATGCAGTTTTCTTACTCTGTAGTACTACTCATCACTCGCACTTCTGATGTTTGAACTTCACTCCTAATACTACATGTATCAATACAGGGGTAGTTGTGAAATTCAGTAGCTGACAGTAATCCCATTAGGGTTATTAGAGAAAAAGCAAGATGACATTAAAGATCTTGATGTAAGTAACTTACTGGCAACTGATAAATTCAAGAAAAAATGGGTTAGTGATTAAAAGGAGTGTAGAAAAGACACCATTCATTTTGAAAACTGCCACACAGCAACAGCACTTACTTCAACATAATTAGGCCAGGACTCTTTAGAAATGTGTTAGAAAAGTAAAGCTGAAAACATCACAAAAATTACACAAAACGAATCTGCTTTATGAAGCATTTTTATGGATTAATTTACAGTTCCAGACTACAATGTACCACTGCTCAAAAAGCAATCGGTTAAATGATTACTTTGTATAATACATGGAGTTACAAGTAAGAGTGCAGCTGTAGTGGGTAGCATGACTTTTGCTCAGAACAAAATGAATGCATGACCTTGAAAAGTCAGAAAAAAACAACCAACAGCAACCCACATTTACTATGTATAATTGCATCACTGAATTGGAATTTTATTAATGAGTACATTATTTGTTACTGCTTGCACCCAGCGACAGTAAGCAACCACTTTAACATCACTTTATTTTCCATTTCTTTCCCAGTGTTTAATTGCAGACTGATTACTCATTCTTGGCCAGCCTACCAGCAGTCCTCAATTCACAGTTAGAGCCAGACTGGGATACTGTCACTACCCCAGAAGTTGCACAATAGCTCAAACAAAGAAGTACTTTACAATGGAACAGCTGCAGAAGGGAGCTGACCAGGACTGTTTTCATGCGTAAGTACTACGCTACTGTGGGGGAAAAAAGTGAAAATAATCAGTGGAGAAAAAAGAAAAAAGATTAAAAAAAAGAAAACAAAATGAAAGGAAAAAATGATCAGATTTACAAGATATTTCACTAGAATGCAGAAGAAAGGCAAATTAGCAAAGAGGTTAGTGATCAGAAATCAAAGTTAGTCTTTAGAAGTATCTGAACTACAGATGAATGACAAATTCGTTTCATATTTATAGAAGAATGTCATGGATTAGATGCACTAAAAACACTCTTTCTTGTTTAATGAAAAAAGGAAAAGCTATCTTCCTCAATTCTTAATACTTCCTAGCAATTGACAACAATGGTCTCTTTATCCGGCAACTTCAATGTCATAGAATAAACAGCTCAACACACTGTTAAACTAGCAACTCACAGATCTGAACTCTTAAGCCTAGAACTACACATAAGTGAAGTAGCAGAAATTTGTACAAGTGTTTCTTACTTATTCCAATGCGTCTTTGAATTCCGGTACAAGGATGGAAACATGATGGGTAAAATCTTTGCTGCATTATCACTAATTAAACTCATAATATATTCATTATTCCAGTAGTATAATGCTCGCTCTGCAACCTAAGACGACATGAAAAAAGGAACACTTCTTCAATCTCTTACAGAGCAAATAATCATAACATTTGGCAAATATAAGGTAAAAAATGTTGCAACTCAGACTTGGATTTTGTAGTGCAAATGAGAGTCATGGACCTGATGGGAAGAGAGATGGAAAAACTGCTTTTTTCCTTGATAGGGACATGATTCAATCTATAACCCATAAACTCTGAAAGGTAAGCAAAGAAATACTTTCCAAAAGAATGAGTATTTGTAGAACTCTATTACAAGCAATGAAATGCAAACACTGTACTGAAAGGGTTCAGGTACTTCTGAAAACACTGAGTTTTTCAGCTTTTGTATGTTAAGCATAACACTGAAGTGAATCACCCAACACAAATGCACATATTGCACTCTTGAGAAGAAACAGTAAAACTAGTGTTTGGATCCCTGAAACTTGACACAGAATTGGAGAATTCTTTGCAACAAATAAAATTCATTATGATGAATAATACCACATTACAAGTCTGCTTTACAAAAATTCTGATATCATTGTACATGCAGTAAATACAGACCTGAAAGTGTGGACTGGACACACATTTGGCTAGCTGTCTGAAGAGAGGCTCCATAACTTTTACAAATTCAGATGGTTCAATAACATCTAAAATTTCTTCTAGTTCATTTAAAAACATGACTTCTTTTGGACTGTGAGTCTTTGGCCAGTATTTCAGCAGTGCCATTACCACCTGTAGAGACAAAGATAAAATAATTTCATGGTAATATCACTTTACCTTGAGCTGAATTATAATGCATTAATTAGTCTGGTATTTTAAGCAGAACAAAAAACTCATGATTTCTCGTCCCATTTAACAGCAGTGAACATAGTTCAGTGTCACAGAAATAACTGTTAATAGGTCTAAACCCATTTCTTCAGAAAACAAAGTTATATGTCTAAAAGACATGTTCAAAAATAATAATCAAAATACTAGAGAAAAAATTTAACATCTAACTTAACGTGATCGAAGTGCAAATCCGCTACTACATTATCAGGAACATTACTTGCCACTTAAGTGACAGCAGCTTTAAATCTCTACCTTCTTGGGGACGTACTCCAAAACTCAAGCAATTAAGTTCTATCAATATATTTTAACAAAATATTTACTATAAATGACTGAATTGACAGGTGACCAACTACTCTAGCTATGTTGATCTTAAACTTTGAGTTTGATTTGACTATCTTATTAGTCAACTAATCTTAGTCTTAACTTTCTTCATGATTAATAAATCAGTCACCCAGCTTGCTTACGTACCAAACCACGAACACTCAAAACACCGTTCTACGATTCTATGATTTTTTACTATAAAAGCTATAAGCAATACTTAATATCATCACTGGCAAGACAACTCTGAGAAGTGCATTGTTCACGTATGTATTAATTAATCATGAAAGCAGACAGTATGTCCTCAATGAAGCCTTGGTTAATAGACGCAGATTTTAAAAAATAAGACATCAAAAAATCTCATGTGACAACCATAAGGGGAAGCAAAACATTTAAATTTGAAAGGACCAGAATCTTTTGAAGAGGAACTTAGTACTTTGCTAATGCGTGTGCTAAGTTTTTAAAGAATGTTGTAATCATGTACTAATTAGGGATCAAAAAAAGGAAACAAACTTGGTTGCATGTTAGTTCAGATTTAAATATGCAACATCCTATCTGATGTCTGGAAAAAAGCTAAGAATTCAAGATCCCATACAGTACAAATGATAGAATGTTTGACATTTGCTGTCTTAATAAATACTACAAGCTCCAGCTAGAAGATAACTCTTGCTCAGGTGCATACTTCCATTTGTTTCAAGAAATCCAGTTTCCCATTTTACAATGGAAATGGTCACAATCTAATAATGTGCGCTTTTGTTAGTAGCAATTGTTTTACTGATCTCCTGATTAAACAGATTAGTTCTCACCTACTTGCTACTGGGTGCAATGAGGCAAACCACTAGATACTATAGAGGATGGTTAAAATTATTCATCTATGCAATTATGTGCAGCCAGACCAAAGTCTGATTTTGTCCAAAGCTGGCAGACATGAACAGGATCTGACTCAAAAGCCTTGCACCAATAGGTAGCTGTGTGTCAGAAATTTGTGTTCCATCGTAACATCCATCTCTCAACAGAGCACAATTCAGGCAAGCTAATTTCTGACTAAACTGCTTCTGATCTACCATCTCCTATCTGCTCAGCCAGAACAAAATAAGCAAAATAAAATCTGGTCTCTTTGTAAGACCTATGCTATTAAGGTTGTTTTTATTCATTTTGGATATTCCAAAGGACTGTTGGAAAAAACAGTATTTGATAGATAAAAATGGTTAAATATTTGACTCTAATATAAATGATTACATATAAATACTTTGTTCCCCAAACCTCCTTAAACATTCAGACAGGTGTAAGGTATATTAATATTAATAGTTCAAAATATGTAATATTAGCAAGATAAACTTACTGGCTCTGTAAGTGTGCTGTCCTTTTCTAAAAACTGAACTACACAGTACGCCAGCTACAGTAAAAGAAAAAAAAGTTTTATTAATTTTCACTATAAAACTGAACACATTTTGAAATCACTTCCGTAAGTCAAGAATAACTTTGAATCCTTCAAATAAAACCACAAGTTTCTTCTGTAATTAAAAAAAAAACCCCAACCTATTTGGCAGACAATTTTAGCAGAAGGCTAAATGGGCTTTACCAAGTCTTTTCAACCTTTGCAAGTCTGTCCTCACCTTTTTCTGTTATAATACAGACACACACAACTTGATGACTTTTATAATATAGACACACAACTTTTTAGACCTAGTACTTTGCATTACACCACACTTCATCTTTTCAAATACAGGATTTAAAAATCACAATCTTGTCCTCTAGAGTGCTTTCCACTCGCTAACATTTTGGTGTCCCGTGCTGATTTAGTAAGTATTTTCTATTTCATAACCTAAGCTAGATAAAAGTGCAGTGAACAGTTGTAAATCTTAGGATTTTTTATATACGACAACGAAAGATAACTATGCCTTATCAATGTAAGCTGATGCAACCAGAGGCTGAATTACAGTATTTACCAACTGCAATGCTGAGAATGAGACTGTCCACCCATGACTAGTGAACTATTACATCCCTTTCATTCCATAGGCCAACAGTCCCAAAGTAAGTGGGGAGATCACCGCACACCTCACAAACTGTTTAACCATCTTCCTAAAGTCTCTCAATTTATCGAAGCTCAGCTGATGACCCAATTCCTTTTCTTTTGATTCCTGCTGAGAATGCCCCATGATAACTTGAGGAATGCGCCAAGAATACTACAGCTACTATTCTTCCCTATTCTAAAGTAAATTTGATTTAACACAGAAATTAACTTTCTCCATGTATATATCTGGCAGCAAATCCTTCTGAGTATCTGCCACGGCTTCAATGTGAATTTTTATGGGTTTACTCCGGTGTTTCACACACTAAACTCACTTGAAGTACTTTCCCATTTCACTCAGTAGGACATGTTAGAGAGGCATCCCTATGTCACTACCCTGTTTTTACTGACGCTGAAAACCAATGCAAGCCAGCTGAAGATTTTGGAGAATTACTTTGTGATTTAAGGGGAACAGATAATGGTATGTCTCAGGTCAGTAAAAAAGCTGGTGATCACAGGCATCTGTGCTAGCTGAGATTATTAAAAAGGTCTTGCTGTACACACCCTCAACAGGTTTTGCTCATGACATAAGGAAATAAAAAATAAATTTTGAAATGGGAGGTGTTTTACCCTACTACTTCAATAGCAACTGATGGAAGCTCCTGAAAACAAGATCCAAAGCAAATGCTTACAAGCATCTCCAATTGCTAGAGAATTGTAATTATACAAATGGTATTCTTAAAAATACAAGCTGTTAGTAATTTTATTTGAAGAAATGGTACTTAGAATTTGGAGTACTCGAACTACATAGTAAATATTGAACTTTCAAATCAAAACCCCGAAAGTTGTGTAACAATCTCTCAAAGGGAAAATTTCAGCATATCACAACAATACTGTATTTTCTCTCACACTCTATGATTTCCCACCCCTCTAGAAATTCTGAATGGAACTAAATTTAGCACAGAAAAGATACAGCTCAGAAGCTCCCTTTTTTCTGTGTACTTCTAAAAAGATCTATTGAGTTAAAAAATGATGTCCTAGTAAATTCCCAATTCCTTTCAAAACATCAACAAACTGAATTCAGCTGAATTGCTTCATGTAATTTAAAATAAAGTGTTTACAGATTGCATTTATTAAAACCACACTTTCTGCAATATTTTATGTCGAAACATAACAGACAAGAAGAAAAAAAAATTCTGTGTGGATAAATACTAAGAACTCTCACATTAACCAACTACGACATGTGTTTCATCTATAAACACTATAGTGCTTTTAAAAAGAATGGTGCTATTGTGTACAGACATGTTTTCTTTTTAATTTTTCTATCAACAAGTGAAATGTTACAGGCATATGTGTTAAATGATTTCCCTGAGGCTGGTTAGCAGGGAAGTCTTGGAGCTTAGAACTGAACTCACAGCAGACTGACTTGGATCTCCCAACCTCTTCAAGCAAGCTTAAACATCAGCATGAAAAGCACAGAGCAAAACTTACCTGTGGATGGTAGACACTGAGTGATTTCACTTTGTGCAATGGTAATAAAACCTTCAATAGGAATATTTTGTGCTCTTCTTTTAATGGTAAGGCAAATCCATTAATTATGCTGCCAGGGAAGAAATTTAAAAATAAAGATCAGTAATTATATATTAGTCTGCACTGATGTACAGGATATACAAAAAATCTTGATCTTAGCACTCGTTTTCTAATATTTACAAATGAACAGAATAGTCAAATCAATCTCTGTCTATCCCTTAGCCAAGTTTTTCGAAAGTCTCAAATTCTTCTTCCAAGCTGCGCACAACTGTACCTATAGTTCAAACTTCACCATGAACTACTCACTGTTTCAAAGCTTTGAGTACAACTTTCTCCCAGCTTCTTTGTGGTATTAACAAGTGAAACAGAGACTGGATGTAGAAGAGGTAATCTAGAACAGCAGACAAGCCAAAACATGACTTCTGCTTAACTATTAGTATTTCTGCAAGGCCCTAGAGTACAACCAAACAGCACCTCAACACAAGACATCCCATCAGAGAGCAGATGCAGCTCAGTACTGGGTCAATGGCACCTTTACCTAAACTCACAATACTAGAACAAGAAGATCTGCGTCAACAACATGCTGGGTGAAACTTTTAATGGACTGGATGAATGACCAATACAGAACAGTTACAGCTCAGAAGCCTCACTGAGCTCCCAGAAATTTTGATTTGGAAGCCTGAGGGGGCAAAAAAAGTCCCCAAACCAAACCAACAACCTCACTTTTAAATTTGTAATACTTAAAGCTAACCTAACAAAACCAAGAATGAAAAAGCTGATGACTCAATAATGGTTTTGAAGATTTAGCTCCATATTCTAGTACTTAAGCTTTACAGTTTCCAGTATGTCTTGATGGGCATTACTTGAGTATAGTGTGTTGAAGTAATGATAGATATGTAACTTCTTTAATCACCGAATGCTTAATAGAAAATAAAGGAACTATTCTGGGCAGGAATGTAGACCTAGGAAATTTTAAAACATCCTTCCAATTTCAACAGCATTGCCAGTAAGTTGAGGTAAGTGATCCTTCACCTCTGCTCAGCACTGGTGAGACATCTGGCATCTGTGTCCAGGACAAGAAGGATGCAGACATACTGGAGGGAGTCCAGTAAAGTGCACTGAAGAGGCTGGAGCATCTGACATTCACAGAGAGGCTGAAAAAGTTGTTTAGTCTGAATCACAGAAGGTTCAGGGGGATCTCACCAACATGTACAAATACATGAAGGGATGGTGTGAAGAGTCAGACTCTTCTTAGTGATGTGTATTGAAAGGGCAAGAGACAAATTGAAACATGGGATATATAATTCAAAGAAAATAAAAAACTCCTTTTTATTGTGAGTGTGGTCAAACATGGGAACCCATTTTCCAGAAGGTTGTGGGGGTCTTCATCCTTGGCAATATACGAAGCCTGACCAGACACAACCCTGAGCAACCTGCTCCTGCTGACCTTCCATGTGCAAAGATACGGAAATACCAGAAAGTAAACCTAACGGAGTTTTTGCAGTGTATTAATGTATAAAAAAAATGCCAGATGCTTGCACACGGATTACATAAATTGGTTAATAAAAAACCTCACTAGTTTCAAGGAGGCTATCAGCTTTAAGTTGTAACATTTTAGTGTCAAGGGCTTACAGATACATCACTGAAATCTGAAAAATGACAGGGTTAGCAAAATGAGGTTTCAGAAGTTTCATAACCTGTGTTTCCTTTATTTATCCACTATGTATTCAGTGATGCTGAAGGATTTTTAATAAATTTCAATTCACTACATTTTACTGGTAGTTGCTTTACAACTAATGTTAATTACAAGAATCTTAAGCAGAAAATAAGACCTTAAAAATAGTATTAAAAAAATTGTCACATCCAAAAACACTGCCACAAGGTTCAATTTTTTTCTGTGTTTCTACAATCTTACACAAAACACCCTTGATTTTTGAAGTCTACTCTTAAAATCAAGTGAGTTTAATTAAACAAAACCTGCAACTTACCTTCCCAGTATTTCCAGTAATTCTGCTATGCCATTGTGATGTTCTGTTTCATAAATAAACCTGAATAAATGAAATATTTTATTGGGTTACCGCTGAAGAGAGATACAGATTTAATACCAAGATCCCCATCTAAGATTACAGGTAGCCTTATCCCAAGTATTTTAGCCACTAAGTAAAAGGAAAGCAGACATAGTGGAAAAGAAACTCTGTGGAAAAAGAAATCACTAGCACACCCAACTGCTTTCAAGCTTCACACCTTCTTGCTCTTTTCCCCCACATTTAACAAAGCAGCCCACACTCGAGCTTTTCTCAACACTCATATGTTATGCCATTTTAATAATGCAAAACTGAACACAGCAAACAACGTTTTAAATATTAAAGTAATACATGAGTATATGGCATAATTAAATGCCATGACTCAACCTTCTAGAGCAAATGCAAGCACAAGGTGTTCAAAAGTTACTACTTCTGAATCTAAAAAGCTCTCTGGCACTACAGATCTCTGTGCATACAAAAGGCCTGTAATGAACAGAGAAAGTCACATCTTCCTGAATCTTCTTTTGACAGAGCACCATAATTTACTAGGCACCTATCTTTTCACCCTCCTTCACCTGAGTGTAAATTTATTGACAAAGTTCTCTGCATGGGTTCAGGTAATTTGCAGAGTTACAAAAATTTACACTTAGGAGAAAATAATTCCACTAATTTGAAAGCATTTTTTAATTTGAAAATTTGTCATAGGCTGACGTATTAATGGCTACTTTTAATCCAGAATATTTGAACAGACAGTTTTTAATGCTTAAAGACCCTTTCCATATAATTCAGGACAACAATTCCAAGCAAAATTAAAGACATTGATACAAAAAGGTTTAGATTGAATTAAATATTTTTAAAATTCTACACATAGCTGAAGAGTTTATCATGCTCAATACACTAATTCAAGACAGAAGCTGGAACAACTTCCCTCCTTGGTGATCATATCCAAGGGCACCAATTTACATTTGGATGCAAAATTTTTAAACTTCGAGCTCCTAAATATTATACAGCTAAGTGTGCTTTTCTGTAAGTTTGTGGTTGGCTTTACTTTTCCTCCCACAACTTTGTAGCTGTGCAAATTATATAATTTTCCATATACATATCAGATTGAGAACTTTCTTATATATAAACTATACAAAGTTGATCTAATGACCAGAAAATTTCTTAAGTCTTTCAAAAACTTAGCACCAGAACTATCTGTGTTTGAAGACCTTGCTTCCATTATCTCTGAAAGCAAAGTGGCAAATAAAAACACTTTGCAGAAGTGCACTATAACGCACTGCAATGCTGTTTTACCATCTGGTTCGGATATTTGACCAAATTACGCATTTTGGATTTAATTTAATAAAATCCATGTGTGGGGAAAAAAAATCTGCATCTTTAAGATCCACCTGTACTTTTTCCTTGGGATATACTGGCTCTTCACATGTCCTGTCAAGAGCAGTTGACTGCAAGACAGTAAAGGCTCACTAATTTTTTTAAAGTAGCTCCTCTGTATATTTTCTAAAGGCTTAGCTGTTGCCATGGGCAGGGAAGATCAGCTCCCTCTACAGCTGGTACTGCCGGGTGCCATTCATGAGATGGCACTGAGGGCCTGGCAGCTTTTTGCTATTTTCTTAAAGAGGTAGCATCACACATTCATTTTGGGATTAAAACAGGGGTAGAGAAAAGGGAAGTATGATGGAAAGAGTGTAAAACTGACATACAACATAATTATTTGTAGAAAAGCAAAGAATATCAAGATGAAAAAATTGAAACAGGCACCATAATCTTGCATTCACACTAGACATAAAAGCAGTAAAAACACACACTTCCAAAGACCTTTGGTAATACAGGGGATTAATTTTTCATCTCCATTTTTTTTTGTATTAGTGATAATACTACAGTTCATTCTATGGTGATCAACAAAGACTTCACAACAACTCAACTGTACATCTCAATTCTGAGGAAAGAGGAAGCAAATGTGTTCCTTCCAGCAAATTACAGATCTCTCAGTCATTCAATTTCAGCCCCTTTTCTGCATTATGAAGAACTACACCTTATGAAGGTACTATTGTAATACAAACACTACTACCCAGTAAGAAAAAAAAGCCTTCCACAAAGATATCAAACCGCCCACTAAATCATATACTAACTCAAATTTCAGCTGCCAGATTTACACCATGTGCAAGACTACCCTAATCTATATCTCCCAGAGTGGTATTAATTATTGTTAGATGTAGCAATATTGAGTATAAACATACAAAGAATTTTAAAAATTGCTAGCAGTGTCTTGGAGTCTTTTAATTGCATACCTGATCACATGCACACCATAATACAAAGATGTTGACATACCTATAAAATATATTATTAATTTGTTTCCGGATGTAAGCTCTTAAGCCTAAGAATTTCCCATATATTCTGTGAAGAGTTGTTTTAAGAAAATCTCTTTCACGAGGATCTTCACTGTCAAAGAGCTCTAAAAGCTGCAAACAGGGAAACAAGATGGACTTTAACTGAATCCAATGCATTGTAAAAACAATTCAGAGCTTGCAGTTAAATAATTTTTTTACCTCACCTGTAATACAAACTTCTGATCAATATATTTCTTAGCTATATTAGGTTGAAAATCTGGAGATTCTAAAAACCTTAAGAAAAATTCATAAACAAGCTGGAAAAAATAAACAAGAAAACCAGTATTAGTCTTTTAAACAAGAATCACTTTATAAGCATCACATTACTAAAACTGATAATTAGTTGCTCAGAACAGCAAAACGTTTTTAGCTATATTTATCTATGTAACACACAGTAAAAGCTTTGCTCTTGCTCTCCTGACAAATTACAAGAACTTGAGGTTCTTTAAACTGCTGAAATTCTGCTGAGCTCCATCACTGCTCTTTACTCAAATGACACACAGTAATCTAATATTTATCGTGCCTAGAAGTACATGTTCGAAGAATTCTCTCTTCTTCTCTGTTTGTCACAGTGCCTCTGAAAGCTAAAGCTGTGCCAGAGCCAGATCAAAGCATTCATAGTGACAAACAGAAGCTCATTTAAAATCTCAGCAGTTACATCTCTACCACAAGAAACAATGAGCCTTTAACCGATAACAACTGATTTTTTTTTTTTTAAGATTATCGGTTTTATTTCAAGAAACACATTTTTAAAATTACATAGAAAAGTAATTGATTTGAGATAAACACATAACCTAAACAATTTAGAACTATGAATTTAATGCCAAAATTCTGTTACAGACTGTGATCGTTCAATCTCCATGAAGTACCTGTAGATGAGGCCATGCAGCTTCTAAGGTTGGTTCATCCTCCTCTGGATCAAATTCTGCTCCCGTTGGATTGGAAGATGGTGGTAATGTTCGAAACATATTAACTGCAAACTGAAATTACATGCGCCTTTAAGAACTCTGAAACAAGTGAATGACTATAAAAAACATTTCAAAGATGGTTTTGACTAAGAACTCTTTACATGAACTATTTTAATTAACATTTGCAAAAATACAAACTATATAATGCAGTATTTTAAACAGTGAGGAACTGTTTGAAAGACTTCTAACCTGGAGACACTTTTCCGCACAGTACTCTTTAAAGCACAAAACTACTGTCAGGATGTGTTTTATGAGGATACTGTCTTGATCTCTCTACACAAGGACATGTATGTAAGCAAAAGTACGTAAAATGTTTACACAAACATTTTTATACATACACACTTTATAAGACCTTGCAGCAACCTGCAAAAATGTAAGTCAGAAGTAGAGATGCAAATCAAAGATTACTCACATCTGTTCTTCTCTGTAAAATATTATTAGTTTCATTTCACAAAGTGGCTGCACACATACGGGAACACTTCAAAACCAAATTCCACAATACCACCATCCCCAGTGGTATTTCTCTTAAACCATGCCCATATACCTGACATTACAGAGCATTGATGGGAGAGAAATACGCACCCTAATCCCTTCAATATTTCACTGTCTGAATTCTGAATCCCCTGAAAAACATTTAGCATCCTCATGAAAGTGGACCAGTCTACAAACATGAATTGCTTTTCCAGTTATTGATACACATGTGTTTTAGTGTTTCCAAGTGCTTGTCTAGATACAAATTCATACTATGCAGGAATCAAAGCAGCACTCTTCACAAAACCTTTAAGCATGAGGAAAGTTTACAAGTCCATAAAAAAGTAAACAAATCCCCATTCCCTGACACATGGAATGAAAACTTTTCTAAGAGGTCCTATTCTAGACAAAACCACCTCATCACTAAACGCATGTAACTTGATTTTTTTAAAATAAAAATATATAATCTGAAATAATCACATTTATATTAATTCATACAATGCATATAAACACAAACGCAAGTAAAATGAACTTGTTGGCTGAACTAAAAAAATCTTACATGACTTTTTGGGAATAAATTTAACATGCATTCGCAAGAGTAACCTTACCTAGAACGGTGCAAAGATTTTAAAAAGGTCTGCAGTATCCCAAATTCTCCACCTGTAAGGACAGGTAGCAAAACCAGCTGGCTTCCTTGTGGGTAAGAATGGAATAGCTAGCTAGGGATACAAATGGTTCTTCTCACACCCTGAGGAGTTAATTAAAACTTTACTGTGTGTTCAAGTCAGGGGTTTATTGTGCAAGTGTAAGGTTTGGGTGTATCTCCAATAAGAAAACCTGAGAAAGACTTTATCTGTATATGCAGGACAGCTATGGCTGTCAGTACTGAAAAGAGGCAAATTCCTTAACTTCACTTGCAATCCAGAATGCTCAGTAGGGCAGTCATTGATATGAGACAACCGAATTGCTGAGCAAGTAGAAAAAGGTCATCTGTTTAGCAGTGCAAGTGTGCTCAACAGACTTTCTTGTTCTGTTTTCTTACTTACTCATCATCAATCCAATACCAAGCAATCTAATCTTATTTTTGTACAGAACAAAAAAAACCAGAGATCAATTCAAATTAGTATATGGTCCCAAATCCCCTCTGCTACTTCAGAATGATCCTTTAAGACAAATGCCCCAGTCCCTCAGCAGCTTGAACACACTGCAGAAGCAAGGAAAAGACTGTCAAAACAAATCCACAGTGGTGGATTGTCCTGACCCTTCATTATGACTGGGCATATTAGGCTCCATAAAGAAATTCTGTTCAATTCCATTTCTCCTTACAAGACTAAAGTGAATTCTGTTTTCGAATAAACAGATAATTTTGTGCTTAAAAAATACCAAGATATTTTAAAATGGTAAGAATGATGACTACATTGAACAGAGAGCTATATCCTGTGCCAAACTGATTTATCAAATCAACTGCAGCTGGCTGCATGGGGCTTCAGCACAAGGCATAGTGAGGCTCCATCCTAGATATGCACCACAAGTACTGGCAAGAGTCAACTTACACATTGTTATTGATATTCTATTGCTGTAACATATTGGAGGTGTCTTTCTGCAGGTATTTAGAAGAAAACTGGAGACATTTCCTAAGTCTGGCCAAGTAAGAGACAACAGGGCAGAGAAGCGGATTTGCCAGGATAAAGAAAATTATTTGCAGAAGGCTACGTCACCAGGAACAGCAGAAACATTTACAGAGCCTTTGCAAGAAAATCAGTATTTGGCTCAGCAAACATGCCAGTACAGGAGATCTCCAGGGCCAGTTAGAGAATAAAAGATGCCTCCACTGGCACTTGCACTGAACGAATGACTTGAGGATAAAATAAATAAAACATTCTTTTGCATCAGTTGAAAGGTTCTTACGCTTTCAACAAGTACAGATCAATTTAAGGAAAAAAATTTAAACCCAAGTTTGAATTTGCTTACAATGTAGCTATTCAGAAATCTATTCTTTATGACAAAATTTCAGTCTTTATTAATGTTCAAATTCCACCATAGATAATAAACATATGTGCCATATGCACATTTTTACTGTTTTCTCAGGTTTTACTGAGCTGTTTTTTTTTCTTTTTGTTGGTTTGTTTTTGTTTTTAAATAGCATCAAACAAAGGTCTTTTGTTGATCACATGACATTTACTAGAAAGCTCTGACAGACTAAGTTGTCTCGCTGTAAAGACGCTTCTTTGCAGAGGTATGCATTTCACCCACCTTTGGTGGGATTCTGGGAAAAGCAACAATGCCATGTTTCCCTCTTCACATTCTGACTTCTTCTCATTAACACCTCCGTTCCCAGTTTAAAACAATGCTGTAAATTACCTATTAACTGGCAGGGCCAAGGAGCATATGTATGTGCTATCCTGCCATCTCACATCTGACAGATGGCTGAGCAGACAGTGGGAGGCAGTATCAAACTGCATCAGCTAAATCTGCAAGGCTTACGTTATATTCCCATGAGGGAAAAGTCATCCTGACGCTCTGTTTTTCTTCCTAATATTCCTTCATTCCAGCAACTGAGACATAAGTGGTACACACCAAGACTGACATGTCAGAGTAATTACTACTTCAGAGAATTAAAAGCAAAGCTGATATATCTTTATGTTCCCCTTTTTAAAAGCATGGACATCAAGTGATTAACCTTTATTTAAAAAGTATAGTGAAAATTTGCTATAATCAGTGGGTTTCCAAGAAAAAAAATCCAGGAAGACTAGACTTGAAATTTAAAACTTGCTAAGGTTGTTAAAAAAAATGCAAGAATAACCTTATCTAAAGAATTCTTAAAGTCTCAGGCTCTCACTATAAAAAAGAAAATCTGTGTCTTATCAGGTGTTAGCAACAAAGTTTTCTATTTTGTATTTTTGAAAACAGCAAATGGAAAGAGAAATGGAACCAGTGAAGCCTGATGTGATCTGTTTTGCATTTTATATCCTTGACCAACAGAATACAGATATGCTCAAATCAAGCTGCAGGATCTTGCATTGAAAGCACAAACCTGAAACTCTCTTGTCTATTAAGCCACTGAGGTTTAGGAAAATTTACAAGGAATTAATATCAGTGAGTCCTTTACCCATCAAATGGCTGATCTTTTTTCTAACTTCTCAGTCTTTTGACCAAACAGACAAGACACAATTTGCAAAGCCTCATTTCCTCTAAGGCCAATTTCCCACAGAAGTGTAAGTGAACACAGCATAACTGAAAAACATTCCCTCCCCAGCTCCTCCCCCCACGACAAAAATTCCACAAGCCCCCCCCCCCCCCCACTTACGAAATGAAAGTCTTTAGGAACACTGGCCTAGCGTGCCAAAATTCTGTCTGTGCTGTCAGCACTAACACTCGACTTCAAAGGACATAGGAGGATGGGAGAACAAAAAAGGAAAAGCAAACAACCTGCATTTTTACCGGTACAGGGGCATTTGCTGTAATGGTAGTCACAAACCCTGCTTTTCTCGTGGCCCACTTCATACAACAACAGAATATTTTCAAGCAAGTAGGCATCAGAGATACTACACATTTTCTCCTCCCTTCTGCTGAGCAGTCTGAGTGAAGCCTGACGTGAACAGCTTTGAATGAATAGCCATATAAACTGAAAGACTGTGCCTTATGTATTCATATGAAGAAAGCCAACCTAATAGTTGCACACTTCTATTCACAGCAATTCCTCTTATTCTAGACTGAAGAGAGAAAACACCACACCTGCAACGCCCCTTCAGAAACAAAACCAAAAAAACCAACCAAACAAAAAACCACCAAAAACCTCAAGCTCACATGGGTATAACTGAGTATGTAGTTTTAATAATGCATGAAAAGTTGCAGTGAAAACCACTTCAGTTGTTGAATAGAATTAGATCTGCTTCTATATATAGTATCAAAAAAAAGTAGTACTACCCTATGTGCTAGTGCACAACAGAATATTCTCATAAAGCCGTGCTTTCTTCAAAAGCTGAGGTAAAAAAAGCATATATTCTTTTCTAAGTAAGAATCTGCAAAGGATGCTTGTCGTCACAAAACCCTAAATATATCACATACATTTACAAAATTTACTCAGACATTTGCCTACACGTTGTAATTTTGAGAAGAGGTACTTAACTGTATTATACCTAGGAAATGGAACTTGTAGCTAATAAAACATTTCCTTTTTCATGACATCTTTGCTTAGACATATGAAACGAATTTGAAGGACATATCAGCTGGCTCTTTGAGGAAGAAAGAGAAAACACTCTTGAATGCACTCTGAAGAAGAACATTAAATCCATTTTACAAATTAATTTCTCATACCTTTTGATAAACAGACTTAGGCTTAACATTAAATTATTGGCTAAGCCACTAGATGAACACATAGCTTAAAGAAAAGATCTTATTGTAATTTAGTCCAGGATACTTAAAGTACAAAAAAAAGGAGAGTGGAGTGGATAGACATGACACAAGCATTAAGAATTATAAAGAATAGAGAAGAATCAGATTATAAGGTAGATGTTTCTTTTGTCAGAGAGAAAGAATGTTTGAAGCTATGGAAAAAGAAACATTTTTTATTTCTATTAAATGGATAACCTGTGAAATTCATTGCTCTAAGTGACTGGCCTAAATAATAATTTAATAACACCAAACAGAACTTAGACACACATCTAGCATGTACACATGTACGTACATAAACAAGTAATGTTCAAGCTCTTAAGTTTGACAGAATAGCATAGCAAAACCCCAATTTCCCTGCCAACTCCACAAACTTTCCAAACTGAGAACCATTCTTAAATCTGAGTATTTCTTAATCCTCATAACTTGACTGAAAATGTTATTCCTTATTAATATAATTCAGTGGCAGTAGCAGCACGTAACTTGTCATTGTTTCTTGGAAGAGTTTCAAAGTACACGAAGACATTACATTAATTTTCCTTAAAATTGCTGCAATCAACTAAGATATATGGCTAGAATTTAGCAAATGTAAATGACAATCTACACATACATGCCTAAAGGAAAGATTGTAACACTACTGGAGAAAGAATATAGTTATTTCAATAAATGATCAAAGGAAAAAACCTATCTGAACTTAACCTCAAAATGCCAGTCCAGGTGCCTTTACTGACAAGTGTCTCTCATAGTGCTGTGTAAAACCAATGCAAGGAAACCCCACACCCTTTAGATCCTTGCACACAAAAAGCATTTTAAATTCACGGAAGTAATTTTTGGACACTGCATGCTACCAGCAAAACACTGGCAATCAAGATAGCAGCCAAATTCTGCTGCAAGATTTGTTCAACTGAGCAAAGTGCAGACTTGATTACCATTGGGCTGCATCTGAAAGCAAAGGAAGTATATATTCTCCTCAGCCAAAGGTACTCTGGCCATAACTGTTTGATGGAGGAAGATAATGCAGGCATAGAAAGCACAAGTGATAAAATATGGGCAGTTAAGAATTCTTGCACAGAGCAAACACCAAAGTCTGACATTGGTATTCAAGAATTCATCATGAACTCCATTTTATCCAAAAAAAGTCTCAGCAAGCTTATTCTCTTTCATGTCTCTCTTTTCAACAGTGTCAAGTATTCCAAAATAAGCAATCAATTAGAAAAAAACCCAGATATATAAATAAGTTATCAAAACATGGGGGAAGTCCTGATCCCACATTAACCATCCTCAATGCTTTGGGTACATGTTTGACATCCAGTTATGTGTAATTATCATATAATCATTAAGTTCTCATGAAAATAACTTCTGTATCAGTAAACACTTATGGCTGATTTAGATAACAGTCTTCATCATAAGCAACATCCTACATAGCATAAATCCTCAGAATCTCTGAAGCAGCTTCAAGGTCTCTGATTTGCAGATGGACCACTGAATTTGAATTTATGTTAAAGAAGCACTGTTTTCTCAACCCCCTGAAAATTCACCCTAAGCTATGAAGCCTTAGGAAAAACCATCCTGTTACACATGGCCAAGAGTTTCTTGCAGGCTTATTAGTCAGGAATTTCAAAAGATGCTTTCTGTTCTCAGGGTCTTGCAGACAACAGCTACAGAGCCAACTGCTACTCCAGGCCACTGGTGTCCGGTCACCACCATGCTGAGAGCTGAAAGACTCTGCTGTAGTTTCATGGCCGCCTCCTCTGGAGAGGCCTTGCACACAACAGAAACATAAGCTAGGTCTAGCTAGCCAGGATTTGGATAGTGAGAAGGGAGGAACAATAGAGGTCTGAATGGTTCACATAACTTGTTCCAGCAGAAACCTCATCTGCCATCCTGTGTACTTTATTGTCTGACTCTCATTCTCACCTCTGAACACAGAATAAAGTCAGTCTCTGGTACTGAACAGGACAACAAGTGTCAAGCTTGCACAGGTGATCTTAATTCTAATCTTCCAATTTTTTAAAATTCCAGTTTTACAATTTACATGTTTTTTTAACTATATATATATATATAATTCTTTTTTAACTTCCCTCCCAATTTTTATAAACACCTATTCCAAAAAAGATTTATGGGGAAGAAAATAAACACTTTTTTTTTTTTAAATACAAGATTTTATTTTTACCAACTTAAACCATCATCTAATTCTGCTTCATATATTTGTCTAGTTTCTATCTTACAAAGAAAAAAAAACAACCCTGGCAATAAAATTTCAAAGCCCTCTTATTCTTTTGCAGATGTGCAAACAGAGTTGATCTTTTCTGAAGATTTCAGCAAAATTTCTTAAGATAAAAGTGATACAGCTGAAGAATCGACATTGCATTATAAAACATAAAGTTCTCATTGTTAAATCACTTACCATATGTACTACTTCAGGGTAAATAGGTTCCGTAATCACATTGCGATTATGTGTGATATATTCTACCATTTCACTTAAAGCTGCTCGTTTTACTTCCTTCCACTTTAGGTCACTTAGTGGATCAGAAACAAAGTCAAAAAGTACACAACATTGTCGTAACTTCTGGATAAAAAGCTTTTCTTGATCCGCTGGAGGAACATCTGAAAAGTGAAAATAATTATACAATATTTAAATTATATGGTAGTGGATTTCACTCCTCTCCCCATTTTTACTTTGTGAAACACAGGTATAGAAGTGCTTAAGACTACAAGCGAACTTTCTAAATCCTCACACAACTTCCTGCGTATGAACCCCACTGAAATATGCTGTACATGTCAGGATGATTTAAAAAACTGCAACACTGATGCATAACTTGGCCTTGCCAGAAACAGGGACTGCATGGAAAAAATACATACTTGAAAAAATGCCGGCATGTGCTTTGTGTTTTGCTTAAGTAATCCCATGAGCTGTTAAAATGATGGATATATGTGAGATTACAAATTATATATGCAAAAGCTTCCAGTATCAGGACTTAAACATTTAGGAAATACTAGAAAACTGGCCAGAGGTAAAGAAAGCAGTAGCATGTTTTGACTGCAGCAAAAACTCGTCTGGAATTAAAATGGCCACATGACTACAGCACGAAGCTTAAGAGATGAAATGTGAATACACCACAGAGAGCCTGCCTAAGTTTAGACCATAACACATTTTATGTTTCTGCATAATGACTTCTTTATTGTTAGCTAAGACAGTAATAACATGTTAAAAATAGGACTAGATTGACTTTGTAAATAGTTCTGCAATTTACTCCCACTTCTTCCAGTTGATGACTTTTTCCTTAGAGTATCATAAAATGCTAGCATTTTCTTACACAAGCAGCAAGAGCTACCATCCAAGTATTTCAAGTGGTATTACTGAATACAAGCACATGTATGTACAATCTAATGAACTGAATGTGCAACATATCTACAACAGTCCAGTTGTTTAAATATGAGTTGCTCTCCTTGTAAGTACCTGAAAAACTTCTTATGATAACAAAGCTGGAATAGCTCCTCTCTCTCAAAGAGAAGTTGCTTTGAAAAGTATTTTTGTTATAATAAACCTGGAAGACTTATTTGGTCTAAAACAGCTGGCAATTTTTTTTAAAGTTACATGCACCTAATTGCTCTGAAGAGTAATTCCAGTAAAAAAAACTCTGTAAAGCAATAGCTCTAAAGAACATACGGTATAAAAATGTAGCATTCATGAAAGAAACCACAACCAGTTAGACTTCAGTGTCACCAAGACACCTGAGACAGTGAAGAATTCTAGAAGTAGAAACAAGGTGCTAGATAACAGGTGTCCTTATGCAGAGCAACAACTTTCTGACAAATAAACCAAAATTCCTGTCCAGTGCCGTGAACAAAGCTAGACAAATTTGGTATCTGAATACCCATGCTTTTGTTTATTTGAATTAAAAACCTATAGTAATGAATAATTTCTCCTGAGAAAATATCAAAAAAGTAATTAATTGAGCAGTTTGCATACCGAAAGCCAGCCAAATTTATGACCTGAATGTAGAAAGTCTCAGACATACAAAGTGGTTGGAGTGATTACCTTTTCCCAATTAACTGAAAAATGGAAAATGGTTCAACCTGAAGCCTAACAACAGTTACACTCAGGGATATTGTGCTATGAATGCATACTTCACAAAATCCAAAGCCTAAGTACAGACTATAATTATACAAGTAATGGGCATACAATTACAGTGATTACAGTACACAAACTTTAAAGGAGAGGAAGCATTAAAGATGTAATTACCACTAATAGTGAAAGTTAAAGACTGACAACTAAGAGGGTCAAGAAACACCCTCAACTAGGAAAGCCAACTCCCTTGCCATTTATTCTGAAGTGGCTTAACTATTTTAAGTACCCCAGTCACCCTCATTATTTGAGAGATCTTCTTTATATAGACTGAGAACCATATTCCTAATGAACTGTGTTTTGTTTATTTGGGTGAGACACAACCCCCTCTAGAAGCGTTCATCCACAGCTTTAAAGTGTCTGGACCTCACATCTCTTCTAGTATTTGTCTGGAGTAGTTGCCATGAAACCAGGATCATCCCTACTTTTAAGGTTTGAAAGGATTATTTCAGCATGACACCAAGCAGAAAGTGGGTAAGAAGCTGACTTGAGTAGCCCATAATTTTTGTGCAGAGCATGTGTGCACACCTGCAGAGCAACTCTGGGACACCCAACAAGTCATTTATCCTCAGCCATGTGCCAGGGGCTATCTGGTTACGTTCTTTCAGTTAACTGCATGCCGATTTCTAAATCGCCTTCCACTTCAATTAAGCGGTAACCCCTCACTTCCATTTGCTTCATTAACTGGCATAAAACAAAGTCCCAGGAAAACAAAAGTTCAACTCTCCGTCTCTCTCCGGAGAAAGAAAAAGGAGCCGAAAAAAACTGGCCGAAAGCAAGCAGGGTGCTTTCCCCACTCTTGCTCCACTGCCGCAGCTGAACACAGAGCCCTCGCTATCTCTGTGTCCTTGAAAACATGAAAACAAACTGCTTACAAAGTTCCCTCGGTTTTGTCTCTCCCCCCTCTCAGGCTCAGTTTAAAGGCACAGAAAGGCACAAAATTGTTTTCTGGGCATGGGGAAGCGATAGGGGATACACATCACAAAGTCACCCCAAGACACTGACATTAAGGAAAAAAATTCCCTACTTGTGCAACTCTGGTGCTCCATTCCCCAGTGACTGTGGGAAGGTTATAATTATTCAGAAGCTACTCCTTAAAATTACACCAGAACTGATACTTAGAGCTATTCACTGAGCAATGTTTTTTAAAAAAAACCCCAAACACCATCACTCCAAATCCAACCAAACCAAACCAAATCCCCATATATTCTGCTTCCTTCCCCCAACTGGTGCCAACTATTTACATAATTTTCACAGGACTTGCGTCTAAACAGTAGCAGTAGAATAATCTTCAGACTTCTTATTCACTCCAAACACTTATCCCTATCAGTACTCATACCTTAAGTGAGTACTATTTCTGGTCTTCCACTGGAACAGAAGAACATTTTTTCATAATCCCAAAGAAGGTCAGTCTTATATTTGGATTGAATGTCCATCAGTTCCTGACACAGCTTTACAGAAATTTGTTACGGCATGTTTTATGCCTAAGCCTGCATCATTTATCCTACTGTCCCTTTTGTAAGGGAGAAATATACACTGGAAAAAGTATCAAAAGATGGTAGGTATTATGAGAACAAGGTAAGTCTCTGGGCCAGAGAGATCAGCTTTTTGTCTTGATTGGGTTTTTCAGAGTTTTTTTGCTTACAATCACAGGATAACTGTTGGATCAAGTTACACAACCTAGAGATATCCAAGTTCTGCCCCTTCTGTTTAACAGTATCAATACAGAAATAGCTATTCTGCTTAAAATTTTCAACATAATCTTAGTCTGTGGCCTTGCCAGACTTGTCTATATACTGATGAGTATAAGTTACTTTCCACTTTACAACTGATACTAGCTGTGCTTTTATTATCAGATTAACTAGACCAGTATCTCACTCTGAAAGGCAGCACTTTCAGTCCATATTTCAGTTTGAAACAGCAAGGTAAAGATCAGGTACTCAGCTACCAAGTGCCTTAGCAGAACACAAAAAATTAGCCGGAAAAGCTGGAATTCCAACACTAAACTCTGTATGGAAACAGATTCCTTGGAAGCTTCAGGCATGTCTTCAGCAACTCCTATTGTGTGAGTTCACTGCAAACAGACCTCACACCGGTAGCTGTCCTAGACCTCATGTGATTCTCAGCCAGGATGTGGCATCGGTTTGCACCCAGCAGCTACCACCTCCACCTTTTCTTTTGTAATGTACAGACTAGCTAAAGAACTAAAACACTGCTAATATTCTAACAAATCAAGATGTTCCCTGTCTTCATATTAAAACAATTTTTTTCTGGTTTTAAAGAAAATTAGCGAGACTAAAAATAAACCAGAGAGCACTGAAGTTCATGTTTTCAGTGCCTGAGCTTATGTTCAGTATTATATGACGCACAAATATTTTTGCCTTGTAGGACTGTAGAGATCTTACTGTTTTCTCAATTATATTTTTTATGTTCCTTCAAATCTAAAAATTATATTTTTATGTTTATGTTGTAATTGTGACATAACTGGGCACTGATGATAGATCCATTCCCTACCTTTTTCATTGAAGCCCATTTTTCTGTGACAACAGTATAATGTAATAGTTCCTGAATGGAGGACAAAAGGCAAGTCAGGGAAAGTGGGTGACCCAGAGCTTTCACATAAAACAGCTGATTTCTAGTACAGATTGGAACCGAAATAAAGGTATAATTTCAAGTTTTAGGTCATGTCCTGACACAGAGAAGAGCTGATGCAATTCCTATCACAAAACACAATTTGTGGCCAATAAAACTCACTATGTTCCATCATTTTGAAAGCAGAAAACAAGAGACATGGTTGACAACTTGCAAAAAATACATTCACAAGACAAAATTAATCTCAGTTGTGCGAATACTTTTTTACCTGCATATAAAAGCTTAGCAGAGGTACCAGATTTGGTTGGCTGACAGCTCCCTATTTCATTGAAAGAAAAGTAGCTCTTTTTTCTTTACAACTGTCAGATATCCACAGCTACCAGTCAGGACTATGTGCACACAGTAAATAAAACTCCTCTCATTTCAGATGGGCAGCTAGATTTTTTTCATACAGAAACACACACACAAGTTTAAGCCAAAGAGTATCATCACACAAAAGAGAAGGAGCATGTGCAAAAACAAGGTCACAGAAAAAAACCCCATAAACCATTGCTGAAAGTAACTGCTTCTTTAATACACTGGTATAGAGCAAAAGCCCAAGCACGTAGGATGACTCCTGCTTGCAAGCAGACAATACATCTCATGAAATGTGTCTGCAACCCTAATGAAGGACTAGAATTGTTAACTATTTGGAAAAACAACACTTAACTGTCAAGCAGTGTACTATCCAGAAGATATCCCTAAATTTATTGGTCACGTGGTCCCTTCTGCTGGTCAGAAGTATAGTGCATTTCAATTTTGATGTTCATTGGCAAAAAAGGCAGCATTAAAGCTTTAGTCAAGCTTTGTAATATGCCCTGTATAGTTGGACTTCAACACGGGGAGTCAAGTATCTTGCAATGTTCTCTTAAAACATTTCAGCTGACAATACCATGGCAGCATTTTTTCAAAGAATAGAGTTCAGTGCCTTGAGTAAGAAAAATGGAAATTGCCAGACACGAAGGCAGAGGAGCTACACGGTATGGAAAGAACATCATCTGTCAAAACATGGGTTTACCAGAACTAGCACTTCTTCCAAAACTAGTGATCAAGTCCTTAAAAATGAGAAGAATCAGAAAAAAACCAGAAAAAATATTATAAAAGCTGAAGGAACATTTGATAAAATTCCATTTAAAATATTTACCTTATTTTGAAACAGTTTAATTACCATCCTAATTCAAAGCAAGAAACACTATTCTGGAATGATTTTTATTGCATTTCTATTATGTGACAAACTTTATAGTTTTCAGTGATTTTATTGAAATCGTGATGACAATAATTAACACTAATTAAAGGTGACAGTCTCCCATTAACAGAATTGTATCCTAACACATGATATTGGAAATAAGTGGGTGGCACATGGAAGAAAACTTCCAACTCATGCATGAACAAATTTAATTAAAGCTATTACTTCTAGCAGCATATTAAAAAACCCACAAGGAATACAAGAAAGTACTATAATTACACACAATGCATTTTATACTATAAGTAGCAACTCTAGTAGTGGGAGTTTGGCTCCAGATAACTCAAAGCAGGCAAGATGTTGTATGGATACACTGGACTAACAAATAGATAGAAAATACTGCTGTTTATATTGTTTTATTTACTGACCCTGCAGAAACATTTCTTCACCAAAAGAAATGCTTAAAAGAAGAAAAATTACCACAGTGTCCAAAGCCACAGGAACACTCACGGAAAAACAGAGTGCTAGTACTAAGCTCAAGAGAGCACCGCATATAAACATTTTAAGTGGCACAGAACAGGAAGGAACTTCTGTTTCTTATCTCACTGTTGAAGATAAAGGGATGTACATGTCAGTGTTGTAAAGTGTCGTAAAGAATACAGGCTACTCTAAAAGAATTGAGCTGTAAGTTTAAGGTCTTTCTCCAATTACCATGTAGGAGACCTGTAAACCTGCTTTTTTTTTTTTTTTGAAACACTTAACACATTTCTGATCAGAAACAGGACACTGAAGAGTACTTTGTCTCATCTACAACAAGCTCATGACTCCCAAACAACTCCTGATCAGTAATTAAAAATATTTTACAGGTACTTAGAGCTTCCATAAGGATTACAAGAAAACACTTAAGTATTCCAACCAGTTATTATCATAGTAAAGTTATTTTGTTCAAGGCCAGTTAGAAGGTGAGCTGAGAAGAGTAGGTGGGTGCACAAGCGAAGTTTCCAGTCTCAGGAAGTAATTAAGACAGTGAACCAAAACTTCCAAAGTGCATCCTTCATCTGCATCAGCTGCCCTGATGCAGCCCCATGATGTTCAGTACCTGTGCAGGTACTCCAGAGACAGGAGAATGAGAACCGGCTGCAATTACAGCTGCTAATGTCAACTCCTCTGCACCCAAGGAACTAAACTGCTGCCAGAAATACCTTTTGGCTGTTCTTCAGATAACAGAAATTTGTAACTGGAAAAAACCCTGCCTTTCATCTCCCTGTATTTGGAGAAATTACACTGTTCTTATCTGCCACTGTTTCACATTTTCACCTGAAAAGCTGACACCCAAAATGTGATAGATACACAAAATATAGTAACTACTTCCCTAAATACTGACAGAAAATAAGGTTTAAAAACAATACTTTATAAATATGTGGCACATTTTCTACCTAAAATCCAAAAGCAAGCTGCTTTTTATTTAATTTTCAAGTAGCTCAATTTCTTGGACATTGAGGTACTCCATCTTATTTAAAGATGTCTTCTTACCATCAAACAAGTTCTGTGTAGTAATACACATTTGAGCTTTAAATTAATAAAGCAACAGCACTGACACTGTTTCTATGTCAATCTTCAGCCTAGATGAAGCTGTAACTTCACTTACAATAAAAAAGTTATTTCACCTATGACAGCTTGTGTATGAAAATAGCCTTAATCATGTGCCCAGCTCCAGGGTCCCTGACACAGGAAGGACAGGGACCTGCTGGAGTGAGTCCAGAAAAGGGTGATGAAGATGCTCCGAGGGCTGGAGCACCTCATTTGTGAAGACAGGATGTGGGAGCTGGGGTTCTTCTGGATATAAGAAGAGTCTGGGGAGACGGAGACCTTATAGCACCTTCCAGTATGTAAAGGGGCTACAAGGGAGCTAAGAGGGACTTTTGACAAGGGAGTGGAGTGACAGGACAAGGGGTAATGGCTTTAAACTGACAGAGGGCAGGTTTAGTCCAGATATTAGGAAGAAATTCTTTACTGCAAGGGTGGCGAGGCACTGGAACAGGCTGGGCTGAGAAGCTGTGCATGCCCATCCCTGGAAGTGTTCAAGGCCAGGTTAGATGGGGTTCTGAGCAACCTGTTCTGGTGGAAGGTGTCCCAGCCCATGGGAGGGGGGTTGGAACTGGATGTTCTTTAAGGTCCCTTCCAATCCAAACCATTTAATGATATAATTCTATGATATTGGGGGGCAAGGCAAGAGCAACATGATGGAATTCATTAAGGTACATAGCATTTAACATTTTTGGTTTCCACATGAAGAAATCTCTTGTCTAAATTATTATTTAAGAGTGACTTCTCATTTGATTATGAGGCTTTTAATGTAATATATTTTTCTGTGTAATGAAAAAAAGAAGGGCTGTTAGAATCAAATGAGCTATTACCAGACTAATTAAATAGCAACTGGAAAAAAGAGAGAGAAAAAAAAAAAGACAACACCTCAAGAACCCCCCAGCTTAAAAGAGCCTGAAAGGAATGGGAAACACATGTTTTGTCAGTCCCATAATGAAGCTCAAAGCAGGTGCTTTACAACACTAATCCCCTCTGAAAGCTCCAGTCCTTGGAGAATCCAGATCTGGTGGCAGCTATCTCCTAACAGGGAGATTACACTGTGGTTTTGAGGATAGAGGAACTAAGTAATGCATTTAACTGTCAAAGATTTAAGATGGGAGATTTTAAGGAATGATTGATAATGAAATAGGAAAAAATGTCTGCTGTAATTTTAAACTATATGGCATAATTTTTGCATATTAAACAACCTGAGACACTGAGATTACTTTTTTCCAGGTGTATATCATGTCTAATGATGATAAGAGTAGATCAACAGTGAATAATATACACACCAAATTAGCTAATGATTTTTCAAAAGCAGACCAATGCCATGCTGAACTAAGCTCTTGCTTTACAAAGAGTTTTATCAGAAGTCAACTGTTTTATTAGAAGCCATGTGAAATTTTAAAAATATTTCTCTAAACTATGATTACAAATATCCTCTTAAAGATTTTTACACTATATTAAAACGTTTAAAAACAAAGTGAAAAGTGAAAGTGATAACTCTATAAATATTTCAAAAGCAATGTAGCATAAAGAGGAAAACAGGAATGCTTATACAGGAAATGACATGTGAAACAAGCTGAAATGGGCTTGAACTAATGAAATGGAAATTCTACCTGAAAATTAGGGAGAAAAATGGCAAGGAGGTTAATCAAATAGACAATGGAAGAAAAAAAGTGTCCTAACAGGGAATGAGAGAAACCAGACAACTCTCAGTAAAGCTTTCTGGCACACATACAGTTAATATGACAGCAAATCTAACTTTTATATACAAAACACTAGGAGAAAACCCCTCAATTCCATAGCCACTAGAGTGTGTTTGAATCCATTCTCATGGAGTAGTACAAACCAAATTATCCTACATCTTCAAATGTGTTTGAAAACTTTAAAATCGGTTTTAAATATATGTCACAGCCTCTGAGAAAATGAAGCACTACTCTCATGAGGCTAGACCAGAATTATGTTCTGTATCATAACTGAAGTGCATGGTGTAACTTAGAAGAAGATTTATATTAAGTAAACTGAAGAAACACATGAACGACTGAATAAACTCTGCCACTTTGGATGCTTGGATGAAATAAGTATCAGCTTATCAAGCCTAACCATCTGCTATAAGCAAATGGGCTGTTTCCTTAAACACACCCGAACTCCACACACCAACCCCTAATTCTAGTCAGATACTGCTCTGAATCTGAGTAACCTGTCAATCAACAGTACCTGTCACACATCCATGATAAATACAATTCAAAGAACACTCAACTGGCAAAATGTAAAATAACTTGGTTCCTTCTCCAGAGCCTGTTAGTCTGCCTCCACCTCTCCTCACTCCCTGTACACATTTGCTAACCCTGGGAGCTACTGCTTGCTTTCTGTTGGATGCTTCTGAATGACAAAATAGGCGAACTTCATGACGACACTTGGAAGAATCATTAATAGGTATCACAAGCTGGGTCATGTGTAGGCTTAGAGATAGATGACACAATAAATTACGAAGCAGGAAGAAAAGCCCCCCCCCCCACCTTGGCTTTCCTGTGATTAAACTGGTATGTTTCACACTCTAACCTAAAGCAAATGCCCAGCCCTCATGCAGGAACTTTAGTTAAGTTATAAGCACTTCCTTGCTTGTCTGAAACAAACATTTATTTGAAATTAACAAAAACTTCCATAAACCTTCCTTGATGACAACCCTGACTTAGTTTTCTAAATTCTCCAATCTATTTAAAATTAGAAATAGGAAGGGTAAGTCTTTTTTCATAGAAAGAGCTTAAACAGCACAGGTCACACTGAGCTTGAGATGCAAACTAAGGTCCTGAATGGCTGACCAACATTTAAAATCATCCCAAATTGTCACACATTATTTTGTAATGATATGCAAGAGTGTTTAAACCAGAAATCAACAGGGCTTTTGTGGTTTTCTTGAGATCAATTTCTTAATAGACTTCAATAGACTACAAGTTTATCTTTAGTACAGGTTTTTTTGGTATGCATTTGGTTTTTTTGGGGGTGCTGTGGTAGGGTTTTTGTTTGGTTGGCTTGTTTTCTTCTTTGATTGTTTGGGGTTTTGTTGTTGTTGGTTTTGTTGGTTTGGTTATTTTTTTTTTAAATCCACTGTAAAAACCCCTATCTTTCAATTCAGTGCATAGTTTTCCTCAATTTTTGGCATAAACAACCCTCTCTTAGTCCCACACCCTGTGAAACTTAGCTGCCTTGTGTGAGGTGATACAGGTGAAAGAAATGATCAAGCAGCATAGCAACAATGATTTGGTAAGAAAATAAAAAAATATATTTAGAACTACGTCAGTAACTTGCTTAGATGTCAATGCTGGCCATGTCAAATGCTAAGATCAATTATGAGTAGTTCCCTGTTAGGAAATAAAAATTACTTTCTAAGCAAGGTAAGTTTTGACTCAAAGTAGAAAGCTAATTATGCCCATGTAAAAATCTGCTAAAATACATGCTTTCAACATTTAAGAAGGTTAAAGATGCTATATACCTGCGCACTTGTCAAGAATTAAGCGTGGAATAATTTCCCATTTAACCCAAAAATTATTCCTGCACAATCCAACATTATTTTCCTCATATTTGTGTGAAAACAAGACATATTTGCTTCAGCAGATGTCTTCAGCCTCTGGTCAAACTAATCTTCAGTCTCACAAAGGAATTCAGGAAGAACTGAAAATGTACCTATTAGCAGCAGTGTCCCTAATATTGCTCAGCTGCCAGAAAAGCTGACATTCTGCTGATAATTTCCACTAGATTTCCACCCCTCTCACACAGCAGAAAGAATGAACTGCAGTATGGAATACATTTAAATTGGAGCCTTCAAGAAATCTGTAAATTTACAGGGCACAAACAAACTGATTGGCTGTATTAGCTATGAATCCAAGACTGACTCCCTGCTACATATCCAGAAGTCCTGGACATGTTAAGACATCACACTCCCAGCACATTTCGCCAAATACTCTATTTTATTTACATTTTCCCTTTTAAACAGAAGATTTAACGTGCAATGAAAGCAACTTGTTCTAATTTCTTCCATTTAGCTACAAACTTTAGAATGCTTTATTCTTTAAGATACATTAATGATTACTGAGTTTCCAATAATATGAAGAGAGAAAAGTTATGCAGTAAAATATCTACACTCAAAATTTTGCCTTTGAGAGGATGTGTTATATTCCAATTCAAAAGCCAATAAAATCTTAATTTTGTATTGGAACAAGAACAACTTGGTTTTTATAGCATGCAATTAACTTTAAGACAGTCCTCAAAAAACCTCTGTGCATCAATTTTTGGATTTTAAGACAGTTTATATAGAAGATTAGATGTAATAAGAGCAAAAGATACAAAAATATTCTGGGAATAGGTCAGAAGAAAGATTCTAGTGTTAAGACTAGTTTGTTTGGAAAACTTTTTTGAAGAAAAACTTACTGCACCCAACGAACAGACACCACATTTTTTTTGCAGGCTTTGATAATTTTGTTCAAGTTTTCTTTCCAACATGACTTGAATGAACACAGGATACCTTTGAAACACCACTGACATTGTTATCCATTCACTTTAAATATAAAAGCAGTAACAGAATTTGGTTCTAGAGGCTGTGTGAAGCCACACAGCTGGTAGCTTTAATCCAAAATGCAAACTAAAAACCATCCATAAAAATCCCTAAAATGAGAAAGTGCTTCAAATGAATAGATTTCTAAAAACAACTAGAAAAGTCACAAATGAACAATTTTAAAATTAGTTTTTAAATTTTACATTAATGTATAATTTTTTCTTTGTGTAACTTACAAAGAACATATTTACTTCATAAAATTCATATCACTCTTAGTAACAAGAGCAATTATGAAAATTGACAGAAACTGTCACTTCCACTACTGATAACAACCCAGACTCAGACCGCACCCTGAAGTTTAACGATACTTTTATAAAAGAAAGCTTAATTGGCAAGTTATAGCAGAAATGGTACCACATGATTTGATGTGCATTAAGTGGAATTGATTAGAGGATGTGCGGATGTGGCTTGAAAACATCACGCACCCAACATGGCATTTATCTCAGTTTTATCACTTGAGACAGGATGGTGCACACAGGGCAGGCACCGGCTTCGTGAGGCTGCTGAGACTCTGCTTTCACTGATAATGAGCTGTCCACCTTCAGCATGAAGGTTAGAGCATAAAAGCCACCTCCCCCAGATGAACATCCTGTCTGCATATGATGCAAATAATCCCGTATCTATTAAATATTGCTGGTGCTCACTTAATCTGTGTGGTTTACATTGCAGTTTCAGCAGCTAACAGTATTTGATAGCACACAGTGATGCCTTAGGTTTGGAGAATTAACCCTGATATGCAAATGGACCAAACTTACAAAAGTGTGAAAAACCCGTGACTCAGCATCCATCTTGGGTGGAGGCTTTTGACTGCCCAAGGTGTACCTTTGAAGGCCCTTCAAATAAATACCTGCTTTTATTCTCTTAATCTTGTATAGCCTCTGTTTTCAGGTAGCCACTTCAAGGCATCAGTTCAATGAATTAGCTGATTTTACAGAAGTCTCAATTAATTATTAGGAGCTTCAAACAGAAGTGGAAAAAGAAGTTTTCCACAGAAACAGACGATACGTAACTTTAACCTTAAAATGTATTTCACAGCAACCATTACAAAAGTATGAATAAAAATTTGAGGGCATACATTCTTGCTTCCTTGAAAGGGCATGCACATTACTCCATGAGTCAGTAAATGTAATGTAAAAATTCCAGCTGACTACCTTCCTATAATTTCCTGGTATTTTTAGCTCAACAGAAAGTCCCCTCTAGAGACATTTTACAGTCATGCCCTTAGGTATTTTACATGTAGTGTTAACACTTAACATCCTCATTTTTCCAGCAGAAGAACCTATACATGCACTCTTCATATGGGCAAGGGGTCTATACAACCCAACGAAGTCAAGAAAGGAGCGACAAAGAACAAAGAGTAAAAGCACCAGCAAGGTAAAATACACTCTGATAGAAAGTGATGCATGGTGAAAAGTTAATAAGCATGTCACCATGTTAAAGACAGCAGGAATAATAATTAAGCAACCTCCTTTAAATCTGTTCTTGGTCAAGTATTAAAAACACTCCCCCATGAGTTTCTTTGGTAGATACATTAAAACCCCATCAGTCTATGTCTGGCAATGTCTGAATGTCCTTCCAAAAGATCTAGCAAAACAGTACAAGAAGTAATACAATAACAGAACCATTTGTACCAATATCAGTCCTTTGATAATTCAGGTGATTATCTTATACTAACAGATAAAAAAACTTTTCATAATTTCACATATACAAGAAGCCTAGGTTCATTAAGAATAGAACTGCTGCTTGTCCTTGAGGAAGATGGCCTTGCTTTCTCCTTTTCGAGGCAACACTTTTGAAAGAAACAGTGGGTGGGTTTCAAAGCTAACAATTAAGTGTACAAGTCATTAAGCAATGTTAAGGAGCAGCAGTGGCTGAGAATTTTCTATGAGAAATCGGAAACTTTTGGCAAGATGGATGACTATTAACTCCAGGAGTCAAGCCATGTACCAATGGAGTCCAGGTAGCTTGGTAGGCAGGTAACAGCCCAAACACAAGGTTAATACCTGTTCTCATCCCTTCAGGTTACCAAATTATAATTGGCTAATGGGGGAGAAAAGGGAAGAACAAGCATTTTCATCTCCTTTAAATCTCAACTGAGGTTTATCCAAGTTATATGAGCTATTAGACGCAAACCTGACAACAACTATGACACACAAAGCAGGATAGAACATGTGTGCTGACCATGGGAAACCCCATTTATTGGATTGGCAGGGCTAAAAAAAGTTTTGAAGGTCTTTTGCATAGAAATACTTCCACACAGGTACAAACAAGCCTTCCATTTTAAAATTTAAATCCACTCAAAGAGAATTAACACAATTCATCACTACTATGGAAGCATCTCTGAAGAAAATGAAGATGTCTCCTCTATGTACCTTTCCTCCCAGGAAGACTTTGCTCACTTCTCTCAACAAGGAGCGACTGTACCTTAAATGTTAACTGAATTTAACTAAGCTAAAAAAATAAAGAAAATTAAGATTTAAATAAACATACATCCCCAGACCAAGTAAGTTCATCATCCTAAAAATACCTACTTATGTGGAAGGTGCAAGATGCATGTGCAGGTGAGTATTACAGTTACACAGAAAATACAAAAGGAATAAACCAGATTCATTTTCTGCTGCAGAATATGCTAAGAGGAAAAAACCAGTATCATGAAAGGTAACGTTGAGATTTTTAGGTATGCTTTTACAATCAGCATAGGCCAGTTTCAGAGTATAATAAAATATTAATACCCTACCCCCAAAATGGCAAACTCAGCATAGGTAAAGGAAATTATGCTTGAAATGTATCAAATTCTTGGAAAGTATTAGAAAGTTGGTAAGTGCCAATTATCCTGGTACTTTTATATTTTTAACAGGATGTTGTTATAATGCAGGAAGATTACTACAAATGTTGTACGGATGTGTTAGAAATGACGCCGTTCAACATTTTCATAAACACCACAGAAGATGAATAGCAAGGTCACACAGTTTGTTAAAAGCTGTACTCACTGTCAGTTCAAACTTGTTAAAAAAAATCTAGAGAAAAACCTCACGATACTGAGCAAATTAATTCAATCTATTAGATCTTTCCAAAAGCTGATAAATGTAAAGAAATGTGGGTGAAATAGCTGCCTGCATACATTTATTAATTCTAGCTTACTCAGAAGAGTTATGGACTGCTGCTGAGCTCCTAACTGAAGATTTAGAAATGAACAAAACATCCTTTTAGCATGCCAGTATTTTCAATACTGCATGCAGTTCCAGTCATTCATCTTTAACAGTTTGCTAAAACATGGTAAGAATAATTTAAAACACCATTAACACCAAAACCTGAAAATTAACGGAGGTAAAAGTACTACTAATAGGCATGCTAGCACCAAACATATGAAAGTCTGCCTTAGTAACTACAGAGAAAAGACAACGGGAAAAGAGAGAGCTTACAGCAAGATTATTGCTCTTTGAACTTAAAAAGTACTTTAAAATTGATAATTTGATATTTTAAGTCACAGCAAGGCCAGTCATTTTTTGGTCCCACAAGCACCAAAGAATGACAGAACCATAGAATAATCTTCACCAAAAGGGACAGTCGTTTCTGCTAGTCTAATCCCCCACTACATAAACCCAGCTGCTCTCAGCATTGTCCAGTCGAACTACCTCCAAGCACAGAGATTTCACAGCCCCTTCTGGAATCTTGTTCCAGCTTTTAAGCAATGTTATGGTGAAAATATTTTCACCTTGTGTACAATTGCAATCTCCAGTGTTTGCAAACTCATATTGCTTACTTCTCATTCATTTAGTGTGGATGTCTGAGAAGAGCCTGGCTCTGTGCTCTACACCCTCCCATCAGTTAGTCAAAGATCAAATCTCCCCTTAACCTTCCTTCCTTCAGGCCAAACAAATCCAGTTCTTTCAGCCTCCTTTGTACATCATGAGGTAAATGGTTACTGTTCTTCATGCTGAGTTTGGTCTGTACTACTTCTGAAGTGTGAGCTTTGGGCTTTGCTCCCCTTTAATTAAAAATGGATAATTGTTTAATCTTGTTTTAGCTCAGATACAATTCCTGCAAAGCAACAGTCTAGCAACAGTTTTTAGCAAGTGTGGTTAGACAGAAGTATCTTCAGGTCAATTATTTTTCAAGACAAAGAAACACACGATGGATTCTTTCTAAAATGAAAGACTTTTTCCTTTAAGAAAAAGCAATGATCTTTCATCACTTTGAGGAACATGCAAATTTCTACCAAAATACTCAGATATTTACATCACAACAACACTACCACTGACATTTTTTGCCCTGGAGAACACTACGTAAAGATGGAATCTGAACTACCTTCCGTGATCCCTCACTCAAGATGAATATATACAAGGAACACAGAAAAAAATGTACAAAGTTAACACCACATCATCTTTGAAAAAAAGTCAAAGCATCTCCCACAAAATCTAAAGTAACTTAAAAAATGACAAGTCAAATCTGTCAAAAAACATTTGCTGCTCTGGAAGGCAGAGGAGAAGGATGGACAATGAGATATTTGAAATGTTATGGCCTACAGGAAGCATCAGTTTGAGTTAACAAACTATCAGGGTGTTCTCACCCTTCTTCCCACACAACTTTCAGTACGTCTTGCAAAACATCTTGAAAATAATTTTTGAAAAGCATGAACAGACATTACCAGTTCCAGCCAGTCAGCAACTAAGCCATTAAAGTAACCTTTACATTCTGCTAATTCTGCCATTGCAGATCAGGACACAGTTTTATATGTCTTTTGTTCAAATATTTGTCTTGAGTTCATGAAAACATTGGCATCTGGGCTACTTCTACGCTCTGATAAAACAGTATTAAGAGATTTTTCTTATCAACACTGAACTGTATTCCTAATGAAAAACGTCTGCTCCTCCCTGAACATTCATATTCTGCCTACAGAATTAATTACTATTATTTTCTACCTGTTACTGCACTCTGTCCTACAGTTATGGTTTTGAGCAGGACAACACTCAACAGTAAATATGAACTGGTAACTCTGAAGTCTAGTGACAAATGTTTACTGTTTGTCCTAGTCCATGCTGCTTTTTCAGCTACTTCCTCTGCTTGAAGTGCTGAGATGGAAATCAAAATGTTTCCTTTCCCCAAGCCTCACCTTGTTTATGTGGTTCCTCCTGTCAGGGCCTTGATTGCACTTCCACCACCCTAGGGGTTCAGCTTCCAGAAGGGCTCCATAAGGAGGGACGCATCCTGAAAACTTTGCTTCCCTCCTTGCTGTAAAAATGCTAAATGCATAATGCCTATTAACCCTCTGTGCTGTCTTAATGTCATCTTGATAGTTAGTGCCCTGTCGATGTATAAAGATCCTAAAGGAGCTCTCCATGCAGGTGAGTTCCTTTAGCTACATTTGTTTCACAAGGTCAGGTCTTTATCCAAGACCACAAACCACAGTGGTTATTCCATGGCTGTAACAGCTGCTTGAACTGAAACTGTAATTTTCCTGGAAGCTCTATATCTTTCCAATACAACTAAGTTTTCAGTTTATGATGATAATCAGTGGCAATCAACTCAATGCTAACATTCAGCTACCTTTGTACTCTAGGAAGACCAGTGCAGCAGTAGCATAACTTGGACCCCCACAAAAGCCTGCTGCAGACGGAGCAACCAAAGACTCACGACCCCAGCAGGCCAATCACTGAGCCAGTGTTTTCAGCACAAGCAACCAATATACATCAATGGTGCCACACCACTTGCATTTAGTGTGGATTAGGCTCTTTTGGTGCTTGTTATTTTCCACCAATGGGTCAAAAGTCACATTCTCCATTTCTGATTTCTACACATTGCTCTGGAACAATTGCCAACAGTCTACAGTTGTGACAAAGGGCATAGTCTTGCAGTACCTGAAGGAAGGAAGGAGAGCAGCTATACTGACACCGAGCAGGGTCAAGTGCACAGTGAAGAGGGACACACCAAGCTGGGTAGCCAACACACCGGGATCCAGATCAGTGAGGCATATGACAGGACAACCATATGGCTGCAACCCAGCTGAGGCAACAACCAAGGCCATGGGCCTGAGCTTAAAGACAGCTCCTTAATCAAAGGGGAACCCCAACAAGACTCACAGCTGTTTCCACAGCAGCCTAAGTCAGGATTACATGGCTGCACCATACTCAAGATGACTGAGCACCGGCAGCCAAATGAACTGCTGGAGGATGCGATGTTTGTGGCCGTGACATCTCCTATCCTACAAGTACCTACTATTCCTTCTTTTGGTGATGTTGCAGATACCAATGTCAGCAATGGCAATCAGTAAAATTCTAACATTCTTATTTCCTATTCACAAGACTTTAACATAGTTTTTAAAAAACACCTGCATCTGTTTTTCCAATTGTGTTGTTTCAGCAAAGCTGTAAGCAACCCAGACAACAAAGCTGCTTACAGTTCAGGATGCACAGGAGAAAGGTTCTGATCTGGCATGATATCAGAGCTAGCTGAAAATTTCCTTTTTATTCTGAAACATTACATTCTGCAAACATTACAGGTACAGAAATTGCTTTGGAATTTACTTTGAAAGTAAGATTGCAATTTTTATTTTCAAAGATGCAAGGTTTCACATAGTTTTTTAGAACCAGGACTGAGTTCAAATATGGTAGCTACGTCATCTCAAAATTTTAAAGATTTTATGAAACTGGTGCTTAAGAAATAGTTCTTCTATTTCAACAAACTGTATCTATGACAAACACCCAAGGGGCTTATGGCCCTACCCCCCTCCTTGACCTTGAAGTTTTAGCTCTTACAGTTACCAAGAGGAGCACTTCTACTAGAAATTTAATCCTATATTACAAAAGACGATGCAAAAGGACAACTGTAAAAGCAGCATGCATTGGGACAAACAGTAATAACACGTCAGTAGCCTTCAGAACTACCAGTTAATTTTTACTGCCATTAATTTTGTATGTATTGTTCTGATAGGCTTCATTTTGGAAGGATCAGTACTGGTAGCACCAGTGCAGCTGGCGACGTGAGGTACCCACAAAAAACCCACAGGAACTTCTGCGCACATGTATGTATGTATGGAAGAGATGCTTTGCTCTCCCAATGTCAAAAAACTCCTCTGGGCTATAATACCAGAGACCCATTTTATTTCCTGCCACCTGAAAAATGAAAAACAAACAATCACCCAGTTATTCTTTAATTGCTTAAAAGAAAGTCTACTCTCATAAGCCATTAAAAAACTGAAACCAATGAAACAGAAAAAAACCTATACCACCCAAAAAAAGCCTTAAACCACAAAACCCTTTAACCTCTTATTTACTACTGTATTATTCAGTGCACCAAAAATGTAGGTCTTGGGAAAGTAAATTTCAGAACAGTTTCTCAAAATTCATTGTTTCCACTATTATGTATTTCATTGGAGCAAAGGCAGGATAGGAAGTTCAATGACAAGAACCTTGTTATCATATTGAGACAAAGGATTAAGGACAATCATTGCAACATTTCATCATTCTGACTCCAATCTTGGTTTGTTTTCCTAACTTGCACCTTTAAAAGATGGTGCTTTTCCTCTTCCAAAAGGCAGCATCTAACTGAAAATTAAGATGATTTGTGCAGAGTGAAAAGCAAAGGCTTGTCCACAGGTCAGGCAGTTCCATTTATATTCCCTTGACAACAAGCATAGTCCCCTTATTTGAAATCAAAGGAATTTTATTGCGTTTCTTCCCAGTCACAGATCAAAACTAGTTTTCTAGAATTCATCCGTTGCCACTTCAGACAGAGAAGGATATGGCTCTTTTAAAAGGTAAAGAGAATTCATAATTTTTAAACACCTGAACACCCATGCTCCTACTTAAAGGAACAGACTTCTGAACAGTTGGGGTTTTATAAACTTTCAAAGCAAAATTTTTTCAATGTATGGAGTATTAATTAAAAAAAAAAAAAAAAATCTTTCCAGTACTAACATCTAGCCTATGCCAGTGAAAGCTGAGATGCAAAGGTAATTAAGAACGGTATTAGCTATGTTTCTTGCATACAAATACCATTGTTCAAGGTGTGCTCATCCCAGCTAATACATGTTCTGCCTTCATAAAGTTCTAAACCAGAACCACCCTATGGAAGATATTAAAAAGAAAAAGGCACTGGTTGGTTAAGAGCCAGCTAAAAAAATACACAAAAAACCATCATCACAATGCAAAATTTTACTAAGTAAAAAAATACAGAACAAGAGATACACACTCAATATTATAAAGAAGTATCATACCAACATGTATTTTCAAATTATATAAAATGTAATTTGCAATGCACTCATTCTATAAACCCAAAAGAATGTATTATGTGAAGAAACTGAACATTCAGAACCGCACAACACAGTAGGCACATAAAAGCTTCCTTGTTAAAGCCAAACCGCATCTCTTCTAGGAAATGCCTTCTAAATACATAAAGGATATTTTCATAGTAAGTGTCACATCTCTTCCCCCCCTTCCTCTCCGACAACACTTCCAATTCTTTTACAAGCTGCAGTGCACTTTAAGGGAGCTCCATCTGAACAATTCAAACAAAAGAAGGCTTTGAAGCACACTAAAGGTTTGACCTTATTCTACAGAAACGGTATAGGGATAACTTGGCTCTTCCCTCCCCCCTCAGTACCTTTCTGGGGTAGTGACTTCACATCCTTTGACATCAGCACAGCTTGGAAGGGGGATGGGAGAGTTACGGCAGAAAGCTGTAAAACCTGCTTTTAACTATGTATGCAATGCCTCCACGAATTCTTAAATCTTCCCCAAACACATTTAATAGAAAATGGGTTTTGCTCTCCGCTGGTTTTATTGCAGCTGTAACAAACCGTGAGGGACTGAGCTACAAAGGACTTCCTGCTCCCCTTCTCCGAGCTCCACAATAGCCATTTATTCGTTCGTCAGAGGGTCTCGATTCACTCTCACACGCACAATAACTCACCTCTAATATGCAAAAGGGCCACGGGCTGGAACGGCCCATTGGAATTGGCTGCGTCAACCACCATCCTGCTGCCAGCTCTGTTACATGTCAACATCTAGGCTCCAGCAGGCACGGCACTGTATTCCTTAAGGCAAGAAACCAGCCTCCATTTTAGTTTAAAAAAAGACAGAAACTGAAGCGTTCTGCAGCTGGAGGGAACTGGCTGGAGAGTGATGTCAGCGGGCGGGAGGAGCCCTATTGGCCGACGGCAGCAACTTCAAATGACACCGAGGAGGCCGCGAATGAGCGCGGCCGGTGCGGGGCTCCCCCCGCGCCCGCACCGGCCCCGGCCCCGCGCCGCCCGCGGCAGGGGCGGAGCGGCTGCGGAGATGACGGGTCTGCTGCTTTTGGGTTTGGGTTTCTTATTATTACCAGGATGATCTCACTGCTGCTGTTGTACCCCCGCCCCCTCAATAATATTCAGCAGCACCTGCTAGAAAGAACGCATGTATTTTTATTTTTCCTCTTTCCTTAGCCTTTCCTTCAGTAAGGTTTCCCAGGATCACCAAACCGATGTTCAATTTAACCGTGGAAAAACACAGCATTGAGGGCAACATTTACAACTTTAGCTTCCAAGGGCCATAGCAAAAGGTAGGTAGTTCACAATAAGATACAGGTCCTTGGATTATTATTGGTGATTTAGAAATATAAAACCTCACAAGCATTCCATGAACTGCTTTATCACTGGTTGCTAGTATGTACATTATGAATAAATATACATACATATGACAAGCAGGAGATGAAAACCTCATGTTTCATGCTGAATATTTCTTTCAATCTAGAAATGGACCAGAATACTTCTTTTAATCTAGAAATGGATCGGCCTTCAGTTTAGGTTAATGTTGCTAAATTTGGATTTTGCAAAATACTGGTTTTCCTTTCTAAAAAGATCAGTAATTATAAAAAACTTTTTAAACTATTACTGAAAAGTAAAGGACTAAGAAGCAATATATAGGCATACGAAAAGAGTTTTGCTGCATAATCTCAGAAGTATAATAAAAAAAGTACAGTGTAACAATTTCTGAACTTATTAGTTTGATTATTTAACGTATTTACAAAAATACGTGTGAGCACCCTTTTTTTCATCATGTGAGACTTGCACACTTATTTTTACAATGAGCTATTTGAAAGACCATTTTGTCTGCTTGGAGTGATGTTCAGAGAAATTGGCACAGTTACTTGTTACTCTCCACATCTGTCGTTCTCCCCAAATACTGTATGTCCCATATAGTGCAAATAAGTATGTAGATTACTTAATCCATGATACTGTCCTAACTTATATCTACTCAAAAAGAAAAAAGAAAAGAAAAAAGAAAAGGAAAAAAAAAGTGCACATCAGAAGAGACTTTTCCATTAGGTAATTTGCTGATGAAAATTTGAAGTAAAAACAAATTATAGGGCATATGTGTACCTGGTTAGAAAAATTACATCACACTACAATAATACACTGTCAAATGTGAGTTAGTGCTGTAATGAATATTATTCAATTCCTGAAGGGAAATGACTAACTGGGATATAAAAAAGAAGAGTATCATCCATAAGAATCAATTGGACTTAGTGATTGCTGACAAGGCCAAATTTAAAGTAATACATCCTGGATGTAAACATGATGAGAAAGCCCAAAGACAACAAATCTGTAAAATATTACTTGGTTAAAAAAAAAAAATAAAGCTCCTCTGTTTGATGTGGTGTGGATTGTTTGTTGTTGGTGTGTTTGTTTTATAAATAGAAGGGACTTGACTGAGAATATCCAAGTACTTTAAAGAATAATTATGGAGGTGGAAGGAATTAATTATTCTACATTCACTACAAAAAGTAAATGCACCCTACCTCAAGGAAGAATAGGCTAGAAATTAAATGAAATCCTCTCACAATAAGCACACTGAAACAAAATAAAAGACTGAAAGCTTTCTAGTAGTTTGAAAAATCACCAAACAATGTGTGACATAAATGTAGTTGATCCTGCTTTTGACAACATCAAAATGAACCACATGAACTTTTAAAACCTTTTCTTTAAGACTACAGAGATTCAAATCCTTTGTCTTTACAATCTAGGCAAAACCAGGGAAGGTGTATCCTCAAAAGCTTTGTTTTTTATCTATCCCTTGAGTATACCTTACAATCACAGAATCATCAAGGTTGGAAGAGACTTTTAAAATCACCAAGTTCAATGTGAGTTTCAGCCTTATAAAACAAAAAGCTACCATAGAGATATGCCTTTAAAAAAACCTAGACTGAAAAATAAAACCAAGACTGACCTCAAACAAGGTTTTCTACAAGATTTTGATGTATGAAGGAAAAAACTAAACAACTTGGGTAATTTTAAAAAATATTTTCACATGCAGGATCTTGTAGAAAATTCTGGGGTTTTTTCCCATCTTAAAGCAGAATTAGATTATTTTATAGTAGTAAACCACAGTATGAAGCATCAAAAATTAGCTTTAAAATTCCAATTTATCTGGTAACCATACATTTAAGAACAGTTGCTCTATCACTCCTCCTTTCTACTCATGTCTTTGCTTTCTTTAATGGTCAGCTGCTGCTTCTTTCTCTCTGGAACTCCTTGCAAAGATTAAATGGCCAGGAAGGCTGCTGGTCCCCAGGGACACAATTTAACAACAGACCAAAAAGGGAACGTTACTTTAGTTACAGTGCCATTTCCCAATTTATACATCCGCATGGCTTTCATAGTTGAAGGTTCATTAGCAAATTTTAGGTAATGCTTTAAGAGTCAAGCCCCCTAGAAAGCTCTTCATTAGAGAGAGTAAATGTGACATTCACAGTGCTAGCAGTTCTATTGGCAGAACACTCGGCCACATTCAGTAAGTTTTCTCTTGCAGAAAACACATACCCTGTTCTCATTTCTTCCTCTTTGCTGGACTCTGTTAGGTCTGAGTCCAGTACTTAGTAAACCACTGAGAAACTGGTTAAAACAGCCATTATTCAGTGTACTTCTGGTGTAATTCTGACAGGGCACTAGTGGAGCTGAAGTACTTTGATCTTCGTAAGACCTTCTGCTTTTTAACATCTGCTGTCTTCTCACCATTGTACAGAGAGATTGAGAGTACATTCTACTCAGGAGGTTTGTATACCCTCCCTTTGTTTCAGTCTTAAAATATTTGATTTGCCACTGAAGGAAAATATTTACTTAAGTTGAATTATTTTGAGCAACTTCATTTGGGAAAAAATTGCAAAGAAAATTGAGTTAGGAATTGACTTCTTAATGGAAGGGAAAGAATATTAGTGCAAGTGGAACAGAGCTAATGAATAATAATAATGGGAGGAAGAAGAGCTTACTTTAACAAATTTATGAAGACATTTCTGTTGCAAGAAAATGAAAAACAGTATTAACTTCAGCTATCCATTTTTAGAATTAAATGAATAAAAAACCATATTGACAGCATAGTGAAACTGTAGCTATTACAGGTTTCCTCTGAACCCTGCTCATCAGTTCTAACTTTCCAATGATGGGAATGAAGGAAAAATCCTATAAAGTTCTCAGGATATAACTGTGTAACTTTCTAGAATTATAGAAGGGTTTTGGTTGGAAGTGACCTTAAAGGTCATTTAGTTAGGATCCAGCACTATAGCTGATGAATACTCTCTACATTTGGAGGCGATGTACCACTTTTTCAAAAACAAACATTCAATTTGGGTTGTTGATTTTAAAAACAACCACACACCCCGCTTCTCACCCCCCTCCAACACACACAGCAAATTCACCTGCCCAAAGGTTGCCTTTATTTCCGTTCTACACCACCTACTATTCTAACTGATAGTGACAGAATCAACAACATAAGATAATTAAAATTGCACAAACTTCTATTGACATGAAGACACTTGGGTTGGTTACCTCTCAGACTATATGAGTTTTCATTTTTTGATTGAGAGAGGAAGAGAGTGTATTTAGTCTGAGCTCTAAGGTTACTAAAGGCATAATTCCACAACTGCTGAAATTGCTATTCTTCATCAACCTAAGACAGCCTTGTTGCAGACTGCTTCAGGCCCCTTCCTGCACTCCTCTCTGCTTTACATTTGAAAATATTTTGCTCTCATCTGCTTCAGTGGTCACGAGACCCACAGCTGAGTTGGTGTAGTCCCCTAAGCGACAGAAAGCCACTTTACTGTCAGGTTAGTTTTCTGCTAACTTAGACTGTGTTCCGTGGCAGGTAAGCTGAGCTAAACCTATAGGAGCTACTGCTGCAAACCCCTCTCTTCTGAGGCACAGGTGCCCAACTGTCTGAAACTGCTGTACACGGGTTTGTGCAGCTCCATGGCTGAACCAGGTTAGGAAACTGAGCAGAGTTAAAATGAGAAAAGGGTGAGTTTGAGCCATGTTGATTCCATTACCTGGCCCACCAGACAGACACCCAAAAAAGGGACAGGAATAAACATGACTTGTTTTTTCTGGTAGGAGCAATGTAGTTTACTTTTCCCCACTCCAATTACAGCCTACACAAAACATACTGTTCTCATAAATGATGTCAAAGAAAATGTGGGTCTCATCACAATCCTGAACAATGAGTTACTCAAAGACAGTAACTTTGTTTTAGAGAAGGAAAGGTACTGGATACTACACATTCTGGAGGAGAAACCATAGCAGTAGGAAGGATATGGGCTTCTCCTACTAGGTTCTGACACAATTCCAAAGGACAGCCAAGAGGAAACTCTTCAAGGAAACAGAGGCTGTGAACACCATGCTAATACCTAGCTATCAAGAGAAACACAGAGATAAGAAAAAAATCCTTACCTGGATAAATGAAAGGGACATGAACTATCCATGCAGCTTCCTTAAAAAATTCCCAAGACTGAAGCATGGCAAAAGACAATTCCTCATTGAAAAATTGATAATATTTACTCCTTCTAGTACAGCAAAAATCAGTTAAAAGAGAAATTGGTAAACATCTGCTTCTGACTGGATTTCCTGTCTCTATCTGGATTTCCTAATATTTGCATGGTCACTGTAGCACACAGGTTCAACAGTGCCAAGTTTTCCTTCAACCAATCTTGTATACTTAAGTAGTTTTGTAAATGGGGGTAGGGAGAAAAACCAGTAGGTATTGGTTGAGCTCAGAAAGCTGTACAACACAAAATCATTACCTTAAAAGAAATCTATTTTAAAATTAGTATCTGGTACCAAAACCTAACTCCTAGGCCAGATTGCAGAAACTCATTTCAAATACTGGCACACTTTTAATCAAGCCCTATGCAAAATCCACCAAAATAACACCAAACTCAGTGCTGTCTGTGGCCCTATTACACAGGCCACACAAACCACTTTAAAGAAACAAAGTGTAAAAATTACATTTAAGAGTAAAAATTTGAGACCATGCTAGTTATCCAACAAACACTGATTGATATTTATGTGTGTAAATTCAATGTTTGATCTGTTGAGGTCTTAAGAAGAAAGAAGTTCAGTGCAGCAGCAAAAATGTATAGATCTGATTATAATGAGGATCTATGCAATGGAACGAAATGTTCCTTTTGTAAATGAAGGCATAATAAAAGACATTTTAAGAGAGATCTAAACTGAATTCAGAGACAGGTTAGAATCTAGAAAATAAGATAATACCACATTTTAAATCCTATTTTCATGGATTCTATCCAAGCTTTAGTGGAAACAAGTTTGGTAGGAAATGCTGCCAGTGACAGATGTAGTGCATTCTTCTAACACTTTCAGCTGCTGACTAATGAGTAGGTGTTTGATAGGGCAGTTGAAATGAAAAATGGCTCATTAATCCAAGCCTATGATTTAATGTAAAACTAGCTGAAGGAAAAAAATTCACACACTCAAGCAAGTATTTTTCTCTACTGCCTTTTTTTTTTGGTAGTTCTTCATTCACTGGCTATCATGTTTCTTAATCTTTAAAATGCTACATAGCAATACAGACTGGATAATTTCTAAAGAGTTTAATATTAGTTATTTTATAACCATTAACATTAAAATATTTACTCATTTGATAGATCATATTTTCCTGGATGAACACCAAACAATTGCTAGTTTTGGGTTTAAGAAATGTATATGCTTAGCACACACATGTTAGTAATTATTTTAAACATTTAAAAGAAAAAAATCGGTACAGGAAAGTCTGTTTACGCAATACTGATAATGCTTTTTAAGATCAAAGTTCAAGGACAAGTTGCTAAAGTAACAGGACAAAGAGCCTCCACAGTTCCTTCACATAATATATACATTCACTGACACAACCATACTGATATAGGAAAGAACAAGCTTCTGTAGTATTTTCCATGATGGACTTTTTGTTTCAATAAATTAAATACAACACTGGGATGTCAAAAAAACCTATAAAAGCATGAACACAGGACCAGAAGGACAGCATTTAGCATACTCACTCCACTGTAGGTCACATATAAGGAAGAAGAGAACGACCTATTTCACAAAACTGCATTCATTGATGTTTTACATGAGATTCGTTTTGTCTCAGTGTTTTGTCTTTTAAATGAATTATGTATTAGGGTAAATTATATTTTATAGCAGCATTATCTTGTTTAATCTATCATCGTACTTTGCGTAACATACTTTTAGCTAAACAGAGATGCTACCACCTTGCAGCCGGACACAATTCCTTAATTGCCATGCATGCACATAAGAAGTGCAATTACACTGGAAAGGCCAAAGTACTGCGTATTTGTTCTCTACATAAATTACAAGTGGCAGGAGTAGGTTTCTGCAATGAAAGTGATCTTAAACACTGAGATCTCAAATTTCAGCAGCTTGTAAGAAAAATGCTCCTGCAAACCTCAAAGCAGTCCATTAGCACCACGATTCTCATAAATTCAATTACATTGCACATGTCCAGTCAGTCTCTTTCGTATAAGAAAAATAGATGCTAGTTTTAAACGAACAGGTAACAGACACTGCTTAAGTTTAAACTTAAGTATTCCAATAAGAGTTTGTAGAAATTATCAACATACACGGTGGAATTTCTCTGCTGTACCAGGAACAAAACTTGACTTGCTTTCTCATTTACTTGCTATCAGTTTTGCTTACTTATCTGTACTCTGCAGTTGAGAAAAACACACAATAAGTTTACATTTCTGACCCCTTGAGAAATTCTCACTTTTTCCTCCTTTCTCATGGTTTCAACAGTTTTACCAATCAAAATTTGGTAAATTTGTTTTTTTAGTTATCAGACTCAAACTAGAATCACCTCTTCTGCAATTTTGATTCATCAGACTTTAATACTGTACAGACAATGAAAACAGAGCTATCTCCTAGGCAGCCATTTACAACTTAAAAACATTAGGAAAGATTTAATAATGCTTGCCTCCCTATCAGAGTCCTGTATCAGAGGCAGACAAGCTGAGACACCACCCTGATGTTCTTTTACACAGAACAGAGTCAGAATTTGGCAGAGCTCAGAAGTCTCTACTTGAATAAAACAAGACCCATGCTCTCTGCATGAAATGTGCTCAGAAAAATGACCTGTCATGTTAATTTCTTTTCCACCCCCTCACTTTTATTGGGTGGGGTTTTTTTGGTTGTTTTTGGGTTTTTCAAATAGATATGACTAATAGTACCTCTAATGTTGAAACCATGCTAAAGCAGAAACTGACATCACCAGAAGATCAAAACCAGGACTGATCAAAATGTGTGGCAAGATCTTCAACAACAAAATATCAGAATCTGTTTAATCCTATCACATGCAGATATTCTATATTAAGAAACCAATTCTATACTTCTCAGCACTAAAAGTCAGTACGTATGTCCACAGCTGTCAATATAGCTCATTTCTCCCTACCTTGATAAAAACCTTTATAAGAATATTGTATCCACATTTTTGAGCCCAAAAGTCCAACTCCAAAAGGTAAATAGTAACTTTTAAAATAAATTCAGAACTGTATTTGAAAATAAAAGCTGATGTCCAATCTCTATCTTTAAGATCATATCAAACAATGTTCACTTTTATCTGAAAAAAAGCCCAAAACACCAAATAAAACCAGCAAAAAAATCCAATCCCAAACCCACAAACTAAATCACGACACTTCATCCAAGAGGCCTTTATATGGCTATAAAAGGATTTTACCCAGCTTTTAAGAACTATATACAGAAATGCTACAAAAAAACGTATTTTTGAATCATGCCCAAATTTACAAATGCATGAGTAACATATGTTCATTGGGAAATTTGCAACATTTCAGAATATTAAGTAGTACTGACTTATTTTTTTCAAATTTGTTATTCTAGAACTGACAGAGAACATTTTTTTAATGAGTATTACTTGAAGGTTAAAGTTAGATTTGTGACACAACTGTATTTGACAGTGTATAAAACATCTTATCCTAGTTAGGGTGTCTAAATACTATTTTTAAAAATTCTCATTGCGGCATTTTCTTACATATTGTAAAGATCCAGACCACATCCTTAAAAATCTCACCACTTTGTACAAAGTTATCTCTTATTTTCGTTTACTATATTTACTGTTTACTAAAATCAGCACATTCTTGCAAAATAGCGTCTGAATACAAGTACATTCACCTGTTTGCACAGTTAAAAATCTCATTTACCATGAAAAAATTACTCATAGTGTAACAATGAATTCAAGCTTCTTGCATAAAGCTGAAGTGAGTAGCTGCGAAGAACACAAACTCCTTCAGTGTGTCAGTGGTCAGGTATGCACAAGCTTGGATATGCTACATTTTAAGTATATTTACATAATAATACTGAACACTTAAGTGGTTTATTTCATACAGAACATATTTTTTAAATTTTAAACAATTTTCACAATTTATAGAATTGTAATATTTTATATTTAATATACTAGTTTTAACATATCCTAAATTACAAATTGCTTTCTTAGGAAACCAAAAATGTAGAAACTGTAAGTTTCTGAAGGCGGAAGCATCCTTTGCCATTTATATTTGATACAACCAAAGCACTAACCTGCAAGCTTTCAAACCCCAATAAAATAAAACACACCTTTAAGACCAGTAAGTAATTTTTTCCCAATAAACAACTTAGAGCAAAAATCAATTTTCTGTAACTTAAGTACCTGTACTACCAATGTTAGCTAACAAGGGGAACTGCATAAGCAGAAATCAACACAGCACAAATTTGTTGGCACAGAATTTTTCTTTTTTTGGTGAAAATAGGTAAGATCTTTTCAATATGTTTGACACTGCTCTGAAGGCACTTCTCCAGAGATACTTATGGGTTATCTGTGGGCAGACAAGCTACCTATTCTACCCAACTAAATCAGGCTGCACTGCGCTGTGCTGCAGGGAGCTTCACTAGCTTGCAGCTTTGCTAATACGCGGATCTTGATGTTCCACAAACAAATTACATCAGAGACTTCTCTTTTCTACATTCGGCTCTATTCTTAGAGCCTCTTAATTCATAATCTATTTCCTTTTCTTTGTGCATTATCTGAGCTATCCTGCTCCTCCGCTTCCTGGATAATCTGAGGGTGCATAACACTAATCATAAATTGCTCCAATGAACACAAATCATACCACACTAATACCAGTCACCAGGGAAAATATGCTGGTATTTCCAGAAGCTTATCATCAGCACTTTTGTGCAACAAAGTTTGCAGCATGCCTGAAGATCATAAAAGTATTTCTTAAATAAGAAGTCTTGATGAAAAACCACCTTGGCAGCTCCTCCTTTCCCTCCCACTATTTCAAGTGATCTGCTGACCTCATCTCCAGACCCACAGCGCAGAAGAGAGGTGGTTATCTCACCAATACTACAGGTCATTTAGAACTTACCAGTGACAAGCTTTCACATATCTAATATGGATCTTTACGTATACAAAGAACCTCATTCTATATTTTGTGCTTAAAATACAGTCTCGTGTAAAGTATATCACACTACACAGTAGTCAATGCAACATTTGTAAGAAAATACACAACTCCTCCTCTACTACAGACAAAAGAAAGGTTCCCCTGGTACTGTAGCCATAGAAATACAGCCACCTGTTATAAGTAACAGGAGTTTGAAAGCCGGTTAAGCACAGCTAACCTGAAGGAATACTATGTTCTTCCCAGCACTTCATAGAAGTCAAACCTGTCTTAATCATTTCAGTCCTTTAAATTACAGCCTACCAGTCCAATTTAACTCCTGTCCAGACACAGACATTAAACAATACACTTAAATATGTCCAAAAAGAAAGCTTCCCAGGTTCACTTGACCCACTAAATGTGCATTAAGTCAAGTATCTGTATCTTTTAGAGGAACAGCATGACTGGCCAACAGTATTCTCAGCAACCCTAACAGGTTGGAATTACATCAGGAGTAAGCACAGCCATTACGCAGACACCATGAGACTGGGTACATCTTCATACTAAAGCTCTAACTACCTTTACTAATAAAAGGTGGCAATTACTACCCCTCACTAGATCAACAAGTGCACCAGTGTTCCATAACACAGCTTGGCCCCTGACAGCCTGGGGACGTACACACAGCATCAGGCATCCACCAGGGAGAAGCTCAAGATCTTTTCCTTCCTTTCACCTGAGGGTGGGGGGAATGACTGGAGACTCAAGGCAATTACAGTGCACAATATTCCTACCATTTCTCCACATCAAGGTACACTGTGTCAAAAAGTGCTAGAATGTTCTGTGAAAATACCTCAGACGGTTTTTAAGATTTTTTTTTTTACTCCTCCCTCTTCCAAGTACAAGCAAGCATTCTTCTGCCCTTCATTGGCCTACTGGTTTAAACTGCAACACAGCCAAGGTGAAAACAGATCTTAAACTTCACCACTGTAAGATGGATTCATTCTCTCCTCTCCCATCTGCACTCATTATTCCCATTTCCAGCTCTCTGTCCACGTCGCTTGTAATTGCATGCTCAGTTCTGGTATCCCTGAGCTGCAGTACCAGGCACTACCAGAACCACTGTATTTAAAATAGGACCAAGAAACAAATGTTTTTCTTTGTGGCTGAGTCTTTGAACAAAAGGTTATGCCAGTCAATGTGGCTGTATGCGTAACTTCTTATAAAAATCACTACTTTAATTCAGTGTCTTTTGCTTATGTCACTCATGCCCTGGATGTCACAGCTTGTGCATGAACCTTCTATGTTAGTTTAAAAGACAGAACATATTATTCATAATCTGTGGTGCTAAATATTCTTATCTAAAAATGTAATAAATAGATTGAAATTAACTAAGTAAGCAGTAGTTTAGTCTTGGAATATTTTAAACAGCATCTTGTATATAGGCTGCTATACTAACATAATGGACAGTATTTCAGATTCTTTTTGTAAAAAAGGTATCTGTGTGAAGAGAAAAATCTTGCAATCCAATTTGATCTGAGTGAAATGCAGTGTAATTCAGATAGGCTGAGAAGCAGAGTTTATTTTAAAGAAACACTAATACATTATGTTAAGAAAACGATGACTGGAGGAAAGAATCCAATAATTTCCCCAATAATTTCACATTGCCTACACCAGTACGCAACATTTCAGTGATCCATTAGCCTTTCACTGCCAATCTTGAACACTGGAAAGCAGTACACACTGCACTTCAAAACTGCTTTTTTTTTTGTTTCCTCTAAATAAGCCTTCAGAACAAATAAAGATGATTAAAGCTGGGTTAGTAAGAGAAGACGCATCAGTTATCATCATCTTTTTGTCACAGATGGCAGTAAATATAAATCTAGAAGATAACAAAGCCTTAAAATCAACAAAGGAAAAATTCATATGCAGTAAAAAGACACCACTCTGCTTGACCTGTGCTCAGGAAAAACAGACCCATAAATAGTGACAGACCAGGTCTTCTAACAATGTCAAGAGAAATTTTAGTACAAGCAAAGCATGGTTTGAGCACACTGCACTGAGGACAGATGCCTAATATTTTGCAGAGAGCGCCCAAATTCTGCTTTTATGCGAGATGAGTGAATATGCTGTCACACAGACATTGCCTATAGTGACTGCCAAGAAGGCAACATACTGGAAGTCCTCAAATACTGATAGAACAAAAGAAAAAACCACCCAGTGCAAGTATATGCAATCTGCCTGTGTGCACAGCCGATATATTATGTATGCTGCCCAGTTATTAGAAGTATGATAGCTGAGATGCTTCTTGGTCTCATGCCCAAATTTCCCCGTAAGAGTAATTTTACTTAGGAAAGACGTACCTTTTAAAGCTGGCAGTTTTTGAAGCTCCCTGTTATTGCTAACATTAAACCTTGAAGAACTCTGACGCTTTTCCTTCTTCACTACTGTCTGTGGTGCTGGTACTTTGATTTTAGATAGTTGTGCTGGGGGAGGAGTGCTATTTGATTTTTTATTTGACACCTGTTTAAAAAGAAATTAAAGCAGTTAATTGGAGCTGAACTTAGAAAAGTCTTCTAAAAAGCCATTTTAGTCACAGAAATAACTGAAAATGAATATGCTTTTAATTAAACTATTGTATCCATCATCCTCTGAATGTATTGCCACCTATTGTTCTGCTCATCTTTTCAGCATTCATTTCTGTACCATAGCCCTCATACAGACGGGAATGGATCACCTTGGTACATGCAGTAGCCCATTTATTTGAAGTTACCAGACAAATTAAAAAAAATTTTCAAATAATGTAGTTCCTCAGCTACTCTCACCTTCCCCTCCTCTGAGAAGTCCAGGTCTCCAAGGTATTAAAGTTCATCTTCAAAGGGATCAGAGAAACTTGTCTATTTACAGCAGGTGAACCTTTCACTGCCTATTTGTCCTGTGCCTTGCTGCCAGTCCTAAGCTTGGCCAGGACATTCAGGCTTTGATATAAAGTTAAAGGAGTGAGTCTTACTGTGGTAGTAGCTTTAACAGCTTCTAAAACATACCTTAAGATTTGTAGTGGTTTACCGCCTACTCAAAGCAAGTTGCTGTTATGGTAATAATCCTTATCAGACTGTCACTGTACCTCTGTATGAAGTTTATAACATAAACCAAGAAAAATGGTTCCCACTATATGTTTCCAGTTGGCTGTTTTTTCCCTGACTACACTTGACAGTGCTCTCTCTCAAGCTGAATAAAATGCATCCTTAACAAAAGCCTGTCAGAACTTGTGGTGCTGCCTTTCTCGTTCCCCTTTTTTTTGAAGGAGGAAAAGCAGGTTTAAAGGAGGCAATAGTTAACTTTTAAAATATGAATAATTTCATGATATTCATTACAAGAATGATAAAACATCTAGGAGTGATACATTAAAAATATAGAAACAGCTGACAAGGACCTCTTGCTTCAATATCATAATTCATTTTGCAGGCCCTTAATTTGCTGTAGAAGTCTCTCAAATTTGCAAACTAGAAGCACACACAAAATATACCTTGGCACTCTTTCCTTACAGGAAAGACCATATTCTTCTCAGAAGGTGCCCACAAGATAAGAAATAGGGAAAAAAGTAAGATGGGAATAGGATTCATGATGGAAATCAAGTTGTAATGCTGGTACTTTGACAGTTTGACTTGATTTAATTAGAATTTTGTTAAGTATAGTAGGTATGAAAGCAGCTTCATTCCTGCATGAAATAACATCGGTGGCATTTTCATAGAGCTATTGCTAAAGCAAGAGAAACCAATTTTCTTCATGTTCTGAAAAGTATTCCCAGAAAAGCTGGGAACAATTTGCATAGTCTTGTAGTGTATACATTCAGTGCGCATGGAAATGCTACCATACATAAATATCTACCTTTTGAGTCTCCAAGACACTAATTTCATTCAAATTTTGTTCTAGTAGCGTAACTGGAAAAGAATATATGCTTCAAGAATAGATTAACAATTGTACTATATTATACACACAGTACTTAATATACCAAAGATGACTGAAAGCAACATTTAGTTTTCATTAAACACATTTAAGATGACCATTTTGCAAATTTAATATTATAAAAGCAAAACCCCTTATACAAACTTATAGAACAAATAAGGAGAGACAGTACAGTGAATATTAGAAGCCTCAGTTACCAAAAACACTCTAGAACTTGTTCCAGTGAAAATGAAATACATCAGCAAGTTGAAAGCATTTATGTGCAAGTAATACCTGTTACATTGCATTTTTCAGACTATTTCACTTTTTAATCTCAAAAACTAAATGCTGAAAAATGTTTATGCTGAAATACAAGTGATCTGCAAGGTGATTTCTATCCATTAATTGAAATTTTAAAAAGCATTACGAACAAAATTATTAATAGACTAAGCCAAAAGAAAAACAGCACTAAGAATTAGGAAGCAATGACTTACCGTGTATTAAGCAATAAATGCTAATTAAGATGCATTATAAACATTATTACTGCACAGGATTCTGTACTTTCAATATTGTTCTTCAGCCTAATGGTGTTTTTCTGAACTGGCTACTTTCCACTGCCACCTGTATTTTTTCATTACTTGGAATAGGAAAAGCCATTTTCCTGTTCCCTCTATTAGCAAACAAATTCTCCATTTCAAATTAACAGGTGCTTTCATCTCATGTGTCTGCACACATGCACAGACTACAGTACCCTAAGGTAGCACACACCTCAGGGAAGCAAGTATTTGAAATTGCAGAAAAATTCCAAGATAGCCAAAAGTGGTTACTTAAGAGGATGGGTAACATTTCTAATCAGAAATGTTGAAAGAAAGCATTTTTTGTTGCTATGGCAACTTCCCATCTAGAAGTGATGACTCCAGAGTAATTCTAGCTCTGAATCACTGGACCATTTATCCAACAGATTTTCTCCTCCTTCCTACCATCAAGCACGATCACCCCTGCTTTTCAGTCATGATCCAGTCAGCCAGCACATACCAGAAAGCTGACAGAGTAAGTTCTAAAACATTATTTCAGTGTCACACAGCCGTGCAATGACCACTTGCAAGTGGCACTGTGGTGCTACCACAAAAGAGCTGGCCTCCAGAGCTTGCAGACAACATTGGATAGAAGGGCACCTGGAGAAAGTGAGTTAACTTAAGTCAAAAAGCTCAGCAATTTTAACTACATCTCTTTAAAAAAGGCAAACAAATTCAGACTAACAATTCTGTGTATCCATCTGCTAAAGATTTCAAGGTAACACACTTTCTATGAAAGTACTGTGCTTGTTAGCTCATATCGAAGAGCCAAGCTCAGTTTTTTCCTCCCAGGAACAAACCAAACTACCACAGACACCACAGCTCCCAAGAGTAAGTGATGGACATTCTGCTACATCAGTGACCAGTTCGATGTACTTGACACCAGAACAGTCAAACTACAGATACCTTTTTATCGGTTCTCTTCCTATGACTAGAATAAGAAATACCTATTCTTCCCCTTGTTCTGACAAATGGCTCTCTCCTACCCAAATATTTATAGAGATAGGCACATTCAATTCCAGAAGTGCTGATAAATATCTAAAAAAGTGCACAAACTGCTCTGAAAAATGTCACATTGAGAATGGGTTTCTTCAAATCGAAATTAAAACACAACCCTCAGGTTTTCTGATCCATTTATTTCTGAAAAGCTAGAGCTTTACATATTTCAATGAACATTAAGACAATCATCTAAAGTGTGATTTCAACTTTTAAATTCTGATTTTAACAATTGAAAGTATACAGTTTATGTTCCTCAGTGCTCTTGACTAAGCTTAAAATTAATTCAAGAGAGTGAAAGGTGAGGAGGAGAGAAGGTTTCTTGCCAGTCACAACAGTTCAAGGTAGATAGTCCTTGCATCCCTTCATCCCTTGAGTCCTGCATCAAGCAGGATCTGGTACCTTCCTTCTCTTAACATCACTCTTTTGAGGAAAGTTGGATCTTTACCCCCTCTGGCATTACACAGGCAGGTATAGATTAGAACACAACACTACATTTTCAGCCAGGGAAAGAAAGATATGAGTAGACCAAGCACATCTACAGCTACAGCTGATTTTTCTTTTAGAAACTTGTCTATTGACAGCAGGTGAACCTTTCACTGCCTATTCGTCCTTTGCCTTGCTGCCAGAGTCCTAAGCTTGGCCAGGACATTCAGGCTTTGATATAAGTTAAAGGAGTGAGTCTTACTATTGTAGTAGCTTAACAGCTTTAACAGCGTTTAACAGTAGCTTTAACAGTGTTGAAATCAAACTAAGCATCATCAAGTATCCCACAAGGCAGCTTTTACTTTTGGACAACTAACACATAAGAGAAAGCATAGTGGGACCTGGAAAGAGGATCCACCCTGCATCCCATGTACATTAATAAGTCTTTCAGAAGACCCTATTCCTCCCATTCTGACAGTCTCCCAAAAATTCAAGCTACCTTGATAAACAAGGGCAACCAGAAGAACTCTGTCTGACCTTGCCTTTCAAAGCACACTCACTAGTAACTGAATTAGACCAAAGGACACAAAGCCTTCTGATCCACAAAATCAAAAGCCAAACCAAACCAAGCCTAAAGTGGTGTCAACTCTATAATGATGCAGCAAACTTGCATGCTGCTTTCTAAGATAAACTAATAAGGTGAGGATTTGAAAATGACAGTAAAATCACCTTGATGTATCTGTCATTAAAAGATTTAAAAAACTGGATGGCTTACTAGTGACAAAAATCAGATCTCCTAAGCACAAGGCAATGGAGATTCTCTGCCTGAAGAAACAGTGTGCTGGGCAGCACCCTATATGGTGTTTCTTGACACACATCAGTCTAACACTAACCTGCAAATTTCTGCCTTCTAATAAGTATCACCACTGAATTCAAGTTTATATCAGTATGCACACCATTTCATGATGGCAGCAGCAAAACCTTGAGAAAAAACTCTGAACTATGAAATCTGGATAGGTGAACCCTGTACCAATTCACACATGACTAAGGTTCCCCGTGAAAGACAAGTACACAGAGCAAAAATCACAGAACACTTTAAAAGAATCATCAGTCTGAATCTGAAACAGAGGGAAATACTTATTTTAATGCAGGATTAATCCCTTCCCTCTTTTCCTTTTGGTATAGTAAGTAGCCTCCATGGACTTATTTTTCACTAAGATGAACAGAAGTCTGATCTACAGCACCCAGAAGAGCTTGTTTCTTGCCAAGGCAGCCTTAGAATGCTATGAAAGCACTTTGGATTACATCTAACATACTTACAATGAAATTGAAATACAGGTTACTGAAACTAAACAAAGATCATCACAAAACATGAAAGGGACATTAACAACTTGATTTTCAAAACTGTATGAGGGCCCAGTATGTAACCAAAAAAATCTGGCTAACAGGTTAAGGCTTTTTACATAATCAATGTAATTAGGTTGAGAAACAGAATTTATTATAGTCTCTTGAGATGAGAACTGAAATCAAAGATCAAGGAGTCAAAATGGGTGGAGAGCAGTTAAAGAGCCTTCCATGTAATATTTTCCCCTCTGCAGTAACTTCAAAGTAGTGTGAAAATCTCTGAACACTCCAGGAATCTTGAATACTACCACAGAGCTCTCTCCTTTCCAGATCTTCATTTACTGGTTTGGGGGTGGGAACAAGGACAGATCGTCTCTGGCATATGGCCCAGCTGCCATCAACCTGGTAAATATATCCACACCATACCTGCAAGAAGTGGGCTGGTGAAGTGACATTAGCAGCTGGGACCAAGGCAAGTTATTCAAGACAACACACTACCAGGAGAGCAGTATTTGTCAGCTGATTTCAATTCTGTGTTGTTAACAGCAGCAATTCAGCATGCCTTCCAAGTGGATAACAACAGAATAAACTCTTTTTATTTATTAAAGATAAGGCCTGACAGAGCTATCCAGACAGTCTGCAGTAATTTTAGTTCATGCAAGTAGTGCCCAATTGCTGGCAAGCAGTTTATTATGGAGCAAGTAGCTATGATTTTTAACATCAATATTTTCAATCTACAGAGAATCAGTAGATAAAGCTTGATACGGAATCCACTGGATACACAAAAGGAAGCACTGATCCATAAACAACACAGTTAAAAACAGCAGGGAAACAACATGTTTGCTGGGTACCATTTTGGACAGCAGACGTTTCTGAAGTTCTTTGTTGAAGATTTTTGCTACTATGCCATTATTGTTCACTAGTTTTACTACCACAAGCCAGTTTGGACAAACAACTTACGGAAGAGTCTCTGGAGAGGCATCTTATGGTGCTGAAGGCTTTGGGCAGTTTCACACAGATGGCCATTTAGATGTCTATTGTTTTTCCTCAACAAAATCATTTGCCAGAATGATATCTGGATTAGCTGCTAGAATGATCTTTGCAGCTGCCTTTCTAGCAAATATGCTTATTACTGTTAAAGAGCCTCAGTAGTAGAGATTACTATCCAGTGTATCTCAGCATAACTTACTATGTTTTTATTATAGCAAGAGCTGCATCCTAAAGCTTTGAGGATCCATGCTGTTATAATGATAAGCAAAAAGGCAAAGTTTATATATTTTAGCACTCATGGATTTATGTTGTTAGTACTTGTTTAACAACCACGATTTTGCATTTACATGCAGCAGTGCTACTGCTGGCTATTCTCAACGTCTAACTATGGAGTTCCATTAGTGTTTTGCCAGAGATAGCATGGAGTCTGTTGAATTGCATCAGTGACTGGGATGTTTCCTACAAGCAGTGAAGGCCATCTGGCCCTCTTTGCTGTGGAGGGGTACCCACAACAAACTTTACAGTCACAAATCACTTTAGAAGACTGATCCACAAGTTGCTGAACCTCTTCCGTCTTTCTTGCTGCTGTTTATTTTTCACAACACAAAGCATTGCTTGTATTTCCTGTTGCTTACAGACAAGGCTCAAATTTTATCTTCTAAAGAACTGTATCATCACAGCTTTGTGTAACAGACTTGACTTGCAACACACCAAACTAATCTCATGTGTCAGCTCAGTGTGCTGCATCCTTGATATTAATACACTATAATTTTACATTCACAATTAAATATCAGTAGTATAAGGCTTGTTTTCCATTTGCTTCTTGTAAACTTAATTTTGCTTTAACTAGTTTACTCCAGGAACAAGCTGCTATTTGATTCCTTTCAGTCAGAGCTCAGATTTGCAGCCCGAGGTTGCGGAATACTGGCAAAGATGAAGAGGATGCCCAGGCTCAGACTTTAAGTGGATTCATGCAGCTTTGTGTTTGCTGAAACACCACCATCAGTGAGCACCTGGTACTTCACAAAAGCAGCAAAGCAACACTTGTTTCCTAACGTATCTTCTATCACAAAACTTCAAAGCACCAGATGCCCTCAGGAAAAAAAAATTGCTACCTGCAACGACCAGCTATCTGATTAAGTAAGATTTAAACTAGATAATGTCCTAAGGATTATTTTAAAACATCTTTATAAATATAAGGATAAAGAATCTGCATAAAAGATGGCCTAGTTTAAATTACTTAATTAACTCCTATACTGTACTGTAGATTTTAATTATATACAGCCACTGATGAGCTAAGGCAACTGCACATGTGGCTTTACCACCGAGGTCTGTATTTTTGTGCTCCCTGATCTATTCATAGAAGCTTCTCACCTCACACACTCATATTGAAATCTTTTTTTACTTCACCTCCTGCCCACCAATTTGGTGTTTGTACTGGATGCTATTTGAGAGAGTTATAGTCCATGATAAATAATCTGGTCTAGTGGAAGGTGTCCCTCCTCATGGCAGGTGGGTTGGAACTGGATGATCTTATGGGTCTCTTCCAACCCCGACCATTCTATGATTCTATGAATAATAACCTTAACTGCTTCTACAGAACTGTTACACCAAATCATTTCATCTTTGGCTCTCATCATGCTTTTATTTTACATGTCACTGGAGAAGCTCACTTGTAAGTATTTCAGACTGCTAAACTGAGAAGTGATGAGGAAGTATATAAAAGTCACTATAAATGTGCAGCAAATTATAATATTTGGCAGTCATCTTTTAAGAAGCGTATTTAGGAATAGGCCAGGATCTTTTTCCTAGCTTTTGGCTGGTTGCTTTTTGTAAATGGCCCTCTAAGCCTACCATCCCACTTCCAGAATTACAAATTTATTCTGGTTTCAAATGAAATTGAGGGGGGGAAAAAATGCATACAAGGTATGTTTTTCAAGTCTGTGAATATGGGTAGATTCAACAGCTACCTATTTTTTCTTAGTATTTGTATTCTCCAAGAGATACCTACATTAGTAATTCGGTATTACACGTGTTAATGGATATCTGAGTACTCTCTAAGTGGCAGGCCTTAACTCTTCCAAAAAAAAAATAAGAGAAGCAATTTGAAACAAAGGATGAAAAGGATGTTTTCAGTTTAGAAAATGCTGGTATCCATTTTTGAAAGGCACTTTGCTCCTTTTGATCAGAACAGCCTTTACCTTCATTGCTGTGCTGCTTCAGGAAGGATTCAGAGAGCTTAAAAACATGATTAAGAAGCAGAGGATAGCAAGTACTAAACCAAACCACACACAGTTCTCACACCTCGCAGTATGTTACACAAGTAGTTGTCAGCCTTGTGTAAGAAGGGCATAAGATCCTGTTTTCAGAAGCATCCCATTTTAGGTAATATAATACTTGTATAAACAGTGTTTGGTACACTTTAATAATTCCATTAGTTTCAAAAGCATAATATTAAAGTTACATAACAAACGCCGTTAAGGTAACTCCTCCACTATTAATTATTAAGGTGCCTTTGCTTGGACCACAGAAGGAAATTCCCGTTCCCAAAACAAAAAAGCCAAGATGTCAATAAAAACTGGAAATAGGAAAATTACAGAAGTTAAAGACAAACCAAAAGTTGCGTAGATGCTCTGAGTAACACATATGGCATCTCTCTACTCATCAAATAGTCCCTCATTTAGTACTAGGAGTGTATACATGTTAAATATTTTTTAAAGGTTATATCAAGCCACTAAAATAATCTCTCCAGGAAAGAAAATCAGAACTGCAAGCCACGATCAAAAATTAGTTTCAAATTAATTTTTTAAAGAAGTTGGCACACCAGTTTAAAACCAAACAAACCCACTCCAAAGCCCACAGACTTTATTTTGTATCAGTTATAACTGATTCAAGCAAAAATCCGTCCCAACTTCATACAGAGTTTTGGTTGAAAATCCTGTTTTGCTAATGTTACAAGTAAAATCCCAAACTAATAGCCCTAGAAAGCTACATAATGGGTCTAATGCTGTCTATTTATAGTCCTTCCATGGTTCAAACTTGAGAGGACAAGTTGTTTGAAATTTAATTTCATAATATATCTCTTCTTCCAAATGCAAGACCACCAGTTTTAAGATCACCTCTATCTACTACTGCATGGGACTGGCTCATGAAAGCACTGGCTACTCTGCCTGTCCAGCTGGGGCACACAGCTGAGCACATACTGAAGAGAAGAGCCAGGGCTCAGCCAGGGTTGTTACGTGATGAAGATGCCTACCACTGCTAAATGTATCTCTTTGTAAAGGACACCAGCTTCTATGAAGAACATATAAAGAACAATCTTACACCTCAAAGATGATGAATCCAATGTATCCAAAAATGCAGTGCTACTGAGTTACAGAGACTGCCCAACTGGTGTGAGGTTGACACACCTGAAGGATGGGAGGCCATCCAGAGGGGCCTGAACAAGCTTGAGAAATGGGCCCACGTGAATCTCATGTGGTTTAACAAGACCAAGGGCTGGTGCTGCACCAGGGTCCAGGCAACTCTGGTACCAATCCATGCTGGGGATGAACGGATGTAGAGCAGCCCTGCCAAGAAGGACTTGGAGGTGCTGCTGGACGAGAGGCTGGACATCACCCAGCAATCTGCACTCACAGCCCAGAAACCACCAGCATCCTGGGCTGCATCCAAAGCACCGTGGGCAGCAGGGCAGGGAGGGGATTCTGTCCCTCTGCTCTGCTCTGGTGAGACCCCACCCAGAACACTGCATCCAGCTGTGGAGTCCTCAGCACAGAAAGGACATGGACCTGCTGGAGCAAGTCCAGAGGAGCGCCACAAAGATGATTAGAGAGATGGAACACCTCTGCTATGAAAAAAGACTGAGAGGATTGTATTTGTTCAACCTGAAGAAAAGGCTTTGGGGTGACCTAACTGAAGCCTTCTAGTACCTACAGGGTGCCTACAAGAAAGATGCAGAAATTTTTTACAAGGGCATGTAGGGAGAGAACAAGGGGGAATGGCTTTAAACAGAGAGTAGGTTTAGATTAAATATCAGGAAGAAATTCTTTACTGTGAGAGTGGTAAAGCACTGAAACAGTTTGCCCTGAGAAGTTGTGGATGCTCCGTCCCTGGAAGTGTTCAAGGCCAGGCTGGATGGAGTTCTGAGCAGCCTGGTCTAGTGGAAGGCGTTCTTGCCCATGGCAGAAGAATTGGGAGTAGATGGTCTTTAAGATCCCTTCCAACCCAAATTGTTCTGTGATTCTGCAACTGAACAACAATAATGGAAAAGACCTAAATGACGGATGCTTTATATAAATGAATAAATACATATCTGTGACAAGAAGGTATTTCCAGAAATTATTTAGGAGTAGTCTTAATACATGTTAACAAGGAGGAGAAAACCCCAGAACTTTCTCCCCTCCCCCATCCCCACACCTCAACCTCCTCTCCTATGGTGCCTAAATGAACTGCCAAATTAGTACTTACTTGTGCCAAGACTTTCAAGTATAATTCTATTCTCAAACTGGACGCTGTGTAACAGTCCCTGTGCACCATCTTCAAGATCAGGTATGTTTGTTTCTCAGGGTAAATAGCACCACAATGAAAATCACAAACAGTAAACATGAGAAAAATAAACAAGAGATATAGAAAATATCCAGTCAACTTTCTAAATAACTTCTGCTGGTGATCACAGAAACCTGTTAACACAAAATGATGCTGGATTTATTGCTTTTGTCTGTTCTTTGCTTTCCTTTAAAGGTTAGGATACTTCCGCATACAATCTCAGCTAAAAAAGCCGTGCAAAACCATCAACACTGCTCCTACGACACATTCCTTTTGTAATTTCCTACTTTTAATGGAAGTGACAATCATATCTGTTCATATAATCAGGAATCAGTAAAAGTAGTAGTGAGAATACCGACCATCTTTTACCACCATGTGCGGGCCAATATAGGAAAGGTGATCATGGAAAACTGGATAGCCACCTCTTCAGGTTCTTTCAGAGGGATGAAAATCCTTACTTCTGCTGAAGTGTTTTGAAGATGGCCCATTAAACAGAGATTTCTGTAATTTTTCAGCAATTCCATTTACTGATGTATCCAAAAATGCTGAGTAGCTTAAGAAACTAAATTAAAAAGGCCTCAAAAAGCACAGAAGAAAAACTTCTAAGAACAAAACCTTACAAAATTTCTGCACTGGAAGCCATTACCGGTAATAAACCTACTGAAAAGTGATGGCTGTGAGACAGTGGCAGGATAGAAGCATGGATCAGCATTTAAAAGATTTTAAATTCTTCTTAAAATCGGTTTCAGCAGTGATTGTAGTCCAACATCAGCAATGCATGCTGTCAATAAATCCATTTCTAGCATAGCAAGAAAAATGGCTAATACAATTTACATTTTATTACATTTTGATTTGTGTCTATTAAAAAGAAAAAAAAAACCAACACATCAAAATACCTTTAAAGCAGAAAGAACCAACCAGGACAACACGTGGAATCAAGAAGATAATACACAAACACACACATGCTCCTCAAAACCACATTAGTCTTCCGTTTGCTTTTCTGCATGGCAGAAGGATGAGTTATAATTTCTGTTCTCATTTGCTGATAGTCATCAAGCCAATACTTTTTCAAACAACAAAAATAGTCTTTGCCTCCTACAGACCACTCAGATCTGGACTGAAAATTAATACAAATTAAATTTAAAAGTTTCATGCCATCTTAGGCCAGTCCAGCTAGACCTAGAAGCAGCTATCACTCCCGGTCACCCAGTTTTATACCAGACTATTGTCTTGTATGAAAGGCTACCAGCTACTTCTGACCCTTCCATCCCCCAGGTGAACCACAGTAGTGAATTAATTGTCCTGGACTGTTACAGTGACTGGTGAAAAGAGCAAGTTTTAGCACGTACTCTCCCACAGACAAAAAAAGTCAGAAATAAAGCACATATAGGGTTAAAATTTTAACTTCCTTCCCCTGTGGTAGTATTTGAAAACCACTGCTAAAGTACTGCACTTGAATTATTTTAGGTTAGGTTTTTCTAGAGATAGAAAAAGGTCATGTTTTCCAACAGTCATTAACTATTACCAAGTCACCTTTTCTAAAAAAATTAGCCTGTCCATAAATTACCACTGCCTTAACTCAAAAGGAGACCTCCACACCCCTGTGACAAAACAGAACTCTTCAACAAAGCTTATCCAGGAGACAAATAACTTCTTCAAAAGCCAGTTAGATCACAGGGTATATGTCCACAAGTTACCACATGTTGGAATAGCCAATCACCACATCCAAGGGATTTAATTTTCATTATTAGTTTTTGGTGCAAGTATAGTTTTTGGGCACTGTTAATCAAAGGCCCCAAGAATTTACAAGAGTAGAGACATTACTCCCATAGAGAGGAAAACCAATACACAACAGATTACATCTTTGTTTACAACCTGACGACACTAATATGCTAGACTAACTGCTGAAATAAGAGGTTATACCTCAAGGAAAAGATTCAACTGTTCTGACAATTATTTAGTCTAATTCATTAACATTTACTAACAGGTTACAAACTAAGCTTAAATAGAAGCTTAATCATATTAGCTTTTGTTCATAAATGAACAACATGCACAACTGGAAGCTGGAGTAATGGCAGTGGGTACGGAAGGATAAGGTACCCTTACCTCATACAGACTCTGCATTTCTGGTACCTCTGTCACAGAAAGGAGAACAGTAGATGGAAACAAGAGAAGGATAATCAAAGTAATAGGACTCCTCCCACCTAGGGGTCATTAAGCAGGGTTTTGGGGGAAAAAATATCTAAATAAAAAATATACATTAAAAAACCCCAACATAAAAATGTCAATTTCATAATTAATATTTTTAAAACAATTCTATACAACTTCCAGTTAAACAACTTTCTAAACCACATACTGGCTTAAAGAAAAGTATACCAGGATGGAAGACCATACATACACATTTACTGTTTCTGATTCTCTCTCCTTGAGGATCAGCAGCTGACCACACAGCAAATAAGAAGAGAGGTCCATGGTACTTCACGTGTAGCAAGGCTTTTTTAGTATTACATTGAGTAACCAAGCACAGTTAATGCAAGAACCATCAGCTTAAGTAATTTTCACCCTCTTTTAGCATGGGCATTCTGGACCTGGTATACCAGGAATCATTTCAATCCCTTTTCAAACTTGCTGTACAGCTTCCATCAACTGAAACCTCATTTCCCTGACTGCAAGACAGGAAAAACACGTGCTCATTTTTGTAAATATTAAGATCTGTTGTACTTTTTTATCTATAGAAGTTCAAGGCATCATGAATTTGTTAAGTGCTATAAAAGTGTCTATAAATAAAGTATTTGTGGGATGCTGCTGCTTGTGTTGTCCCTGTTCTTTGAATAGCAGACAGTTTCTAGTCTTTACAATCTGCCATTTGCATTAAATTAATTTGCATTAAATGCATATGCATTAAATGCATTTTGAGAAACAAAAAGCCGAATGAACCAGCATATTTCCAAACCTACTCATAGTCTAGAAGATTTTTAAAAAGCCATGTTAAAACACACGTAGGACATAAGATGACAACCATTTCTGAAGAGAAAGGAAACCTAGAAATGTATTAACAGTGTGCTCCAGAATATTTCTGTATTTACCAATCTTTGCTATGCTAATAAACAGCCTCCTTTCTGCTCCTATAAGCACCAGCTAACATACAGCATGATTACAGCCAGCCACGTTAGAATGCAAAGTCTACATTACTGTTTGTGTGCAATTAGTCTACTAATTAAGATAATGAGTCAACCACGGAGGTGTTCAAAATTATACAGAGACTAAATAATGCCCCCTGGGAATGACAACTGTACTATATGTGCCAGTCCCATTCCCAGTTCCTTTCCCATTCTGCCCCCGCTCACACATGATCAAGTATCATAGACAAGTAAACAGTATTTTTCATTGGAAATTCTACCTGGATGGACAAAAGAAACAGTGAATGAACAGTAAAACATATTCTTCAATTGAGATTCATGTCTCTCACATTTCAAGTTTAAAACCCAAAAATCTAGATCTACAAACACAGAAAGAAATGACAAAGAAACCCACATACACATTTTTGGCTAGCATACAAAGCTCTTCACCTACTATCTAGGGGAGCTTTACGCTCAATCCTGAAGTACCAAGAGGGATAAGAAAGTAAGTCTTGGTCTCAGCAACTTGTCATTCAGAAACTTGAGAAAATAAGTATTCAACAAATGTTCTGCAAAGATGGTGATAATGACAAGCCTTACAACTGCACAGGAGTTAAAATTATGGCCAAGTGACACTCTTTTTACTATCATAGCAATATAAAGACAGAACACATCACAATGAAGTACACCTATTTACACCACTATAAACATCTACACTGACATTTCCCATTTCATTCTACAAGCTCCCCTAATAGCTAAGATCCCTTCTAGTAGCTAGGCTCCCTCCACCAAAACTCAATCACTCTTACGGAAATTTGCCAAAATACTTTTACATGTAATTTACAAGTTTTAATGATCTTCTTCATTTATGACAGTAGCGTGAATCTCTCTGCACAACAGACAAATAAGAACTCATTGCAGTGCACATAATAAATAGTCCAACCCACCTATCCCTAACAGTCATTTCAGAGCAGGAACGACGGTAAAGCTGGATGAGTATTTTGTTCTAAAACATTATCTTTCAGTATCAAGATGTGTTGTTTAGAGGCTGAAATACATAACTTTGCCATGTACCATTTTACATTCAAGCTACTATGAACATTTTAAAGGAAATTTCAGGAAATCCACCTAAACAGTGGATTTCCAAATGAAACAAAACTACTAATTTTGAATTTCTGGATTAATTTGGGAAAGGGAGTGAGTAATTATTTAATCGACCCCTTTCAAGTTGCTGTGCCTTGCTGGTGGGCAAACCAGAGAGAAATGCAAAAGGAAAAAATCAACAGAATAATTAGTCAAAAATGGCACACTTATACCTACAAAAAGAAACTACAAAACACAACAGCTGGCAGCCTTTGATTAAGCCTAAGGTCTCCTGACAATAAACCAGGCTACTGACACTTAACTGACATGCCAGCATTGACAGTTTGAGAAAAGAGACCTCTGGGAATAACAGAGAATGCTAAAAACGACAATGAGCAACAAGAGAAGCCCAGAAACTCACAGTAAGACTAGAAAATAAGACAGATGTACATCTCATAACCAAAAAGCGAATAGATGAGTATTTAAAACTGTAGCAAGGAAACATCTATTTACTCTAAATAAAACTGACTTCCTTAAAAACCATTGTCTCTTATCTTGTCAAATACCAGGACAGTAGTTCCACAACCATTTTCCTTCAAAACTACCTGTCATGTCAAAATTACAATGTAGAAAAACTTAAAACAGTTTTTAGAAGTTATTACAAATTAATATGAAAAATACTATGTTTTTTAGTAATATTTACCTCATGTTCTTGGTTATCTTGTCCATCTTTGCCACTTTTTCCACTCTTTACTGATTTTGCAGGTTCCTTAAAAAAAAAAGTTTGCAGTCTCAGTTTTTTTTTTAAAAACAGAGATCTAGATAGATTTTCAAGCCAAGGAATCAGGCTTTTTTAGACACTCGCTAAAAGTAATAAAACTGACAGAATAAAAATGATACTATCTTACTGGAAGATGATAATATTGACCTATCAGTCTGTACAAGGCCACTTTAAACATTTTTTTTCTGTAGAAAGACTTTGGAATTTTATTTATGCCTCAAAATTCACCTATAAAGATAAGCTTTCACATACATATGCAGGCAGGGACAAAGAATGCAAGTGATCTGAACTATGTCTAAGAAATTACTTAGTTTTACTACCTTGCTGTTTTGGGTTTTTTGGTTCAGAAATATTTATATTTAGGCTGGCTTTGAAACTAGCACCAGTATAGTACACGTTTTACGCTTTATTATTCTGCCTGTTCTAGGGGCTAAAAAGTTTCGTATTAGAAGTAGGCCGACAACTCAATTTTCTCCCTCACAGAATTGCACTTATCTTGAATCCTTCACCCATTTCTGAGATTTGTTACTCTCAAAAAAGTGACGAAAAGTTTCAATGTTTTTAACATCAAAAGTGCCAAGGATATTGGGAAAATGTTAAAGCAAACAACCCCCACAAACCACAACACCCCACCTCCCTACATCTAATTTTAAAATGACGTTGACAAACTAAAAGCCAAACAGAAGCAGTCGAGGGGGACAGCAGCTGGTTGAGGCAGACAGCACACTTCACTGTCTCTGACTTCCACTCATATGGCTAATTACCTATCACACAAAATAAAGTGCAATCCAGCTAACTTCCTGCCGGATTTACAAGTTTTCTGCGATCATTACTTGTGCAAGCCCCTTTCGTAGCCACCAGACAAATCACTCCCTGGAGCCTGAGGCAAAGCGGGGCCAAAGCTAGGTTCATTCCTATTGTCAGGAAAAGGAGCTGAAAGACTCCGAGGAGCGATTAGTGCTCCTTGAATACTTCGGGAGATCCCCCAAGCGCAACTCCCACTGCAGCCAGAGCTACGCAGCAGCGAAACTTCCACGACGGGGCCCGGGCAAGTAGCCGTGGAGACGGACCCCCCCCCACCTTGCCGTAGAAATTACCCCTTCCCTCTCCCCAACATCCCCGGGCCAGCCCTGAGCAAGACCCCCTCCTCCCCGCTCCGCCTCAGCCAGCCCCGGCTGAGGACACGTTTTCCATCCCCTCCCTCCAGCACTCCCCCGCACGCCAAACCCACGGCCGTCCTCCACCAGCTCCCTCCCTCCGACGGCCGCCGGCGAGACGATACCAGGACCCCGCCTCGGCACCCCCGGACTAGGCCCCGCCGGGAGCTGCCCCATCCTCGGCACCCGCGGAAAGGCGGAGGCCGGCACACAGCAGTGAGGGAGGGAGCTACCCCTCACCCGGGGCTGCTCCTCGCGCGGCTCTCCCAGCGCCGGGGAATGGGCGCCGGGCTGCGCTCGCCGCTGCCGCCCCCCACCCCAGGCCCCTCCTCCCCGCGGGGCCTGCACCCTACGGCCTCCCCGCGGGGCTCGGCCTCCCCCGATCCTCCCGACTCACTTTCTCCTTCTTGTTTTTATTCGGCATGGCCGCGGAGGCGCAGCCCCCGCCGGCCCCACTTCGCTCCGCGCCGCGCCCGCCCCGCGCTGCCGCTCCCCCGCTCCGCGGCGGCCTCGGCGCCCCCCCTTCCTCCCCCGCCCGCGGGGAGCGGACCCTGCCCGCCCATTGGCTGCGCGTCACGTGGGCCAAGGCTCGCGGCGCGTCACCGCGCGGGCGGGGCTGGCGGTGCCCCCGCCCCTCAGCGGCTCCTTCGTCGGCTCCGGGGCTCTCCTGGCAAGTCCGGCGCTCTCCCGGCGGGGTTGGGGGTCTTCAGATGCGCTTGGGGCTCACCCGGCGCCTCCCCGCTCCTCCGAGGCTCCGGCCACGCCTCAGGATGACCCTGTAGGCTGAGCGGGGGTAGCGGGGAGGGCTGAGGTATCCTCAGGGCCCCGAGCCTCCGGCAGGCTCTTTCTCAGCCGGTGGCAGCCCGTGGGAGGCGAGGAGTCCCTGTACCCTCTCCCTCAGCCGCTCTTAAGCGAGGGGCGCGGGCTCCGGCCGTGGGCGTCCGGGCGCCCGTCATTGGGGAGCGGAAACCTTAAGGGAAAGAAAAAAAAAAAAAAAAAAAAGAGATAAAGCAATGTAGGGCATGCCTGAAGTTCGCTGGCCCTCTCGTAGAAATCCAGTGTGTCCATCATCATTTTGAGGTCTTCAATATGCGCTTGCAGTATGTGGATGAGGAAGGTGAGCTTTGCGAAGTTGCAGCCTGGTTTTGTAACGATATCTTGGTTGCCTTTAAAAGCCTGAGTGCAGTTGTGTACGTTTTCATTATGCCCACCAGTACCAGAGATAATATTTTCCAAACAAATTGCTTTTTAATCTCCCAAAACCAGAATGCAAAAATTAGGACAATTTTAGACAAAAGAAGAAATGTGCAAATACTCCATCTGGAAAATTTACGAACTGAATTTCTCATATGGTCAGATTAAGCCACAAATTACTGTTAGCTGAGGAAAAAGTGCAGCGGACATTAGCACTCATAATAGCATCAAGACATAAAGGAGTTTAAATTTAGATTGGACATACTTGTTAAATTCTAATTGTGTTGTACTGCTAAAGGATAGAAAAATTACAACTTAATAAATACAGCATAAAAGTGAAATTTACCTCATTCCTTACCTAGCCTGTGAGTATCAAATCTAGCATGAGCAAGCAGGTATGCTCTCGTTTTTATGAAATGGGATTCTAATAAACATTTGTGTCTGATGGGATACTATCTAATGTTAGATGCTTGTATCCATTATATTTGAACACTACTTTTGCTGTGGTGAAAAGGACAAAGAAACTTTCCCTTTTCCAGGCACTGCAAAGAAATTTACTGACTGTGGAGAGCTATTCCTCTTACTTCAGCCCCCTTCCCTTCCTATTTCTTAAGTGCTAGGAAACAAATTATGTCTGTCTCTTATCCTTTCTCTCATCTTCTCTGGTTTGAGAGCTTGAGGTGCAGTTACCACTATTGTGCTTCTGCTGAGAGCTGATCATGAATGAGTTGCTACTAATAAATGAATAACATGGATTTTGGACATACTAAGAGACAGCAAAGGAAAGAAATCTACCTCCATGTGTAGTCCGGAGTTCGATCAGTATGTGAAAGGGTTTGTATAGCTAAGGATAAACTCAAGAGCTTCCACTTCTTTGTTAAGTTTCAGTTTTGTAGAAGCTTAAAGCACTCTTAATTCCCAGCTATTGTGCTCCTGTCTCCCTCCCCTGCACTGATGCTGGTACTGTGAAGCTTAAACCTGTTTGTAGAATTTATCAGGTTGAAAACTGTCCTCCCAAAGTGATTTATTGGTTTGATTTTGGTTTGGAGTTTGTTGTTTTGGGGTTTTTTTGCCTTGAACTGGCACACCACCACCTGCTTCTGTAAACACTAGCATTGGCTGAAGGAAGGGGGTGGAAATATGTGGCGGGGGCGGGATGTGACCTCAGCAGCCTAGATTTAGATCAGTTTAAGCCGCTTAATGAGTTTCTCATTGGCTCTTGGCCTCTTTTGTGCTGCTAGTGCTCATAGTTTTTCCAAATAATGGAAAAATTCTGTCAGTTTCGTTCTTACCCAAGTACTTCTGAATAGGAGCAGCAAAAATTCTGTCCTTATTTTGCAGTTAGTTGGGAAACCTTGAATCAATATGTTGAACTGGATACAGGTTTAAAAGATGGCACTGACTCAGTTAACATTTATGAGGTTTTCTTTGTGACCACAGATGTAGAAACCCTTGTGAAAACTTGACTCCCCCTCACCTCACTTTTCTGCAGAGTCTAATTCACCAGTAACAGAAAGCAATTGTGTTTTTCAGGGCCTGCTCTATTATATGAAATAATCAGTGGGTGGAGGAGGTTTACAAGAAAAATAGTTCCATCTGTATGCTCTAGTGTCCTCATAAAACATGAGACTAAGATAAGTGACTTACATGATGAAATCTTACTTTTACTACAACAGTATGTCACTTTGGGCCTAATTATTCTGCTACAGAGTAGGAATAACTATGTAAATAAGGTGATGTAATTTGAGCATGAGTATGACTATATTAATATTTGCATTAACTTCTGAACATTTTATGCAAACTAGGTGTTTTCAAAAACTAGAACATTCACACTGATTAGGTTATCTCTATAATTAAAATGTCAAAAACTAATGTATGTAGCGTAGTCTGCAATTTGCATTTTTTACTGTACTGATCAAGTTCTCTAAATTTGCAAGAGTTAAATCACCAAATAATGTCAAGTATTGTGTAAAACACCTGGATAATATTTAATAGCTTGAAACTGGGCCAAGTGTCCTGTGTGAAAGGGGAGTATTTACACAGTTAGTTCTTTCCAGCTGTATTGGATATTCTCTTCTGTTTGATTGCTTTTAATTTGTTTTTGTTGCTTGTTTTTTAATCCCTTTACAGTGGTTGAGCAGTCATGCTCTGGCCTGAGTTTACTGAACAGATAACTGTCACTGTGATAGGGATAACATCTTCCATCCCCAGTTATATGACTTTATTGCTTCCCATGCACTCTCTCTGGTTTAATTGGGTGGTATGCCAGTTCAGCTTGTTAAAATGGCAGAAAACTAACTGAGCAGTGGCAACAGGAGACAATGAGACCTTTTGCCAGGAAGCTGTTAATTTGGCTCAGCTGAAACTATGCAACTTGTGGACAAGGTTTTAGCAGCCAGTGAACTGTCACCATTATACATAATTGTCAAACATTGTCAGGCTGTTTCTCAAAACATCTCTTCATTGACTGATGCCGATTTTTGTTGTCTGGCGCATTGTGTCAGCTGTAAAGAGAGAAATGAAACCTGAAGCACCAATGGCAGTAAAGAGGCTAGAATAAATGGGTTGAAATAGAAACAGATTGTTTCTCGTGCTTGTACAGGCCAAAATACTACTTCAGGTAACTTTCCTGGCAAGAACAGTGAAACTGCCAGATTATGTATGAAGGAACTGAGGGAACAAACTATGTAATCAGCACCTGCAATAGATTCTGCTTCTTTGCAATCTAACATCAAAAGCTGCAAAACCAGTATACTCAACTTCACAAAAGAGCTTGAACATCTTTCGGGAACTTTGTCTACAAGTGTGGATTCATTCTGCTTACCCTGAATCACATTAAATAATTCTTGTGCTGTTCTCAATCTAAATTGTAAGGCTTTAATTCTCCTCAATTATTTTAAAATCTATTAGTGTTGGATACCCTGCTGTCACAATGTGCAGCATTGTAAAAGTTGCAAAACAATTTATTCACAGCTGTAAAAAAGTCAGACTCTTTTGAGGTAATTAGTAACAGGTCAAACTTGGAACTTCATGCATGTAAACAACATGATATTTTAGCCCGATGTGTGACCACATAGTTACAAATGGCAATTATTGGCATCACTTAACACTGAACCAGAGATGCACATTCAGAATCATAATTAATCATATGTATGTGTAATAGTCAGTATTGGATGCCTTCTATCTTTAATATTACTCTGTATTTTTGTAAAATTTGGACTAGTAAAAAATGAAAAAGTGTTCCTGTATGATTAATTATGCTATCTGAATCTTAGCTTTAAGAATTTTCAGTGACTGTGGAACTATTACATTGAAATACAGATTTCTTTAAGTTTTGTCTGCTCTAAATCCTTTTCACTCTCTTCCTTGCCTCTGAGTTTAAAAAAAAATTGATAAGGCTTCCTTTGAATGTAGTGAATAATATTTTCAGTTATTTAAGCAATTATGGCATTATAGGAAATGCTTGCTAGGAGATTTTTCCCTTTTAAAAAAAATTCAGGACTCTCTTTCCTTCAGGTAAATAGTGAAACTCCTGTTAACACTCTTTTCAGTAAGCTCCCAGAGGCTTATTGGCAAAACCAGAAGTCAGCTTGCTTGTCTTGTATCAGGGAGCAGCAGGAGATGCTCCATGAGAGAGAAAGAGCTGGGAGCAGAGCATGGCTGCAGCAAAGGCAGGCCTCTCTTACCAGGGCATTGACCCAGTGGGGTCAGGATGGTGATAGTACCAGTCTGACACAAGCCAAAGCAAGAATTCAGGGATCCACCCAAAAAATCCCCTGAGAAGTGACAGGAGAAAGGGCCAAAGACCAGAGTGGGGACAAGACTTCCTATGACACAGATTAGAGCCAAGGAGGCAAGGCTGGACAGAAGACTACTTATAGGGTTAAGGTTCATCCAGGAGACCAGGGCCAGAGAGAATAGTGAACCTGCAATGTAAGCCTGAGGTCCACCTAAGAAGTTAAATTAATAAATCATGTTTGAAGGAGACATGGCTGGATACAAATACAGCTCTGACAAAGTGGGCCAGGTTTAGGTGCCCAGGCCAGAATTTAAACAGAGCTGCTGGATCACTTGGAAATGTTGTCACATATGGCTGGTAACACGCCTGGCGTTAGATGTTGTCAGTAGCCATTGTCCATATTAATTAACGTGTGGATTCTGGATTTCTGTTTGGGCCAACTTAATTTTAAAATGAACATGAAAAACATAAATAATGAGAATGGAAGACTCGTGCAGAATGTTATTAAGGCATTGTACTGGTTTTAACTGGGATAAAGCTACATTTCTTCATAGTAGCTTCTATGGGCCGAGATGTGCTTTGGATTTGTGATGGAAACAGTACTAATAATGTAAGGATGTTTCTATTAATGCTGAGCAGTGATTACACAACCTCAAGGACTTTTCTCCTCCTCACACCAGTCCACCAGTGAGGAGGCTGGGAGTACACAAGAGGCTAGGAGGGGACACAACTGGGACAGTGACCCCAGCTGACCCATGGGATATTCCATACTGTATGATGTCTTGCTCAGCAGTAAAACTGGATGGAGGTGTGCAGAGGTTGGCTGGGACTGGCACTACTTGGGGACTGGCTGGGCATCAGTTGGCTGGTGGTGAGCAATTGTTTTGGGATTTTTTTAATCTTCTCTTCTTCTTTGTGTATTTAATTATTATTAAACTGTCTTTTTCTCAACCTATAAAGTTTCCCACTTTTACCCTTTTGATTCACCACTGGGGGTAAGTGAGCAAGCAGCTGTGTGATGCTGAGCTGCCTACTGGGATTAAACCATGACAGGCAACTATACAGAGATTCAGAAATATTCTGGACAAATAATATATCACAAAAAATCTAGTAATACTTAATGATAGTTAAAGCATTTTTATCTGCTTGTGGCCACAGTTACCACAGTGGTTATTAAGTATTAAAATGACCTATATGGGGGAATTCGGATGATGATCAAAGTAACAGACAGGCTATTAAGCCGGATGAACCATTTGTCTTATCCAGAATGCCAATTCCTATGAGAAGTGCCTGCATTTGTGTGCTGATATCCAAATTCCAGAGAGATGGGAATTACAAAAATAGTAACATTAAAACACTTTGTACAAATCGCTTGATGTTCTTCTGCCTCAGTGAAGCAAATAAAAAGATGTTAAAAGCAAGACTTTGCTGTGTGTCATGTAGTTGAATCGTTTCAGGAAAAAACCCTCAAAGAAGTTTTTATATATGTCTGTGACATATATAAATTAGGATGTCTGCTTTCATATTTCCACTATTTTTGTGGGTTTATTTTTTGTCTTTATATTGAGTTAAGAGTTACTTGAAAATATGATATAATAATCTGTTTAAAATTTATTGTCCATGTCTAGCATTTAGGAGGTAGGACAGACATATTTATTTTTGATAGTTCATATCTTTTTCATGTCCAAATTGAGAATTTTATGGTGTGTTTTGGTGCAATTTTTAGCAGTCTTGTTCATTCCAGGTTATTGCTGCAGTAAGTAAAATGCTCCCATACATGTACTAGCATTCCTTCTTCCCACACGATATCAAAGGAAAGATTAATTTTGTATCAGATGAGTGAGACTAGCAACATAAAGGTGACTGCAGCTAAAACTCCTACATTTTCATTTTTTATCATATTTAAGTTGGTATTTATAGAATGAATGAAGAGATCCAATTAATTGTACCTCCTATTGATGCCATACAAGGTTTTCTCCTTCAACACTTCATACTTTTTTCCTGCCTTTTTAGGATTTGTCATAGCTAATATAGCTGTGTATTTTTATCTCAGTGTGGGAAGAGTTGAAAGACATACTCAGAAGGCATACTCAGGACTTAACCCTGCAAGTACCATGAGTTTGTGGACTCATGAGGGTTCGTGTCTGCGTATGGTCAGAAGTGTCTGTCTTCTGAGATGGTGCATACGCTGGATTTCTGATTTTCAGGAGCAGTACGTGCCTCCTTGTCAGAATGCGAGGAATGGCTTCCACCAGCGGAGCTTTTGGCTTGCTCCCCCTAGGGCAGGCTGCCTGCCGCTGCACCGAGCAGGCTCTGCGGGGATCTTACAGAGTTCTGCAGGCCTTCCACAGCCTCTCTGCGTGCGCCGCACAGATATCGCTTCTCTGCTGTGCTCACATCCTGGGATCCGGCCAGTTCTTACTGTGTACTTTAAGAAGGATAAAATTTGGGTTTAAATATCGTTGCCTGGGTCTACACCGGAACCCCTCAGCATCATGCAGCCTTAACAGATCTGTTTTGGTAGTCAGGGTGATGCCTGCAGTCAGGGTTCCCTATCTTCGAAAGCTGTGATAGTCTAGAGGCCTCTGCCAGACTGATTCCCTCTTGGCCTTTTAAAGTCTATCTTTGCATATGAGACATCTGAACAATTTTGAAAGGTTCTTTAATAACAAAACGCTTTTTTGTTTGCCCAAGATAAAAGGAGAAATGCTTGCGGCACACTACTTATCTGCTACTCTACCATGTTATCAGAGAGACATGTTATGGGGTCATGCCAGGCAAAAGGCTTGCAAAGATGATGTTGGAGGATTGGACCAAGTCTAGAGAGATTTTGTACTCAAATGATTTCCTAGAGCTATCTAGTCACTGAATGGCTTCTAGAATTTTTCTCAGAGGAAGCCTTGTTATTTCGATTCAGAGAGTATTCCAGGAATAATCAAACGTGCACAGAGTGAATGGTAATGAAGAGGACCTTGGAACAAAACAGGCAGTAATTCAAATTAATAGTGCAGGTGCACTCAAAATCTCCTATGTGTTATGATGGAAGCTTTGGCCTCTAATTCAGCTGGAGATACTACTGGCTGGTAAAAATCCTGAGTCACAGAATCATAGAATGGGTTGGGTTGGAAGGGACCACAATGGATCATCTTGTCCAACCTCCCTGCTCAAGCAGGGTCATCCTAGAGCACATTGCAGAGAGCTGCATCCAGATGGTTCTCTGGTATCTCCAGTGAGAGAGACTCCACAGCTTCTCTGGACAATCTGTTCCAATGCACGGTCACTGCACAGTAAAGAATTCTTCCTCATGTTCAGGTGGAACTTCCTGGGCATCAGTTTCTGCCAGTTGCCTCTTGTCCTATTGCTCAGCACCACCGAGAAGAGCCTGGCTGCATCCTCTTGCTGCCTCCATTCCGATACATGTAGACATTGATGAGGCCCCCTCTCAGCTGTCTTTTCCCAGGCCCAGCTACCTCAGCCCTTTCCTCATAAGAGAGACACTCCAGTCCCTTAATCACCTTTGTTGCCCTTGAGCTGGACCCGCTCTAGGAGATCCACGTCTGTCTTGTACTGAGGAATCAATAATTCTAAATTCATAATTCTAAGAGTTATTAAGAATTAATTGACTTTGTCAAACTGGAATGTTTTTGCTTAGTCACGTTTTAGTAGGCGTCAGCTCCATTTTTACTAAAGGTTTAAAAAAATCATACTCTGAAAGAATTTAGACAGAACAATTAAACATTGGCCAAGCTTATAAGCATTTCAAACCAGGATCTTACAATAGGAAGTGTTAGACAAACTTAACTGCAGATTTCTCTTCCATCTGTATTTATATCATGCTGTGTACTGACTATCTGGTATGCCTGTGCAGACTTTGTCCCAACATTAAATTTGCTTGCATCTTGTGTTCATTATTTAGTTCAAAAATTTTGTGTAGATATGAGTTGTATTTACATTTTATCATCATTTCTTAGGTATGCTAGAATTTCTTTTGAACACCAGGAAGTTGATTAGAAGTATTGGGTCTTTGACGCAGATTTTTTGCCTGCATGCATTTCACAGAGCCATGCCACATAATCTTTATACTTGATGCATTCCCTTCACAGAGGTTCATTTTTGTTTTAACTTTATGCTCCTTTTTTGCTGTTCACAGTTTTTTGCTCTCTGTGAAAATGGCATGTATTGATGTCAGCACAGCTGATTAATCAGAACTCTTCTCCTGGAAGAGTTTGATTTCCCAAACCAAGTCTGGTATCCAGCATGCTGTATGTTCTCTGCTTTTATTTTTTTATTGCTATTCTCACATATTTCATTTCAACTTTATCTGAAGACTCTTGGTTCATACATTTCCTGGCTGTTCAGAGAAATATTCTATATCCATGTAACAAGATGATTCAAGAACCAATTGTGAAAGCTGTTCTTCTCTTCCTTTCACTGGGGCTACCAAAGTAATTTTATGGGCAGCCCTTTGCTTGTTGTGTGTTCTCTAATTTATAGACTAAATGCCCATTTCTAATTTCTTTATGTACTCCTTTACTTTTGTTTCAAAGAAAGAATTAGCAGGCATTTGAACTAAAGCTCTCTGCTTTTTAATATAAATTGAAATGAAAAAATCTCTGTTGTTAGCAGAGAAAAGAAGCAGATTCGTAAGTGCCTGTTCATAATTCCCATGGCCCTTTACATTTAAAGCTCCTTTCATATATGTAAAGAGGATAATGGTAATAAGGTAGATAAAGTGTGTACAGAAATGAGATAAGATATGTAAGATATATAAATAAAGGTTTCTTTACATACATTTATATAAAAATCCTACTCATCACCCCAAGTTAATTAGATTATTTTCTGGCTCTACCAACTTGGATTTGTATTTTAGTTCTGCTAAATATGTCAAGGCATTTTAATATTTATCTAGAATGTCAGAAACTAGATTAACTAATACCTAATCTTTTAAGATTTTTATTTTATTTTACTTGTATTATGGAACCAACCAGAAGTTTTAATTCAAGGCTGAAGTATTATAGCACTGTATATGAAATATTAGTAGGGAAATGTCCTTTTCACAGAAAGATCTGGTTTTGCTATGTACTTCCCAAACAGTATGCTTCATATATAGTGTTATTTAACTCATGCTAAATTAGCTATATGCATAAGTTGTGGCCTTGAAGCCAGAATGAGAGGAAAGTGACCAAAAGCTGAGCAACTAAAAAGTAAAATGTATTAAGTATACATTAGTTAAGGGATGCAAAGGCTCGCTAGTCACTCACAGGAATGTTCAAGCTCTGATGGTGCTTTTCCAGGCTGCTTAGCTGTGTCTAGGTCAGCATTGCTAGGCCTGAAAAAATGAAGTTCATCACCTAATGCTGCCCCTTGCACTCCTGTGCATGCTGCTGGCTGCAGAAGATGGTCTGGCATCAGCTGGCCTGAGAGGCTCGTGTAGGCTTGAGTGAGCCTTGAATACATATGGTGCAGCATGTACATTCAGGAGCCTCCTAGGCAACTTCTTGATTATTCTGTAAATGTTACAGAGGAAGTGGAATTTTGATAGATGGTAAATTCAGATCCTTTGTGTTTAGAAGGTCTTTTTATGGGCTAACATTAATTACCAGTAAACACTGATGGCTAATAAAAATGTCTTAGAAAAAGCCTGAGGGAATACACTGTGAGCTCAGCAAAGGACTGGGATTTGAATGATCTGGATTCTATTCTTAATTTGACCATTAATTTGTAGTGGGATTTTGGCAAGTTAATCTCTCTGTTTCTTTTTCACATCTTTTATCTCTCTTGTCTATTTTTATGGAAATTTGTCTCTCCAGTGCCTAAATAAGAAAGGAGGCAATCTGGACCGTGATTCTAATAACAGTGATAACAAATAGCTTTAAATGAAAACCGAGTTTCAGTTTTTCTATTGAGGTAAGGTTGTAATAGGTTTTTATATGTATACAGAGCTACAGATTTAAATTATGTGTTCAGCAATCTTTAACCTAAGGGATTTAATCCTGTAAGAGAGCAGTCTTTAGCATCTGCCTTCGTGTTCTGTACTGAGCTGAAAGCAGATAAACCTTGAAGATAATGTCCATGGATGTCAAGGAGGTAACAAGGTCGCATTTTTAACAATTCTGGCTCAACAACTCTATGACCTACTGCTACATGTCTGCAACATTTTTACATGTGTAATTCCCTTTCATTCCTCATACATTTTCAAAAATATTCTCATTAAAAAACCTTTCATATGATTCTGACCTTATGTTTGAAATTGACTGATTAATTATGTTTGAGATGTCTATTGCTAGGCTTACTCCAAATATACCCTGATGGTAATTTTCTTTTCACAAGAAGAGTGCTTCTACATTATGACTAATTTTCCCATCAGATTCCAGGTGATGAAGGCAGCCTTTGAGTCTGTTTTGAAATCCTCCGAATTTCAGTTGGATTCCCTGAAAAGGTGTGGTTCTGTTCAGTAAACATGAAAATAACCTCTAATAAATTCAAAGTTCATGGAGACCACTGAACATGGTGAGTTTTGTTGAAAACAGTAGATACCAGGCTTCCTGGAGAAGGGAGTTACATTGTAATTGTGTTACAATTGATTTTATCAATTTACTAAATCTTCTTTTGACGGTACAGATGTTTTGCATCCATACTGTATGCTTGAATCCATACTGAACATTTTTGTGCCTTGAGTGTGCAAAAAAAGAACACATCATGTCCTTCATGCAAAACTTTGTGAAAGCAATAAATAGTCTGTTTCATTACACTATATTTTTCCCTTTCATCTCAGGTTATTTTTTTGTTCTTGTTGTCTTTTTATTTGTTTGTTTGTGTGTTTAAAAGTTTATCTAGTAATTGGGAAAAACCACCTGATGGGCACTAATGGAAACTGACCACTGAGTCCATCGTCCCACTTGCACCTGGGTTTCAAAATTGTTTTGATGGGCTGACCCTTTAGACCTCAAAGGATAATCAAGTCTCCTAGCCTACTCAACCCTGAGTTTGAAAATAACACACCAGCTTTGTTAACCAGATTGCACAGGAAAAGCAAGAGTCTCTAGACTGAGACTGGCTATTACATATTTGTTATTGAATGCCTGTCAAATAGTACCTTTCAGTTACAACCCACACGAGGCAGACCTGACACAGATACTTGGAGATGAAAAGCTGTGTATCCTATTACCAGTCACTTGAGCTGTTCAGTGGCCATCTGCTGATTGGAGAATAAAACATCATTAATAATGTATTTGTGGACTGTGCTCTGGCTTTTATATTGCTATTAGTTCTTCCAGCATGAGCTATATCAGCATTATTTAGCTTCTGAGCTCCAGCATCTCCTTAGTAGCCACAGCAAGTTTTTTTGTATTTTCTGTTTTAGGGGATAAAAGAAATTAAAGCATATGACGTGAAATAAGAATTGATCCATGAGTATGAATTTGCTTACAGTTTTCATAAGAATCTATACTACATTAGTAAGTTTTATCACTGTTTCAAAATAGTTTTCCAAAAGAGGGAGTCTGAGCAAAGAAGAATAACTTGTATAATAGTTTATTGTAACTAAAACAACTAATTTATTACTTGATAATATAAATTACTTAATGCTATGAAACAAGTAATGTAATGCTTTGGACTTAACAAGCTGAATGCTGACAAAGATTGGTGCAGCTCTGCCAAAGTCAGTGCTAGAAAAATAGCCAGAAATATCTAGAGAATTTTGTTTGTTTTGAACAGTGTTTTAACATTTTTAATTAACAGTTTCACTGGCACAATACAATTATTGCATTAGAACTTAAGCCATTCAAACCCATAATTTACAGTCTTATCATTTGGAGGAATTGTTTTGTTTTCAAATTGCTGAACAATATGATCTGAAAAGTCGTCAGATTAAAGCCTGCAGCCAAAACAAGATTGTATTAGCTGTTAAGTTTTTAATGTCTCTGAAAGTCTTGCTTTTTTCTAACTATTGATCTTTTTTTCTTTAGAAAGGGTGGTTTGTATACACTTAGAAAATAATTATGTGCCTGGGAGAAAATGGCATCCAGGTTTCATCCTTGATCCAAGACATTTGCAAAACAAAAGTTCTTTTTAGCCTATTATTTTTTAAAATTAATTTTAATATCAGATATTATGACTGGCCAAAACCACCACAAGGCTTGGCTGTTTACCTCTGCTACAGATCTCTGTAGGTTTCATGCTTTTGTGGCTTCAAGATTGTATTACTGCAGTACACAGGGATGGAGGAGCTATAGCTATGGCAACCACTGCCTGGTAGGTAACTGACAGCATGAATTACAGCATCTCTAAGGATTTGCTGCAGACTGGTCTCCCTGCTGGTCTGACTGCTCATTTTGGTTTTGAGCTTCAGGACAAGGACCAGCATCAAGGCCTTTTCTGTTTTTGGTATTCATCCTTCTATAAGAAACTCTGAAGAGGTTATGTAGATAAACAGGTACAGATGGGTCTTAAACTGGTTTAGACGGGGATTTTCTTGCAGTCATATTTATTATTATTCTTCAAGTGGGACAAATTGTGTCTCGTTTTTGCTAGTATCAGTTCATAGCAGTATCACAAAAGCCAAGAGACTGAATGGGGAAACATGAGAGAAAATAATTTCTTAATATCTCTGCAACTTGCTGATTAAATTTTAAGAAAAATTATACTGATGTCCCTGGATAATGTGTGAGTGGTCATGATCCCAAACCTGAAATTCAGTTTCAGGTCTCCTTGCTCAAAAAACCCCATTTAATGCTGATTAAAATATTTCATAGATCAGAGTTTAGTATCTCTGTTGACATCATATTTGGACTTCTTTTTTATGAAAGCTGTTGGCCATTTCTGTAAAGATCATTTGCCAGCAGTTATCTACTCCCAGTTGCTTAATCATGTACATTTGAAAACAAAACTGAATGTGCCTGAAACTTACACCTGCAGCCAAATATCTTGTTAGCGCAGATATAATAATATTAGGTAATAGTAATAACAATGATTTAATTGAGCAACCCAGGACACATGTTCTGACATTATATGCAATTAAATAGCTGTTGCAAATGTTTCTAGCTGTTGCAAATGTTTCAAGGAAAATGAAATTAATTTGTTAGAAAATGAGAACTGCAACTTAAAACAAGTTTCAGCAGTCATACCCAAAAAACCCAAACTCTTATCTGAATGAAGCAGTTCATAATATAGAAGATCTGATAGATTTGATGGATTTCTTTAGAATGCTTTCAGAAATTGTTAGTAGAATTTCCAAGATTGGAGGATCACACACAGAATTTTATTGCTTAAATATCATCTGCAAACACTAAAGGGTAAAGCTTGATTATTAACATATGTTAATACAACAGTTTACTAAAATGGGAGTAAAATATGTTTATGAAAACAACCACAGTAAGGTGATTTTAACTGTAGAAATAAAATGCATAAAGAAGTTCACAGGAAAAATCCCTGTTAAATGTTTTTGGAGTTTGCTGGGTTCAAAATTACTCAAATTTGCTTCATTTTAAATTAAGATGACCTAATAAAGTTATAATCCTAACTGAATTTAAATAACTCTATTTGAAAGAGGAACGCTTCAGTTGTGGAGTGACAAAGCTGAAGCATTTGGGTTCTTTTGTTTTTAGTAACTACTATTTACTTTTTCTAGTGACTGGTTTCAGTACTGTGAAAAAACTTTCAGAAATTGTTAATAGAATTTCCAAGATTGGAGGTTGCCCACTATTACTGATGAATTGATAGCTAAGAAAAGAGGAGAGAATTATTTACGTGGTCATTTTTGCAGAAGAGCATAGAGAAAGTGTGCTAAATATGTGTTTACAACTGAAAGAGCCCCATCAAGAATGGGGATGGATTTTTCTTAATTATTAATAGCTTTTGTATATACCTAGTTCAGATCCTTTTTCCTAAAAATGTCATATTACTATTGCTAATAACATGAGTGGACCTCATGAGTGTCAGACGCAAAACCGTTTTCCCAGTTTGTATTGATTTTAGTAAGATTGCAAATGACTAGAGATTTTCGTCTCACAACAGTTTAGGATCATAACAGAATTATAAATATGTAGGAAATGTGGAATATGCCTTAAGAGAGAATCCATGATAACCTTTTTGCTCTTGTCAGTTTTTTTCTCCTAAATAATCTAGGACAAGCACCTTTAAATTTACCGAAAAACCTTTGGTAAAAAAGGTTTTACAGCCTTCTTAGTGGGTCTGCTGCTTGGCAGAATGATCACAATATATATTTTAATTCTTCTCAAAGTACTATTTAATTAATATTTCCCGTGCTTCTTCCAGTCCTCCTTCTAGTGAATTCATTGAGCAATAAATGATAATCTTTTTATAACAACCTTTTTCATGTATAAAGAGAATTAAAATTCTGCGCTCTCAGATACTTCATCTCCTCATAGGTCACATTTTCTAAGCCACATGTACTGTTATTTTTCTTCTCTAAATACTAACAATTGCTAACCCTATGGACTTTTTAAATTTAAGCAATACAAAATAACTCAGTAAATACACACCTTACTTTAGGTATTGTCATGTTAGTAATGTAAATTGTGAGCACTTATTAAACATTAAGAACAAATGCTCTCTGGTTCTGAAGAGTGTGGTGTTCAGTGTGTGAAATAACATCATAAGGTCAATCACAGGTCTAAATGAGTTGACTGTGTTCCACTGTAGATTCCCATTGCTGAAAACAAGTATGTAAAATGTATCCTGGATCTCTCCACAGAAGAATACTCTCCACATCATCACCAGACTAAAGTTAGATTTTAATTTTTTTCTTCCAGAAATTAGAATTCTTATTTTGAACATGGAGAAACTTAGAGATGTAGTGTGTCAGGTAGAACTGCGGGGGATGACTGAGAGAGTATCTCCTCCTTTCCCTTCTTATTCCTGATGACAGCAATTCATTATGGCTTTTTATTTGATACAGCCTATTCCTGAAACTTGCACAGGTTTTTTCCTAAGTGAGGTCTGCCTGTTTTAATTGAAATCTGCAGCTGATTTCTCTCTGCTTTGCTGAAGTGAAGGTGTAAGCAATGTATTACAGGAGAGAATTTCTGATTCCCTGTTACTGCATAAGTGAGTATTCCTAAGCTTGGCCTGATCTGGCTCATAGTCCTCAGAACACTGTCAGTCAATTTTCAAGTCTGATACCTGTAATTCTCACAAATATCTAGTACCACTACAAAAAAATTCAGTTATCTGCTTTATGTCAGACCCTTGCACCATGGCCATGTCCTTTCAAGAGATTCCCAGGTAGCACAATCAACCTGAGGTGCATTAATCTCATTTATTTGAAAACAAATAACATATTAAAGATTACTAAGGTTACATATTAAATTTACTAAGTATAAGCTAATAAACAATTATGCCATGTGATTTTGCTCTCTAGTATTTATTTAAAAAAAAAAGGCTTCAGCATTTTTCAAGTAAAAAAAAAAATCCTTTATGGAAATATGGGGGTTTTTTTCTGGCTTTAGGAAACAAGCAACTTGAACTTTACAGTAAGTTCATGTACTTATTGTACTTAATGTGTGTGCATAGTCATATGACAACACTATCCTCTAGTGGCAGAATGTGTTAACACAAGGCTCCAGCTACATCAGTGGGAACTGGTTTATGTGTGTTGAAAAGATCGTGTGTGGTAGTCATTACCCATAAATTCAGAGTTTTGATTTACGTAACACAGCAAGGAGCAATTAACTGAACGCTGCATACAATGTGATGATAATAACTGCTCCAACCACCAGCATCAGCCACATTACATATATTTTATGTGACTATCAGAATATATATATGTATATATATATGATTTGTTGTGGTTTTCCAGGCTGTTGAACTTATGTAACTGTGTTCTGCTATGGTCACTTTTTCATAGGTATTGTGTTTAACATGGTTGACCACCAGCTGGATTTTAGTCTCCTCTTGAACTCTGCTATTAAAATCTAACTCTCATGGTGAGAGTGTCTCTAGATATTGTTATCCGCAAGCACATAAAATACTCTTAATTTCTTTTTTTTGGGTTGGAAATTCCAAAAACCCAGCATATGGCTTAAGTAAAAACAATGAAAGGAAAAATTCGGTGTAAGAGAACAAACTCTGAGACTTCAATGCATTGGTATTTTAAACTTACCCACTAAGAGGGCTGGTTTAGACTGAAAGCGTATTTGCTTACTGTAAGTATAGAAAGTACAAAAATTTAAATTATTTCTCACTCATCCTCTAAAAATGTTCCTGCTCTGGAAGTTTGGAAATTTATCTATGTTAAAAATCCTATGTAATCTTTTTTGTGGTTTTTTTTGGTTGCTGTGAGGGGTTTTTTTTGTGTGTATGTGTTTCTGTTTTGTTTTTTTGTTTTTTTTTTTTAAGCATTCTGACACATTTTGTGGAAATTTTATCTAAATATTTCATAGGGTATTTTGGGACTAAATAGGTTTTGATGCTTCCCGTTCATGCCTGCCCCACGTAAATCCAAGGCCAAGTGAAAGCAGGAAACAGAAGACCCAGTTAAAGACACGACTTTAGCTTTTGGTATGGAGTGATTACTGCAAATGAGGAGCAGAACAGATGGAAATGAACATGTTGATGTTTCCACTGCTCTGATTTTGATTTCAAAGACGATTTGACACACAGCCAGCTCACTTGTGTATCAGGTCCAGTTACAGGACCCCATACCTGGCTTAACAATGCTTTCATTTTTCTTCTCCATACCCAGATTTAGCAGACATGTTTTAGAAGGTGGTATTATGCCTTTTAAATGTCACCATTTAATGCCCCATAAAATGTAAACACTGGATACTAAAGGGCTTCTACTGGTGTTGATATACATGATATCATTCATAAAACGTTCTTTTTTTTTATGAACTAATTTTTTTAATTCACAGGTCTATTTGTTCCTATTGTGCCAAGTTGTTTTTCAGTTCTGTACAAGGAATTCAAGGTAAATATTTTCTTAATTTCCATGTGAATTGTCCTTAAAAAAAAAGCAAAAATAAGAACATAGAAATGCAGTATTATTTTCCTCAGCAGTCAATTTATATTGCAAAATTTTTGCACTGTATTTTTAAATTTTCTCTGAGGTCTGTACTTGGACCAAAGGAAATACTTGATTTGGACAGCTCATGTGCACAGAGAGAAGTCATTGTCTTGCTGCCTTTGTTCCACAATGCTCTTGAGCAGTGTTTGCTATAGTCATACAAAATACAGTGGTAAACTCAATATGAAAACAACAAATTCGTGACAACATATTTGTAGCCATGGAACAATAACTAGTCAAGAAACAATTCTCTTGAATGAGACAGTAACTATTTTTAACGTGTCATTAAGAACTATTAGTACTATAAGTAGTGCACCACTAAGGGTCAGATGTCACTATGCAATGAATGCTGTTATTTTAAAAACATCATGCAAAGAGTTCAGATGTTACAACACTTGAAAGATCTTACTCAGGGGGTTATGTTGAGTTACGGATCCTTTTGCTTCTGACTCATGAGTTTAATTCCAGTTCACACTGCTAGTGAAAAAATAATGTATAATGTCAGATCATAATACTGTCTTTCATGAATTAACCGTTTGTGTCCAGTCCCCAAAAATACAGTTTACATCACAGATTGGCCAATGTCAGAAAGCACCAACCAGTGATTTTGTTGGCAATGTTTGAATCACCAGTGAAATTGACTTGTCCTTTTTTCCTCTGTTTCTTCTCTGAGAGTTGAGGACTGTCAATGTGAAATACAGAGAAGTCACAGAATTTCTGCCTCTGCTATGTGTGTTCTTCAGATAAATAAATGAAAAGTTATGTCAGGAAGAAATAATACCCAGATACCCTGGGAGAAAGGCTTTAGAGGGTCTGTGAAAGGGAACTGTGTATTTGTGACAGGCTGTGATCTGTTTATATGAAGACAGGTCCTACATCATAGGGGACCAAAATAATGCTCTTTATTGCTTGAGCTGTGTAAAAATAAGCCTGTGATGTAGAAAGAGTAAAAAATATGTATTTAATTTCCACATTCTCTTCAATAGGTCAGTACCACCAGGTGACTGTCTCCTCTTTTTATTTCCACTTGCCTAATTCTCTTGAATTCTGTATGTTTTGATTCTGCGTGTCTAGAACTAATAACTGAAGGGCATAAGAAAATGGAGTTTTAGTATTATATGGGCTATTATATGTTTTAGTGTTCCTGTTGGCTAAACATAAATTAATTTGGTATTATGTTACCGAAAATTGCATACACTTGATGACTGTGTTTTTTGAAATGTTGTTGTATTCTATGTATGTTTTTTTCCCTTTTAAATTTTTCTTCTGAAAAAAATACTGTGTTTATGTAATAAGAAATACAGTAAAAACAAACGTTGATTATAATTTGCAGTGTCACGTGTTCATAATTGCAAGAATCTCACTTTAAATACAAATGTAGGAATTTAGGAATTATTCTGAAACATTTGGAAACATTATATTTGGCTATGAAGTCTCATGGTTTATTGTTGGATTCCAATGCAGAGATTTCTCAGTGTTTCATTGAAGTATAGAATAGACATGAGAAGAGCTCGCTAATAAACACAGATTTTCTTATCCCCTATTCTATTTTTAAATGAGTCTTGACTGCTAGCTCTGCAGAACTGAATTAGCAGGGCAGACAACACAGGAAGAATAGCCAAAGCTCCTTGGATAATATCCTCTGTTGACCTATAACATGGTTCATTTTATCTGCTCCTTTGAAGTTCATGCTGCTTGCTGATTTGCACAAAAAAGAGAGTCCAATAATGGCAGAGTGTTCACTTCTGTTAGAAATCTGTGAAGAAATACAGGAAATAAAATCATCAGATGAATTTCTGACAGCTCAATGCAGAACTGCAGTGTCATGTGCAGGTAATAGTTGCACACCAATGATCTGGAGAATGTGAACTTGCAGTCTGGTGCATTTATACTCTGTTTCCACTAATAACCACATGAAACAGCCCCTGTTATGGTGTAATGATGTACTGTATGTAGTGCTTAGAATATTAGATCTTTCATATGGTGAATGTGTCACTTTACAGATGGCTTAACTGAATTAGGTTCATTAGGGCAGGTGTTCTTCAGTGAATAAAGTTATTGTCTTGCCCTGAATAGGGCAGCACAGAGTCATATGGCTAAGAAATTGTGCAGGCAAAATGTCTCTGTTTTTCTGGAGTTTGACTAAAAAATTAAGAAAGAATAATTCGGCATGTAACAGACAACAGGATAAATAAATACATTGAAGGGATTGACTTTGATTTGCAGAGTCTGTTTTTCACTGCAATTTCAACTGTACCAGTGTGAAGTATACCTTCTCTTTCTCTCCACTGACACTATCCCATACATCTGGAAGCAATCAGTCTTAAACAAAGGGCACTGAGATCTCAAGTTAGAGAAAGCAGACCAACTGTATGTGGCAGAGCTATGACAACAAATCTGAAAGTCTGTCTTCACTGATTTCAGTTGCTGTAATTTAGATTTTGATGCGAAACTTTTTAAGTATCCGCTCACTCTTAAGTGTATTGCTGCCCAAGCTAAATATCTGGAAAATATTAAGAATTACTTTTTAATATAAATTGAATAGACAGATCGTATAAGCATGTGTTGAGAATTTATTTGATCTGAATAGGCTGCATAAGAGCCTGAAGTACAATGAAGTGTAGCTGTAAAGTAGTTTTTATACTATAGAACTACATAGAGCAGAATCCTCTGTTCAGTCAGGTTTCGCTTCAACTGATTAATCTTTCTAGAATAAAAGAGCCTTGTGATTTCCCATAATGTGAAGCCAGAAAAAAAATGTGTTTACTAAAAAAAGCTATTTTACTACTAAATACTTTATATGATGGTGTATTTTTTGTATGAGTTTGTGAGCTACAGTTTTTGAAAATTAAATTGTTTTCAATGTACAGCTTTGTGTGATTTATGAGGAAATATACCACATTATTTTTTCACTTTTCAGACTTTCAAATAAATGTCTCTAGATATGGTATAAATCAGAATCTGGCTTGTGAAAGGCAAAGCTCCTTCTGGGATTTAGTGCAGACCTAGGCTACAGGCAGGTATATGCTGATAGAGATTTTAAATCTTATATGAGGAAAAGAGACGTTGACTGGGGATGTTGAAAAATAAGCTATGTTCTTCTCATTTTTTAATAATATTACATACTGTCAGTAGTATGAAACAATAGAACTACTAAATTGTTACCAAGTAGAACAGAAGGCCAGAATATGGCCACTTAAAAAATTAGTTGTTCTATTTGTTGAGCTGGGACTATATGAATAAAGGAATAAATACTCAGAATTGTGAAAATCATTCATTATCTGGCTCTGGGAGCCATTTGCTATTAAATTTAATGCCTTAAGTTTTAAACTGAGAACCTTTAGATGTGAGGGGGGAGTAGTTTCTTCAACTTGAAAATGGCTCCATTTCTAGGTGCATATTTTTTTACTGGCTTTCTCTGAAATAGAAGTTGCTGAGTAAAGAAGTGAATGAAGAACATGGTACTGAAGTCATCAACATATTGGTTTGTGATGGGAGATCATATTTCTATATTTGAATCAATTGACAAATGAAACTGATATGAAATAAAAACAAATTTCTAAATTAAGCAAGAGTTCTAAATGTTTTGGTCAAAATATTGTGTAACAAAAGTACTACCAGACAGAGGAGTCACACAGCTTTTCCAGGGAGTGCCTATTTCTGTATTTCGGCAGGTCTCTCCTGGGAAACAGTGCTACAAAAATTGCTGGTAATGGAGTGTGACAGGACTAAGGGATTTAATAATGAGAAGCATTTTGCCTAAACCAAATAGTGCTGCAGTATTGTTATAATAATTTAAAATAACGTCAATTCTTAAATTTTTCTGAGTAATGATGTCACTTCCTGTTCTCTTCAGGACAGAATACCCATTCTTCATTGACATTATCTTTAAAAATCGATCATTAAATCCTACATGCTCCTTTACAGTTTGAAAACACAAACCTACGAATAGAGGAATTAGCAACATTAGTAAAATAGTACTTTCAAAGATATTTAACTAAATACTAATCTTATATGCTGTGTGCTTTTTTTGTTTGTTTAATTAGCTAATAAAACTCATGGCTTCTAATATATTGTACAACAGTTTAAAAAAATCCCATGGGACTCTACATTCTAACCTTTCCTTCATTAGATGTTTGTTGTTTATACTACCACTTTTCAAAGCTATTTACTGCTCAAAGGAAAAAGTTAAGTAGATACTTTGAGAGACTTCATGCAAAAACTTCATTACTGATCACGTTTCTTTTGAGGAATGAAGAACATGACTCCATAATATTATTTTGTGTGTTAATCACAGCACACTTCAGTTTCTTCATTACCGTCCAAGCAGTTTCCTATGCCTGGACCCACCTACTGTGAAATTATTTTACCCCTAGGAGTGTCCCAGATAATTTTCTTGCCAAATAAATATATTTAGCACCTTACATTCTGTTCTTTAAAAGTATCAGAGAGGGTGATCTACTAAGCCAAATTCCCCTCAGGATTTGAGAATGTGACTCTGTAATCTTGTGTAAAGAGGCATTAACAATATTAGTCACAGTACTCTGCTTTTTCCATATTCCTGACTAGTCCCTGATGTGGCTGTTCTTTCACAACCAGAATTCTCATTGGCATTAAAAGGTTTATCAAATCATTCTAAAAAAGAATTGAGATTTGTAAAATAGTACTCCTGTTGCTAACAGGAACTGCATATTTTATTGTTATTTACTCGTGCATACAAGTTGTACTAAAAACTTCAGAACTTTGAATTGACAATATTTTGGAGTAGGGGATGCCTGGGAGGGGACCAAGGGCAGGGTTTTATGTTTCTGGACTTCACTACAGTAAATAACCAAATTTATATGTAGGCACTGCCTGTGTAAAAATTGTATGATAAAACTGCTGAAGGATGATTCAAAATATGTTAATGATAATGGGCTGAGTTTTTTGGACCAGCAGGGAGAACCTTAGAACTTTCAGATTCTAAATTCAGTTTTACATCAGCCCTTGCAGCATTACAGAAAGAGGACCAGTCAAATTCCTCACCTTAGTTATGATTCACATGAGGCAGTCCACCAGCTGGAATTGTTCTGTTCATTTTCTGTGCTTGCTTCCCAGTTCATAGAATCATAGAATGGTTTGGTTTGGAAGGGACCTTAAAAGTCATCTAGTTACTGGCTTAGACTGTAGGAATTGGTTATCCTGGATGGATCACAAAATGTGCCCCCAAAGGTATCTTAGAGTAACTGACTTATACAAGGAAATGTTTAATGTTCCTTTCCGTTTTATTAGCAGAAGAAAAACACCTGGATGAGGAGCCCAAGATGTGGTTCTTAGAGTGCTTTTTTGAACCTTTCATTCTCTTTTTTTTTTGGTTATTGTGAATTTTGAGTACATACAACCAGTCTGCAAATGAAGAATCAGGTGCTTTTTAGAGTATGTTCTGACTTCCATTTTTCTTGAATGTTCATATTTGAACTTCCCTTAATATTTATTTGACTGCTTAAAATTTTTCCTTATTTTTTTTAGTCAGTTTAACATAATGGTAAATGCATAGGGTTGGGATTTTTTCCTGAATTGCTTCTTTGTTCCTTGACTTCCTTACTGATTTCACTGGAAGACCAAAATTGATTTCATACCACAGAAAGGATTCTGAAAACTGTGTGGTATCAAGAATGAGGCAAATGATGAATTAAAGAATATTTACTATTAAAATTTAGAGACCTAATATCCTTATGCATTCAGGATACATGTTCCTATGACTTATGAAACATTATGGAGTGTGTTCAAGATTAAGTCTTTATTTTCTTGTAATCCTTCTGCATTAATTTTTTTGTGTGTGTTTGAGAGTGAAAATAGCCTTTAGTTTGGAAACCAATTACATTTAAATGCTCCAAAACTAGGGACAGAATGGAATTAATCAATGATTATTTTACATGGTATAGATTAAAAAGTATGTTTGTATCAAGGTGAATCAATTGCATGTTTTGCGATCAGCAATAGTGCAACAATATCAAATTTGAGAAGACAGTGCTCAGTATTTTTTTAGGATTCCTACCATGGATTCATTGGAAGGAATGAGCTGTGGCATATGTTAAAATGCAGTTCCTACATGGGATAAGAACAATAAATTTTGATTGAAAAGAACCATTAGACCATTCAGCTTTACTATTTGCCTCCAAAGGCATTGGTGGCTCCAAAACTCTTTAGTGAGCCTCATTCATATCTGTCTTTTAAGTCTGTTAAAACAGATTGTAGAATTCTATCTCTTAAAATGTACATAAAAATAGCAAATCGTCGTAGTATATAAGACAGGCTCTGGGAAAGTAGTGTTTCTATAGGGTATTGCAACTCATCTTTTTATTTTACTTCATTTTCTGCACTGTATTTAATGTGATATAGTGTTATATTGTAATGTCATTCAACATCTGTAATGTATGATCTAGTGTGCACACCATAACTTTTTCTGAAAACCATACAGGATTTATCTACTGTACCTTACTAATACATCCTGATTTATTAATGCATTAGTACTACTAATGCAGTAGATATGGGTTATAGCACAAATAACAATAGTGGGGACTGCTGCTAAGCAATTTCTAGTGCCAATTTTTCCAAAAAAGAGATTATTCTATGAATGGAGTTCTTAAAATATTGAATTTATACATTAATATATGGATAATGTTCTCATTGTCTCACTGAGAATTTATTTGCTAATAAACTCTCTCATGAGACTTGTTAAATAAGGAGACTGCAAGTTGTATGCAGCAATTTTAATTTATTTAGTGCCAATAATCTAAAAATGTGTAAGCACTTAAAAAATATTAATATAGTAAACATCTGATTACTCTGATAAGAATATTACATCCCTTGCAGATGAACAAAAGGAGGCCTGTAAAGGAGGTGTGATGGTTAAACACGAAAAAGAAGATCTGTTAAAGAAGTTGGGATGTGTTAACCTGAGTGTCAAATAGTACAGTAGGTGTGCTCTTCCCTGTCTTGCTAGCTGCTTTCTTTCTATAGCTACTAATGGACTTGTGGAAAGATATGAAAACTCAATTCATATTTCATTTACTTGGAAACAATACACAAAGTGATTATACTCATGTAGACAGCAAAAAACTCAGAAATTTTAAACAATCAATGTCTCTCAAATGGAGGACAACTTTTTCTTCCTTTTACCTAGCCTCTTGAAATTAGGAGCTTTCTTGTTAAAAAGCCAATAATGAAAAATCCCTCTGCACCGCTGTTTCCACAATTCAGATTCCAATCAGATAAACTTCCACCCTGGCTCTCTAAGACTTTGTGGGAAATGTATTGATTACTTCCATTAATAACAGAAATTTTAGGGAATTGATAAGCTAAATGTCTACATAGTTAAATGCAGTATGACCTCTAAGAATAAAGTCCAAAACATTTGAACTAATATTGAACAGAAATTTTAGGGAATTGATAAGCTAAATGTCTACATAGTTAAATGCAGTATGACCTCTAAGAATAAAGTCCAAAACATTTGAACTAATATTTGCAAGCTTAGGTGCTAAAATGTGATTCCTTAACAGCTTTGTAGGCTCACGAACAGTCAAATGACTGTCTCCAAAATGTTCAAATCACTTTTGTTTTGGTATCTAAATATGTATTTTAAAATGCAGCCTTTGGGCACTAGTGGCTGATCTGTAGGAAATTTTAATAGTTCATTTGATGATCCATAAACAAAGTCCAGAAGACTCATAAGTTTTTAAAGTACTCATCACCACTAATTTTGTAAAACTGCAGTCTATAAACTAATGAATTCTGCTATGTTGTCAGCGAGGTCCTGGATACAGACCTGCACCCTAAGTGACTGTCAGAACAAGCTCTAGATGTATATTAATTCCTCTTTCCCACTAATCTAATGCTGTCATTTGTGTTGAATGAGAACTTAAAGATACAGGCAGAAAGTTTTCAGTTTAGACAGTTTACCAGTCTGAATAAAATTAGAGTAACTCGATGACAAGATAAACTCTAATCCCCATTTTAGGATCATGAGCAACGAGAATTCCGTCCTGATATTTTAAAAAATAAATAGACATCTCCTTACAGACTACAGCAGAACAATATCAGAGGGAAAAATTATATATTTACTAAAGAATTTCCCAACCTTGCAAATTCAAGTGAGAATTTTATTGTCTTCAGAATTATCTTAGTTTCTAAAATTAATGATATAGAATATAGAAACTACACGTAGTAACTTGGGGATAGATGCTGTATAGGACTTAAGGAAAGATGGCAGTAGGCATCAGTGGGATGTGGGCAGTATTTGTTGTTGCAGAGGAACATTATTAGTCGAACTGGCAAAAACAGAATGAAGCAAGTACAAGGGGTCAAATAAGGATAAAGGGCCACATCCTGCAAAATGCTGAGCATACTTTGAAGTGCTGCCCTTAACTCCTGTTGACTCCTGCATGCAAGGAGAGTGGATTGAAAGAACGTGTGTATGTGCATGTGTGTAGAATCAAAGAACCTTATTTGAACCTGTCTTTGGGTTATAGCCAAGTACTTTAAGTCAAGATGATAGTCAGATGCCTGGGCTATGGAGTAACTTAAAGCAAAAGAAAAAAAGGAGTATAGCTGCTTTGGTTTTGATCTTGCTCATGTGATAAAAGTTCCAATAGCTTTCGATCCTGCTGGCAGGCCCAAAGACCTTTTCTCATTATATTTATATAAATGTTAATAACTATTTCAGTATTATTAATGATGGCAAGACTTGAACTCATTAAAGGTGGGAAATTTGTGGGATTAATTTGCTCCAGCATCTATTTGCCAAGAGAGCATTTTCCCAGCATTATTCTTTCTCCATATATATTAACTTTGTAATTGTGGATCAAAGCCTACTCAGCTTTGGATGTATTAAGTGAATCTTACCGAAATAGAAACTCAGAAAGGCATTTTCGCCAAAAAATGTAAGTGGAGAAGTCACGATTGAGTTCAGCTTATTAAATCTGTTTACTCAGTTTGCCTAAGTCATACTGGAATTTAAAAGAAAAAATAAAACATGGGTATGCTTGGGCTGTGGGACATTGCAAGAAGAATATTTTAGAAGTAGTCCTGGGATATAGGTTTGAGAAACATCAACAATACAGAACAATAAACAAGACCTCATAAATATGTTGCCTGGAATAATATGTGGCTTTATGAGATGAAAATTATTCAGGAATTGTGAAAAATCAGAACTTTAAAGGCTTGTACTTTATGTTCATCTGAATATAAGAATTCCATCTGGTCCTGTGTCCCATCTCTGAAAATTGCTGACACATTTGTGCTTTCAAAAGAAGGTGTAAAAATGTACAGGAAACTACTGTGGCTGGCATTTTCCTGAACTCTAATTGCTAATCTGATTCAACTTTAAGTAGCTCTTTCCATAAAAATAAATATATATAAAATAATATTAATAATAATAATGATGATAATAATTGTAAGCATCTGCTGTATTTATATTATTTTTATATGAATATTTACATATAAATGCTTGACCTCATTTACTCCATGTAATTTAGAATATCCGGTCAGTCACATGAAATGAGACTAAAGGTTGGTCTAGCTTGATATTGCTTCTCACTTGCTATGTGAGGATTTTGTTGGTGACCCTTATTGTTTGTAGAGCAACAAAAACCTGATTATTCTTCTCTGTTAGCCTCTTTAATTGCATTAATGACTTTAGTTATCCCAACATTAATATTAGTCATCTTTTGCTTTCAAGTTTCTGGATAATTTTAAATGAAGCATCTGGCTGTGTTTTGTTTTTCTTTTGGTAGAAACATAGAATCATTAGGGTTGGAAAACACTACTAAGGTCATCAAGTCCAAACATCAACATAACACTGCCAGGTCCACCACTAAGCCATGTCCCTAAGCACCACACCTACACAGTTTTTGTACACTTCCAGGGATGATGATTTCACCACTTCCCTGGACAGTCTGTTCCCATGCTTGACCACCATTTCCGTGAAGAAGTTTTTCCTAATATCCAACGTAAACATCACCTGGTGCAACTTGAAGCCATTTCCTATTGTCCTATTTCATGTTGCCTGGGAGAAGAGAGTGACCTGCACCTCACTACAACCTCATTTTGGGTAGTTGTAGAGAGCAATAAGGTCTCCCCTGAGCCTCCTCCTCTCCAGGCAAAACACCCCCACATCCCTCAGCTGCTCCTCACAGGAGTTGTGCTCCAGACCCTTCAACAGCTTCACTGCCCTTCTCTGGACATGCTCCAGCCCCTCAGTGGTCTTCCTGAATTGAGGGGCCCAAAACTGGACAGCAATCAAGGTGTGACCTCACCAGTGCTGAGTACAGGGGAACAATCACTGCCCTGGTCCTGCTGGCCACACTATTGCCTGGATGCCTTTGGCCTTGGCCACCTGGGCTCACAGTGGCTCATGTTCAGCTGCTATTGACCAGCACTCCTTTTCTGCTGGGGAGCTTTCCAGTCACTCTTCCCCCAGCCTGTAGGGTTGCAGGTGGTTGTTGTGACCCAAGGGCGGGACATGGCACTTGGCCTTTTTGTACCTCATACTATTGGCTTTGACCCATTGACCTGGCCTGTCCAGATCCCTCTGCAGAGCCTTCCTGCCCTCCAGCAGATCACACTACTGCCGGCTTGGTGTCATCCACAAACTGACTGAGGGTGCCCTTGATCCCCTTATCAGGTCATTCATAAAGATATTAAACAGGACTGGTCCCCACACTGATCCCTGGCGAACACCACTGGTGACTGCTAGCCAGCTGAATGTAAATCCAGTCATCAGCATTCTCTGGGCTCAGCCATCCAGCCAGTTTATTACCCAGTACACAGAGCACCCACCCAGGCCCTGAGCAGCCATGTGAAGCTGTTCCATACTTTTAATTGTCTTTCATATTCTTTCTATAGTTTTATAGAAATACTAAATACTATATATAGATATAACATATACATTTAAAAATATGTAAAATAGTATAGTATTTTAGAAATGAAAATTCTAGTTTTATAGGGTCTTTTTTTTCTGAGATGGAATGTCAAAACTGCATACTTTGTAGATGTTGGGAACATGGTAGTTTTATATTTTTTCAGAATTATTTCTATTTCTTTCCTAGTAGTTTGTATTGTGTGCCTTTTTGAATCCTGGTGCATATTGGACTGCTATTTTCAAAGAATTATCCATAATGACTCCTCTTAAGACCATCCCTCATTATGATAATATTAAGGGATTATATTTTTATATGGCTTCACCTTATGTATGCTGCCTTTATTTATTTTATGCAACCATGATCCATTTTAAGAACATGAGAATGATTGCCCTAGGTTAAACTAGAGGTTACCCTAGGTCAGTTTCCTGCCTTCTCCACTGGCTAAAATAAAATGCTGTTGGAAAAAAAAGCATTTGAACAGGGCAATCGTATATTGTTACTTTGTCAGAATATTCTCCCCAGCTCCAGCAGTTTGCAGTTCAGGACATTCCAAAGTCAGAGATACTGTCTTAGTAGTTAATGAATTTTACTTCCTATGCTCAGTACAGCATAATTCTCCTGCAAATGCTAGCAGTAAGTTTTAGATTTGACTGTCCTGACTAATTTTTGTCATCAATAATGCTTCCTCCTATTCTGTCCCTATACTATTAGACTTAATTGAAGTAATAAAGACAACTAGTGTTCATCAAACTTCTAAGTTTGTGTAGAACCTCAGTTAAATGATCACTACACTCTTTTTTTTGTCATACCTAATGTAGTTGATGTTTTTTCCAGCCCTTTCTTAACACTGAAACTGTTTAATTTCTTACTTTGGTTAGTTTGGCTACCAATTTTTTTTTCATACAAAGTAGAAAACACTTATTTGAAGAAGAGATTAAAGGAATTTGAGGCATCCTTTGACTGTTTAAGCCAAAGCATGCTGCTGCCTAAGCTGTAGAAATACATGGGTATTCCAAATGCATTCTGTACCAGCTGCAACTGTTTAAGTAATCCACTATTTTTTGAGGAGCTATTATATGAATAGGGATAAAAGTGGAAAGAACTCATAAGTGTTTTGATTTAAAATGTTTCTGCTTAACCCTTTATTATGGTCACATGGTATTTTTGCAATAAATACTGTATTTAAGCAATTGGTCTTTGACTAGTGATCTACCTGAAAATACGACTCTCCCGTCTAGTGTTCCATGTAGAATGAGATCCTGCATTATTGAAATTAGTGACTTTCTGCTTTGACCTTGTTTTAAGGAGCAGGACCTTGGACACCAATGTGCAGCTGGACACATTGAAGGATAAAAGGTTTTCTAGGGTGTTTTTTTTTGTGTGATCAAGTACAGAGATAAACACTGTAATACTATTTACATTTTCAGGACTACTGCTATTGCAGTTTTAAGTGTGATATTGTGTGCAACAAGAATGTGTGTCATTACTCCTTTGAACAACTTCATATTTTAGGCATGGTATGTTAGTTGTGGCTTAAGGAAAGAACAGACGTGCAGTTCACCTTGTGGGAAGGGGATTCTTCTGGTATTTCCCTATTATTGGATAATCTCTTTGATGAGGAACAGTCCCCAAATTTGTGTTCTCCCTCTAAGTCTGGCACCTGCCCTAAGTCTGGATTTATTTCAAGAAACAGGCCCCCAAAAATGCCTTGCATATTTAGCACTGCTGTTTCCATTTACTGCCTGATCAACTTTTTCAGAGACTGTACTCTTTCTTCAAAGGGTATTGTTGCTGAGGAAAAAAAATCAAGTCCTAGATATGCCCTCTGGTCTTAAACAGTATCTGTTCTCAAACCACAAGTTCTTGAAATGGGTCCATGTTAGCTATTACAATGGGTTTGCTACATCACAGGCACTCAAGATCCAAAATGTCCTTGTGATATAGTAGAGGTGTGCTGTTGGTCTTTCCTTACTGCTCAGCATATAGCATATAAGGAAGTTCTCTTGCTGAAAGGGAATGATTTGTAGATCTTTTGCAATTAATAGATTTGGTTCTCCTGAATGAAGGATTTGGTCCTAAGTGTCATTTTGGTTGGCCACAACATGCAAAGGTTAAGTCACATGACCAAGCCTATATGTGGGATTACCTTTGTTTTCTCAATTGGGGCCATAGTTCTCAGGGGTTTTCTCTTTGCTGATTGTTCAAGATGCAAACACTGTGCAAAAGGCGGTTAGAATTTGAGGTTTTCTTCTCAGAAGTTAAGAAAGCTTTTGTATTTTCATCTTCTCTCTGATCACTAAAAGAAGTGCTCATGCCAGAGAGTCTAAATTCTCCATGTCACTACCCAGTGGTATGTGTGCATTTTACTCCAAGGCTGTCTGCTTCTTGAATTGGCTTATGTGGATCAACTTCCTCTCTCCTCAGTCTAAGTGGGCTTGCTTATTTCTCAACATCACTTCAGTGTTGGCTGCTGAACTGTTTGGCTTTGTTTTCTAGACACAGATTCAAACGGCTTCTTCTCTGTCTTCTTTTGCCCTAATACTTTCTTCTCTCTTTTTAATGAAGGCCAGATGGTGTCTCAGCCATGACATCACTCCTGACTGTTCTTGGTATGGCAGACATAGGTCCCCATTTTATTGTCTTACCTGTTCATCAGTGGTGATTTACATAGTTACAGAACACCTTAGGACATACAAAGAGAATTTGCTGTCTAATCATTCCTTCATTTTCATTTCCAGAAGTAAGCTCCACTCTACAGTCTTAAGAATTCTTAGACCATTTCTATTGGCCAGGAGTCTTCTCTTGCAAAGGGAACAATGTTTTACTAATTACTGATATTAGATGAACTGTGCCTTCACAGGCTTTGAAGATTGCAAGCCTTGGCCATGCATTATTCATTTTAGGTTTTTGATTTATGTTTCCTCCCAGACAGAGAACTTGCAATAGATACAGGATGCCCCTATTTTCTACATGCTGTACTCAGATTTTGGGTGGAGACTCTGGCTACTGAAAGAGATTATTGAAATAACTGGCGAGCTAGACATTCTGGCTTGGCCATGTCTAGCAATTAAAGTACTTGAGAAAGGGAGTCAAGTAGTATTTCAGACTGAATAAACTGTCTTTTATCAGAGGTAATTAATTACTGAAGGGGATAGATAGTAGTGCCTAATGGAAATATTCTATGTGATGGCATTACTGTTAACCCTTAGAAAACAGTTCTTCAGGGCTCATGGTGTTCTTTTCTTTTCAATATGGAATGGAATCTCTGTATAATGTCTCTGGTCTAGGCAGTGCTAAGACACACCTTTAAGTTCCCCATCCAAGCCTGCACAACTTTTCTGCATAGCCGTCGACTGCATTTTAGTTTCACCATGATCTCAGGTGTTACACAAGCTTTAAAGTAACTAGTTTTGATATTTTAAGAGTAATTTTTCCAGACGCTCCTTGTTTATAGAATACTACAGCTATGGTCTTGATCTGGAGTATTTATCTAGGATCTAGTAAGTTGTATGTGTGAAGGTAAGTATGAATTACAGAGGAAGCTTCTGTACAAAGCTTTCCTAGAAGAATTAAGAATTCCAAACTGCTTTGTTGAATAAATTTTAGTATATGTGTCTTGTAAACAAAAACGATAACAATTGCATATTTGGGTGCCTTCTATTTTTATTTCACTGAGTTACAGAATAACAACATCTCTTCCTTCTTAGACAAGTCTATGAGTTGCACTGATAAACAATTAATCTGTTCCAGTATATTTGTTGGACCATCATCTATTAAAGATAAACATTGCTGCAAGATGTAAACAGTGTATACAATGAAGGATGATTGTTTAATGACTAATGTGAAATTCTAAGAGACAACAAAGCCTTCAGAACACATTGATACTCCTTTTAAAACTGTGGAATGAAAATCCTAAGGATTAATTTTGAAAATTAGTCTGTGATCATGAGCAGACAGAGCTGGGGATGTCAGATTGCTAGCAGATAAGTATTTTCTCATTGGAAAAACACATCAGTATCCACCTCAGTATTTTCTGGAAAAAAGTTTTGGCTTTTCTTTATCCACAAAAGAATTTCTAAATACTTTTCTGTATATAATTTATATTGTTTAGACTTTTGGTATTAAAATAATCCCAAATTCATTGATACAATTTTGTTTTCAGAGTCTTCTATTCCCCAGGCGAAAAAATTGTTTCATTTGCTATCTAGCTTCAATTAAAATTTGGCTAGAAGGGTTTTTTTTCATTGGAAACATTAGTCTGTTTCCATTCCAACTGCAGGCTAACATCCATACTTCGGGATAAATAGCAATGAGCCTTCTCACAGTTTCTCAGAAGCTCTTTAAATAAACAATAATTGTGTATCAACAACCTGCTGATGTCAGAAGTTCTTCTTTTTAAGAGGCATTCAGTCTGCTTTGTGGATTAATAATTCTTCTCCAGATAATGTTTAACAAAAATATGTCTATAAATGACATAGGAAGAAATTCTATGAGAAGGAGCTGTATGAAGATACAGTGTGTTGGACACTGATAGTTAAACAGTGCTAGGATTCTGTTTGTCTGTATATAAGTTGTAGCTGGACCTTGAACTGCAAGTGGGATATACCATGGAGCTGTGAAAGGGAAAGGGAATAAAGTTCTATGTAAGTCCTCTGATAGTAGAAGAGTGCTCTGAGTTGGTCTGTCCCAGGTGTGCTGACTGCCAATGGCCTCACAGGACTGATCCAACAACCACTGGGAAACGTCATGATGTACCTTTTGGTTCTGCCCAGTGCCTCCTTAATGGTGGATAAATGGGATAGAGGGCACTGTGCTGGGGTTGCACCATGGGGGAAAAACTGCTTAGTGCATTTTTCTTAGAGAACTGAAGGTGTCACTAAAAATCATGAAGACAAATCCATTCTCTGGAAGCCAGAACAGGGAAAATCTGTGGAAGTAGTGAAAAAGATGAACCCTTTTCCAGTTGCAGAGTTTGATAAGCCAACATAACAGAAAACAGGGTACTTTTTTATTGGTGTTAGATCTGTCTCAGTTCTTTATACATCTATGTCCTTAAAAAGTGCTAATTGTGGCTATAATTGGAGTTAGTAAGTTCTCCAAGTAGTCATTATGGTAAGAACAGTTTAAAGGTTCAATTTCCATCTGTTACTAGATCCATGGCTTGAATAGCAAACATTTTTTTTCCCTTAAAATTGGCTTTGTTTCTTGTATTACACTTGTTTGTCACTGTGTTCAGTATGTGGAAGATAAATACATGTCACTGTAAAATGTTTTAAAATTATTTTTAAATGCTTCTCCCTGAATAGGTAGGACTTCTGATGGTCATAGTTTCTGCTTCTTTCTCTAGATTCTCTAGTGGTGAATATTGCTTATTTAAGTATTTTCTTTCCATAATTCCTTCAGCTTGGCTTTCCTTATAATTCAGTATCTCGTGCTTTCTTAGGTCATCTCATAGGACATAATGGTATACTTAGTGAAAAGATATAGAAAATATCTTGATAAGCATGTTTCAATTGACATATACTGAACACAGTGGAGAAGGTAAGACAGTATTGCAATAGTTCTCCATTCGCTCTGCATCTTTCAGTTTCCTCCCTTTCAGTTTTGACATGAAATAATGTTTTAAGTTTCATCCTTGCCTGGAAGACAAGAATTCTGGGAGTATTTGCGGTCAATGATCTGTCACAGTGTCAAACAGTGCATCAAGAATTTAATAAGACAATTACCAATGAACCATATTTTTTTTCTGTAACAATGGAAAATGATCACTTTATTACTTTTAGCAATGAACAATCATCTCTTTCCTTTCTACCAGGAGGGATAAGAAATCATTAAATATCTACCTAAGGGGGGAAAGGCAAGTAGGAAATAGAGAAAGAGATGGCCAAACAAATGGAGAGCAGCAGGCTGAATCGAAAAGGTCAGTGTCTCTTTCCTGTTATACAATCTAGTACAGTCTTATTGGGTTGGGGATTGTTGACTTCTGACTCTGAATTGTTGTGATCGCTTTTTTGCTTAGCAGGCTGTAGCTCCCTGAGAGCTCAGCAAGGGTTTCCTAGGGCAATGCAACCCATTGCATCCCGCAGTCCAATTTCGGACGACCTCGTGATCTTGCTCTGGTCAGCTATCAGCGTTACAACCAGTGATGAAGGAAGTGAGAAGGGTCTCTCATGAGGGTTTGAGATGGCTTTAATCACACCTCCTCGCCTCAATATCCAGAGGTAGAGAGACCTTGCAGTCTGGGTGTGGGGGGTTTTGTCAGGGGCCCAGAGGCATTTCCTGGGTGGGGTTGGGGTACAGGAACCAATAGGGAGAGTCCGAGGGAGTGGCCAAGGCTAAGGGCAGGGAACGGGGGGAGCATGTGAAATAGGAAAAGCAATGGATCGCCGCACTGAATGACCCTTAAATTGTAAATTATTTTAGAAAAAATATCTTTCCAATATCAAACTACTTCTGGTTTCAATTCCAAAGCAAGTTTAATTTGCATGCAGTGGTGTGGTGTGCCAACATTTCCCGAGTTGGAGGAAACACCGACCATTTATCCATATGCAGAAGCAGTGTGAGGGCTAACTTTGAAACTGATTTGAGGAAGTTGTGTTATGGCCAAAATGGAAAATGCGATTACTTTTGTCAAACATCTGTGGAAATATGAATTAGCATCTCATAAAATGTGTTAAAACGTGTCTTGCAGAGTTTATTACTTTGCTGATTTATATCCTGTTGTACAAGTTATTAGCTCCAGAAATATTTCATGTCTCTGCCTTGCTTGCTCTTTCTCATCTGTCATCTATCGGTGGTCTCTGGTAGTCTTATCTCAAAAAATGTATGTTAGGTAATCTGATAATGCGGTTGGAAGCTTAATCCTGTAGTTGAGTTTAGCTTCTATGGGAAACAACATTGATAAAGAAAAGTGCACTTTCCCAATTGAATTTCCGCTTTTGCAAAGTTTCTGTACCTTGTTTAACATCTTCAACAGACATCTGAAGGACTAACACTTTCTAATTTTTAATATATTTTTAAAAGTGCTTCTATATTTTTTCAATCATTTTTATTCTACCAAAGCCATAAATAAAGTATCATGCACATCTGCCTGTCTTTCTCTACCAGAAAAAGCTCTATGCAGAGCTTTCCCACTTTCATTTTTCACTTCATCTTTATTGGCTGAAAATCAAACGCCTTCTTGTTTACTTTGGCAGGCATTTGAAGGTTGTGACTGAGCCCCTCCATTTTCTTTCTTTGTTACATTTACAGTAGTGATCAAAACCATGAAGTTGCCTTTATGTGTTTCTTTTCTGTGAATTCCTGTGAAATCACATTGTGGACATAAGTGCTCTTGGCATGTACTGCCAAAATTTAATTATCTGATGCCTGTGTCATATTATCACTTATTCATTTCAGTCTTTTCTTATAATAGGGTCATATTGTGTCTGTAACCACATTTTCATTACTTGTCTTTGACACCTTTCTCTTTCAGCTAAACATCTCTTGAAGTGGCATGGAAAACAATAGTCAAAGTTTCATTGCACCATCACTAACCTTTACACAGTTTATATTGCTTTCCAGCTTTTTTCTCTGCTGTACTCGATTCTCAGTTTGATGACTTTCTGTGTGAATTGTGAGACTCATTTGTTTTCCAAATATATCAGTGGGTTTTGCATCACACTTATGCTAACTACAATATAATTTATATTTGTCAGATTCAATATTTGAGTTTTGCAGTTTGTCATAATAACAAAAAGAAAGCAAGGATTTTCTGTATCTAGTAATTTCACTATTTGTTTCTTTAAGATTATCACACTTTTGAGTTTCTAGTACACCAAATGGAATATAAAATTTCATATAGATAGATCTGATGAAAATATTTTTATGTGAGAAATATAATTGTCTAAAAATTCTATAAAAATATTATAAGATACAAGGAATATATTTGTGTTTCATTGTACATGAATATTTTTAGTTGGTTGACATATACTTTTTGTTCTTTTAATGTAATGCTGTTTGCAAGTACTAGGCTCTTTGAGAATTCATTGTGCTACTTAGAATATTGAAAAATGTTATGCTTGCACTCATATTCATGTATTTAATATGCATAAGTACTTGTTACATTATCATATTATGTGAAAAATATATAAGCATATAATATGTATGTGTAATTGAGACAAATTAAGACCTTATAATTACCTCTGGAAAGAATGTACCACTGTTTGTAGAAACTCCTCCTAGAGTTACCTTTTACAAACCTGAATTTGTGGGGAGAGGACTTCTATTGCACGTGCACCAAAAATTTTGCTGGCATCTTTCCTCATCCCCATCCAGCACCACAGAAATGGCTCATTGCCTTAAAGAAATACAAAGGAGCAAATGAAGGGAAAAGTCACTAAATGCCAGAATGAGAACAACCACAAGACTGAAAAAGGATGAAAAATAAAACATTCAAAATTTTGTAATAAACTGGAATTCAGATGGAAGTCAAACTGAAGGAAATAATAAAACAGAAATCAAGACATACAGAATAATGTATACATGTACACTGAGATTTATTCAAAAGCAGTAATTAGTGATCTAAACTTGTAGATTTCTGCCATAAACTCCTATCTGGGAGATTTTGGCCATCTTCCTATGAGAAGGCAAGGTTTTTAGAAAGCATGGAATTCTCACAGCTGAAAAGAGACTTTAATGTTGGCACACAGATGCTCCATTGGCTTCTGAAGCTGTTGATCTAAAAACATTTCTTATTCCAGTAAAAGAATATATGGTAGAGTTGCAGGCTGTGGATCATCTCCACTTTCTCCTGCAAGAGAGAAGACTTCAGGAAACTGAGTTTTTATGGCATGTAGAGCCGTAGAAGAGGGTTCTTCTCCTTGAGTCTGCCAGGGAGAGGAAAAAGAAAATAGTCAATTAGTCTGAAGTTCAATGCCATTAGTTTAATACAGGGGATGTCAAGGATGTTTTCTTTATATTGCCTTTCAGTTATGAAAAGCCAGTTTTGAAAGCATATTAAGTCCTGTCCTAAGATATATTATATGCCTGAAAATCCTACTGACCTCGCTGGAAATTTGTAATCCTGTGTAGGAGGTCAACAAGTTAATTTTTATGAACTCATTGCCTTGTTTTCCTTTGAGGTTGACTCCTGAACTACCCTGTAACAGAGTTCCATGTCTAGAATTTGCCTTTGCAGTCTTGTCTTAGCTTATCCCAGAGCCAACATCTGTGTTCTTCCTTTAAATTCTCATTTGAGGGAAACTGGCTCACTTGGCAGACAGAGTTACTGGGACAAATATAACTGGACCTCAATGTAATTCCCTCATGGGCAGATGTAGGCTGATGTTTTTGCTACTTGTTGTTTGGCAAAAGGTCTTGCAAGGCTCGATTGATTGTTGCTTAGATTATAAAGCATTATAGATTACATACAGTGGAAAACAGTACAAATACATGAAACCTGAAAAATGAAGACTCCATCACGCTTTTGCCTCTGTGATTTTCCATTGGTTTGGGACATAACCATTTGATTTTGGCATTGTACTCATGTTCATGTCAATAAGTAAGATAGCTAAACCTCTTGTGAATTACTGTCTCTTAATCAAGCCCATCATTAAATTGTGTACACAGAAATGGGCCTAGAGACTAGAGCTCCTGCCAAAACCCCAGAAGCCAGAAAAGAACATCAAGATTTTAAAAAACATTCCTGTAAGACATTTACCAATGTTTATGCAAGTCTTAGTCCATCTCTTCCATTGCTGCTTTCAGTTGATTGAGAGCATAAGGTGCTGTGTTTCCTGTAAGTCACGGGAAGCCTCTGGAGAAGCAGATAGGAGTGATGCCTTTTTTCACTTTGATGTCATATGATCTTAAATTTCCTCAAGGGTTCTCTTGGATCCCCCTCTGGAGTTTTGCAGTCTGGAAAACCCTGATTAAGCAAGGCTCCTGTTTGTTTTAATAGCCTCAGATTTCACTCCACGAGTGCCACAGCATGTTTGGAGTGCCCGTGGACATTAATTTTAAATTGTCATCTGAAGTGTGTTTACTGCATGCTCATAGACTGAAATGTGTTTATTGTTATGCACATAGAATGTGCATCGTTATATAAATGTTTAATGTATGTATAAGCTTATATTATTTTTTTCTTGTTGCTTTTCCTTGTTGCTAAGAATCGCTCAGTCTAATTTGTGTGTATATTGTCAAATACACGCGAACAAACACATCATATTAGTGGTATAAGCACAAACCTAATGGAAGCACCCTCTTCATGGTCTGGATCTACCAGATATTTACTATCACACAGTCATTAGGTTTCAAACAGACAATGTGTGTATTAGCTGCACATAGAAATATACCATCAGCTGTAAGGGTCTTACATTGAAAATCAGGTCTCTAATCTTACTTTTTCTGCATTTCCAGGTTTTTTTATTTCCCCCTCTAATTTGAGCAAAGTTTGAAATTAAATTGTTGTCTTTGAAATTAAATAAATTGCAGAAAATAGTAATTAGGCATGATTCTTCTTTTTAACTCTTGTATAAAATTTGAACCTATAATCAGCAGTGGCGAGGGCCAAAAACAATAGCTCAGGAGTTAAACTGACCTGAAGTGCATTCTTTTTACTGACTTATGTATCTTTCTTGAAGGAAAAAACCCAACCAAACAAAGCTCAACAAACAATCCACACAATTGGTGCACAGATGGTACAGAGCAGAACCAGATTCCTCTGCAGAACTGTAAAGCTTTCATCCCATGCAGTTTCTACACCGATACAGATTTTACCCATCCATCTGAGCTGTTAAGTTTTTGTGCACCGAGTGTGAGACTCATAGATTTGGCTCCAGCATCCACTCACCCCCACAGAACGGGGTATGTCTTACAGACTTTCCTAGCCCGGTGCCAGAATCTGTCTCCTGCTGCATGACCTGATATACCAGCTGCAGGTGGTTGGCAGCTCCTCTCATCCCGTCTCCCAGTGTGCTTCTCTGCCCAGTGGGACAGTCTGCTGGGCTACATGTCCACCAGCTCTTTCCCAGGTGTGGGGCTCTAAGGAACCTGCTTCCAGGTGTGTTTCCTGGCTGCAGCACAGGGGCTTTGGCCTCTTCCCCACCATGAACCCCAACACACAGATATGTCTCCTGCACAGGACCAATCCACAGTTTTGTCTTGTTCCTTGGAAAAGAAGAAACATGAGAGGACTGAGCCATTTGTAAATGAAGTTATGCAAAGCTACAGTCAATTTTGTTTGCCAGAGTTTGAGGATTTGAAAAATTTGTTCGCATATTTCTTCCAGCCTGTATCAAGTATTCTGGAAAGTCATCTGCCTCTTCAAACATCTTTTTGGTCCTCTGTTGTATCTGGATAAATGCATCAGAGGACTGCTGGTTCAGTGGACTTCTACTTTTATACTAATAATGCACTGAATTGTTGTTATTTCCCAGACAACAAAAATAAATATTTCACTTGTTGTTCTATAACTTATTCCACTCCTGTGGCTTCTTAAATTTTTGCTTATTTCAGATCTGGCTCAGCCATATTTCATCAGGCAAAGCTGCCACCAAAGCTTGATGGGAGATTTGTCCAAGTAAAGTCTTTAAGATTTGACATGTACTATTTTGCTCTGTCTTTGTGCTGTTACTGTCTTTCATTTGATTTGGAACGTAGATAATTATATTCTAGATGTAAAACAACAACTTTTTTAAAATTTTTTTTTTATAAATAAGATATTTGTTTTACTACCCAATGCCTGGAAACACCTTCAAAGAGGTGATTTTAGTATCTTATAATTTTCTGTACACCATAAATAGTTACTTGGAATGTGCTTCTAGTTGTCTGCCCTAAAAGGAAAAAAATACTGACCAAAAGAATTTAAAGTGCTTAAGAGTTTTAACCACAAAGGATACACAGAGAGGCTAGAATGGCACATGGTGCTGAGCCTGTCAGATTCTTAAAATACCAACAATTTGGTGGTCTATAATCCTGTCACTCTTTTCATGTATCTGAAAAAAAATGCTTAACATCCTCGTTAATTGCAACTATACCTTTCAGACAAGAGATTTGATTTTTCCAGTATCAATGTTATAAAATCAGGGAGAATTTAGAGTAAGAGCATAGGGTTCTACTTTCTAAAAAACCTACCGAAGCTTTATAAAAAGATTTTGCAAAGCAGTTTACTCAGAAGGGTTCTCTTGTGTATCATGTTATCCACAATTTCTCTTTTCCCATCTTAATTGTAGAACTTTCTTTACAATCTTCGTGTTTTAAAATCCATGTGCCCCTTTTTCTTCCTGCCTGTGAGAATTGAATTAATACTTTCTTTGTGATTTCATTCCATCAAACTTTTTGTGATGTCACAAAAGATTAGATTCAGAGAAAACCTGAGAACTGATGGAAATTAGTGCTCAGGATTCTACAAGATTGAGCCCACTGAAAGAATTGCAGTCATGTTGAGGCATGATTTTCTAGCAAAAGCCAATAAGCTTTAGATGTGAAGTGGTCCAAGAATATATGAAGCATAAGGATGAATATTTCAAAATAAAATGTTTTCCAACATTTTCTCTGAAGGGTCAGCTATACAATTCCAAAAAAAATAATGATTCTTGTTTGAAAATCTAAGAATAGAAAGATTTTAAACCAGAAATGATGGTACTAAATAGCATATAATCTACAGTGTATGAACCTAAAGACATTCTACAATAAACTGGAGCTTTGTCATCATTATTGCAATAATATTATAATTATTTATTCCAATATATTTATTCAAAGATTTCTGCTTGTCTTCACCCTTTTCTTATCTATGTCTTACAAGAAAAATGATATAGAACCAATATGGCCAATGAAGCAATAAATTGCAGTACCTCATGAATATTATTTGTTGAGCCACACATGGTTTGTGTTGCAGTTTGGGCTTGGGGGATTTGTCTGTGTTTTTTGGTGAGAAATAAAATTTTCCTCTCCTCAGCAGCAACAGTAGTAACAGAGCAGAAAGGATCAAGCCATTCTGAACTTCAGTAGGTGCATTAGTCAGCCTGCCAGAGTCTTTCAATACGACAAATCTATTCTTTGTACAAACCATTCTTAGGTTCTTGCACTGAATAAGTGGAGACAGAATAGGTGCTTTCTTTTCAGACCAGTTGCGGGGAAGCTACCTTTATCATCTTCTGCTATCTAGCATGTGCTTACAGATGTCCTTATCCACTTCTCAGCAATGAAATTGTAGGAAATAATTGTTGAGAATAGGAATCCTGAGAATTTATAGCGTGCATGTTGAATCTATTTGATCTTGACAATCAGGTCAGATCTTCGTTTCACTGAGGTGTATGTATATCCTTGAAACATTTTCTCCATCTGACAGCAGCAAGGTGTACAGGAGAATGAAAGTGGGTGTCCTTCCACCAAAGGAGGGCATCCTTGGGTTAGCACAGGACGTTTGTGTATAATGGGAAATATGGAATCTTGAAAGGCTCTGTTGACCTTCATCACTAAAATGGGAAGATGACCACATCACAGATGTGACAGTTGTGTCATACCGAAGTCTGACCATGGATTCCTATATGCAAACTATGTGTGCATTTGATCTTTGTAGATACTAGCAGACTTGTATCTGGAAAAACAGCTGAGAAAATAGCGGTGTCTCAAATGGGACAACTACCTTTGGTGATGTGCTTTTATTTGATGCTTGGCACATTTTAAATTCCATACAAAACAACCTGCCTGCAGGTTGTGATGTGATATCCCTGCTACTTCTACTCTCTAACTGGATGGAATGGGTTTTCTTATCTCTTCTATTCTGTCTTCCTTTCTAGACTAATAAGGTTTTAGAAAAGGTACAGTCTTGTAACAGTGTTCATAAGCTCTTGTCACGTATCATATATTACACAAAGTCTCCTAGGTATTCTTTGATTTCCAGGTTTTCCAAACATCTCTCCCCCAGCTAGTTTTTGAATGATGATTTCTTTCAACTTGCGTTTTTCCGGAATGAATCTCATTTTGGGTGATATCCAAAGCCCATTGAGGTCAGAAGAATGTCTCCTATTGACTTTAGTGAGCTTTGGATTTGTTCCTTTATTTCCTATTTCCAGAAGCCAAATTCTGCACACCTTATTGTTTTAATAGGAATTTTGTATCAGCAGGGCAAGCAGTGTTGGCTTCCACAGTCTGATATTTTCAGACTCCTTTGCAATGTATTTCACTCTTTTCCCTAACATTTGTAATGGTACAACATAATTTACAAATATAAGTGCTGTTTATCTGTCACCATGGATAGCTAATGGAAATCTTAAGTAATACTGAGTGAATTCTGTTGCATTTGGTACCACCTCTTTCCAAACTTGATATATGTTCTTCCATTACCTTTTGCTTTGGTCTTTTAATTACTTTGCAGTTCATAAGGCTTTGTAATGGTTTGGGAAAATGTGAATCATTTGTGGGTAAAGTTTTGAAAGGCACTGTAATCAGATATGAAGTCCAGCTACAGGTTATATTCTACATATAACAACTCTTGCCCAGATTCAGGAAAGTACTTTAACATGTGCTCAAGTCTATCCCTGTTAAGACATGCAACTAGATTCTTAAATATAATTGTATAAGTGAGACTTTGATCTCAATAAAAGTTAAGGGAAACTTTATCTTCATTCCTGAATAGGGAGTTTTTTCAAACAGCGTCTTTTATATATTATCAGTTCTCTTAGATGGAAAATTCCAAACTGTTCTAAAAAGAATATTCATCACTGCATTATGGTTATCTCTGAAATGAGTGTTCTATACATCTTGCCCAGGATTTGTCATTTAAATTTAAAACTGGAGCGAGTTAAGTGGAGGGCCACCAAGATAATCAGGGATTGAAGGATTTGCCTCAGGAGGAGAAGCTGAGGCTTGTTCAACATGGAGAAGATATGGGTTTTGGGGGACCTTGGAGGATGGAGCCAGTGCTGCCTGATGGGATGATTACAGATAATAGGCAGAAGTTGAAACAATACAAGGCCAGGCTGGATTTAAGGAAAAACTTTTTTACAGTTTGGTCAGTCAAGAACAGATCAGAATCTCAGCAATCAGAACAGATTGCTCAGAGAAGCTGTGCAGTCCTTGAAGATTTTCAAGACCAAGCTGCATACAAAGAAGTTGGTCAGATCTCACAGCTGACCCTGCTTTCAGCTGGAGGCTGGACTGGATGAACTTCGTAGGTGCCTTCCAACCTGAATTATCCTGTGATCTTTAGATCCTATTAGTTTTCTACTTTGCTTATGGTTCTAGTCTGCTCTTGGTCTCTCTTTGGGTCCATACATTTTTTTTCTTAATAGCATGTATCCAATTGCTTTTCTGGAAGGAGAAGAGATACTGGAAAGCAAGTATTGGAATTCCTTGGACTTCCTTTTGAAAGGTATTAACCCTATTTCTCTCTTTGGAATTTCTTTCATTTCTCAGTACCTGCTCCTCTTGGTATACCAATTTAATTGTCAGCGGTTCAAAAATTATCTAGATAATTCTTCTATGATCTGTGGATGCATATGTCCTCCTTCCAGTCTGTATTTTTTCCTAGCTGTTTTATTAAGTACTTGTTATAAATAAATGTACCAAAAGGATTCTGCTTCTCTAGTTGCTCAGGCATATTTTCCTTAATTTTCTTGTTAAAGATTATTTTTTAAATTGTTCCCTTATTTTTCCATTTTTCCTCTTTAATGTTTTGTCAGTTTGAGTGATATTTCACAGAATCACAGAATCACAGATCCCAGAATGGTTGGGGTTGGAAGGAACCTCTGGAGGTCATCTGGTCCCACCCCCTTTCTCCAGCAGGGCCACAGTGGAGACAGTTGCCCAGGTTCATGTCCAAATGACTTTTGATTATGTTCATGCATGGAGACTCCACAACTCCCCTGGGAAACCTGTGCCATCACCCAGTCATCCTCATAGGAAAAAAGGTTTCCTGATGTTTAGATGAAAACTCCCAGGTTTCAGCTGATGCCCATTGCCTCTTGTCCTGTTCATTGGGCACCACTAAAAACCTGTACACCTTCAGGCATTTATTTACACTAGGAACCTTCTTTACTCCAGGTTATACAGTCATCTCTGGGCATTTTTTAGTGCATGGAGTTATTTTACGATGCTTTAATTTCATACATAACAGAGAGCCTGCAAGAGTAAAGACCAGCAACTGAAGAAATCTCAAAACAGGTAGTTAATACAAACTATTCATATGCCTAGAGCTTTAGTTGGGCTGTATGTAGAATTACAGATTGACTGAGCAGACGAAGCCAATTTTTTCAGACCATGGTTCAGTGCTTTACTACCAAAAACTTTAAAATTAATATAAATTCCTCTATTAAAATTAGGTGGTTTTTTTTTTCCTGTATTTTTCCTCATCTTTCAGTAAAAGTTTTAGTTTCAGCCTAGCTTTGTCTGCAGCAGGACACTTCTGCTTTGTTTTAGTATCCCCTACAAGCGCACAAACCTCTTGAAAGATGGTTCAGGGAACATTAATCAACAGGGACATACTCTACCCAGAAAAGATAATCTGTGAAGAGGTAGTACTAGACAGGTATTGTTTCTACACAGAAGTTACTCAACTTATGGCATGTAATGGACAGACAGACCCTGATTTGGTAAGTGAATGACCGTGTTTCTTTGTCAAAAAAAAATTATAATTTGTAAAATAAAGTCATCCTAAGTGGGAACAAGAAAGACAATTTTTTGAATATCTCCTGGGGAAAAAAGAGAGATACAATTTAAATCTACTTTGGGTAGTTTGAATTGTAGTGTTTGGTTAAATTAAAGACATTCAATTTAAACATCTGCAATTTTTTATAATGTGAAAATTTGAACCTTTCTTTTCCAGATATGTCTGATTGAAATATATCTACATTTTAAAAGTTTTTTCCACTTTCCCAAGAAATGCATAAAGTTAATTTAATTTCTTTTAAGAAGGGATTCATTGAAAATGGCAGTTTTCTGGTAGAGAATTGTCTGACATATTTTTAGCATTTTGTGTAAATAATTTAACTGAAATACCTCAGTTTTCATTCTATAAGAGTGTTTATAAGGATAATTAGTTTGTATTTCTGAAACACTTAAAGACAAAGATTTCTCTCCAAATGGAATTATAAAAAATACTCTGGTAGTCTAAAAGACATCAATGAAATTCAAAGGCACTGTCAGGAATACCCTGAATCATGGATATAAATTAATAGTTGGTTTAATTAAGTAACTAAAATCTCTGTGGACTTTGTTGTTCAGAGTTATATCAGGCAGGAATTATGTACAAAAATGTGTACACACCTTGTCTTTTCCTACTTAGGAATGGCATTTAATTTCATCTGTCACTTTACCATCAAGTCATTTGGGACTGTGAGGTACTTCTATACTCTGCCTCACACAGCTTTAATTTTGACTCTCCTGGGCAATTTCAGATCATCAGCAGAAGATATAAAGTTTGTATTTGTGTTTGAGGTTGCTCAGGAGCAGGCTGAACAGCAGAGATTCCATCAGAGACCTGTTAACACCTTGCGAGCAACTTCTTCCCTTCTGACAATTGGCTGCTCATTCCTTCTTTTCCTTCCTAACTTGAAAAAAATCTAATAATGCTCAAGAGGACCATTGCTTTTGTGCCGTGGTAGCTTCTTTCTTTTAAAGGCCTGTGAATTTTCCCAAAGCTCCATGGAAATCCATGACATATGCACCAGAGTATCCAAGTATAGAATTACCACACTGCAGTTACCAGATCATCTTATCCATGTGCTCCTTTGGACAAGCCTAACACATTTTTGAGACATGACCTCCATCTGCAAATCTGCATTGATTCTTTCCCATTTAAAATCTCTGTCACAGCTGTAACTCCCATCATATTGCCATACATACTAGGGTAGATTTGTTAAAATTGCAGTCTTTGTCTTCTAAGATATTTGGATACTTACTCCTTGATTCCTCCAAGTATTACATTGCTTCTTCTTTTTTTTTTCATAGAAAAAGAAGGTAAAAGTGAACAAAATACGACTTATTTTTTCTGACTAAATCATTAGCACCAGAGAGTTCATTAAAGAATGCTTATAATGAAAACCAGATTCCAGAATTGTATTTTATGCAAGGAAAACAAAACAAAATGAAGAATTGTTTAAGGTAAGGTCCTGAATTTGTACTAATTAGTTACTAACCTGTAACTAATTAAATATTATTTTCTTTATGAGATCTCTGATATTCTTTTCTGTGTTTTGATTTTCAGATACATGTGTAGGCAACTTTTATAAAAAGCAAATTAATCTAGGCTTTGGCTCTCACTCAGCTATGTCTGGCATATACACATCTGAGATCTGTAATAGAAGAGACTGTTTTAGAGACATGCACATTCACATCAGTATCATGTTTCTAAATTTCACAACAATCTTCATTTTCAGGCCTTCATATCTTGTATGTGCTAGATTTCCCTGTTGTGTCACTTGGGTTTTCTGCCTGTGGAGCACTGAGTAAAGCATCAGTAAATTCAGATGGAAATTGCCTGTGCTCTTGAGCTTTTCTGCTGTTGAAAGCGTAGCTTTAAACTTACAGAAATGGTGTAACTGCTGCCTGTTTCTAATTATTCCTGAAAAGCCAGTAAGAGGTAGTAGGAAGGGCCACTCAGGAGAATGATTCAGAGTGACCTGGAAGCTTTAGCTATTGTTCTTGGACTGATGACGTTCTCCTTGCTAAGCCTGACATCCGCTGCCCAGACCAAAGGTTGTTCTTGTGTCTGTTGCATCCTGTTCTGCCCAAGGCCCAAAATCACACTGAGGGGGGGTTCAGAGATGGTGAGGATAGTATTTTTCTTAGAAGTAATAAAAATAAGGAAACAGAAGGGGCTTAAGGATGTGTTCTATTGGTAACAACATCTGTGAAAAATTGAAATCTCTGCAGCTCATCAATGACATCAGCAGTTACCAAATATTTGAACCCATCACTGCTTCACTCTTATGACAAATGTTCAAAACTGGATGCTTGTATTTAAATAGGCTCCCGAATTTAAAATGATAATGAGTTTTTCAGATAGTGTGATGTTTAGCTGAGTTGTACCTCCTACCCATTCATTGAGATTTGTGGATATCCATCACTGAGAATTAACAACTTTACTGACACTAGGGCGACTAAATACAGATTTAAAAGTTTAACATTAGGCTAATAAATGTGTTAATATTTTCACCTATTTTCTAGAAAGTTTTCTTTTTTTATCTTAAAAACACCCACAGTGAGTAAAGCAATTTTTAAATGTCTTGGCCTGGTAGTTACAGCATCTTAGAATCATAGAATGTTTTGGGTTAGAAGGGATCTTAAAGATCATCAAGATCCAATCTCCCTGCCACTTTCCACTAAACCACATTGCTCCAAGCACCATCCAGTCTGGTCTTGAGCACTTCAGGAATGAGGCATCCACAACTTCTCTGGGCAGCCTGTTCCTGTGTCTCACTACCCTCTGGGTAAAGAATATCTTCCTTATATCTAATCTCTCCTCTTTTAGTTTAAAACCATTCCCCCTTGTCCTGTCGCTACCTGTCTGTGTAAAAAGTTGCACTCCCTCTTTTTAATAAGCCCTCTTTAGGTACTGGAAGGCCACAATGAATTCTTCCTGGAGTCTTCTCTTCTTCAGGCTGAACCACCCCAACTCTCTCAGCCTGTCTCTGTAGGAGAGGTGCTCCAGCCCTCTGATCCTTTTCATGGCCCTCTTCTTCACTCACTCTTAACAGGTCCATGTATTTCTTGTGTAGAGGACCCCAGAGCTGGATGCAGAACTCCAGGTGGGATCTCATGTGGGCAGGGTAGAGGGGCAGAACCACCTCCCTTGACCTGCTGCCCACGCTGCTTTGGATGCAGCCCAGGAGTTAAAACATACTCCAAAAGTTTAGTATTGATACAATCAAACAAACAAAAAAAAATGGTGAAGATTTCTTAAAGACACGCAGAGTAGAAGCAAAATCCTACCAAAATGAAAAGCAAGTTTATTGCTTTTCCACACTTGCTGGTAAGAGGCAGTGAGAGAGAAAAGCCCTATATGAGCTGGCTGTAAAATGAGCAGTTTCAGTATGATTGTGTTTTATTTTATGTAGACAAGCAAATACATGAACAAGTGTGTATAAAATCCTTCATCTAACTTTGATTCTTGAGGAGTCTTCATCACTTGTAGCTTCCTGGCTGACTGCATTAATGCTACTATTTAATATGGATTGGATTCTTTTCTATTTCGTTTAACACTGTTCTCGCCTTTTCTTAAGTAAATCTCACTCATCCTACCTCCATTTCTCAATGATGTGTTTATTTTCACAGTTCTCTCAACCATCTCTTGCACAGGCAAACTCACTGACCATTTTTGAGTAACTTTTGAGACCCAAGTATGTACTTTCTTCACATGATCAGCTGGTAATTTAGAATCTAGGTCTCTTCATCCTCTTATTTCCTGGCAGCTTTGTCTAAAAACTATCATGGGGGCAGCCAGTCATCCTCAAGTGCTTCGTGCAAAAGCTGATCTCTACAGAACTCAGATAATCTTTGTCTTTAGGGATCTTCTTTATTGAATGCCCGTTGTCCAGTGTTATGTGCTTACCTTAAGGTATATTTATTCAGTGTGTCACATGAGCATCTGCACAGCAGATAACAGCAATTTGTGGAACTTCAGTCCTAATCTGCAAATAACTCTTTTGTAATACAAGCTGCCTCATCCCTTGTGCTCAAAAAAGAGGAGCAAACATTGAAACATACAATGAAAATGAACTGATAACTTTACTATAGCTTAGTAACTTGGATTCCTTTTTCTAATTAAAATAGAAAGTTCTTCAACAGTAGAATAAAGATTCATGTTTTTCTTATCAGGGATAGTATTTACAACTAAAACTCCTGAAGATAACCATCTCCTGTGTTAAAATGCTTTTTTTGAAGTCACTGCCAAAAGCAGGCATAAGTTGTCCCCTTCCTATGTTCACTGTTGTACCAGTGATTTCTGTGCTGCCTCTGACATACCAGACACATGGCACTGCTGGTATTCAGATAAGATGAATTATGGCTTAGACCTGATATTTCTTTGTTAGTTTTACAGTATAGCATATAATTTTTTTAAAAATATAAACCCTAATAAAAGTCTCACATAAAGAAAGCTCTCAAATGGTCATAGGCTTAATGTCCCTCCATCCTTTTTACAGGAAGAAAAATGACTAAAACTTGAAGTCAGACTCTGGCATGCTTGAATACCATATGCCTGCACTATTGAGAGACTGGAGCAGAGTATCTGGAGAAAGATGAGAGAGTGTGGGTGGCAATAGAAAAAACAACCACGACTGTAAGTTAGCAAGATAATATCCTTACTTTCTTCTGTGGGTCTCAAGAGTGATTAAAAAAACATTGGTGTTTTAAAAATATTGCTGAGGACTACAGTGTGACTCATAATGCTTCAGAGAATGGAATTCTTGGAAGTTCCACTGTAATGCCAGATTTTAGAATGGAGGGCAGCAGAGCTGCAGAGAAGTAACATGAGGCTATGTTGATGGAGAAAGAACATCTCTAATGAAATTCGAGTGAGAGAGAAAGAAAGGGAAAAGAATGGGCCTGGGGACATATGACAAGACAATTACTTATACTGAGAGCTGTTGCTTGCACTGATGGGAATGTTTCACTGCTTTTTGAGGTTTTATTGGCCAGCACGCCTGCCTACACGACAGTTTGTCATATGCACAGCAGGGGAAGATAAGTAATGTTGACCAATCAGACAATGAAAGCAATTACAAGCGAGTCCAAAAGTCCATCCTAGAGCTGACCTAAAAGTTTTGGATAAAACTTTTCTTCTTTCCTTCTTTTTATTTTCCTTTATTCTTTTGGGGTTTTCTTTGGGATTTTTGGGGTTTTGTTTGAAGTGTGTGTGAATTTCTGGTAAATTCAGTGTTTTTGTGAGGGAATGTATTGGCTAAATGTTGGGAAGCTTTCTCAAGTCAGAATAACCTTTCTGGTCAGAATAAAATAAAGAAGAATGTTTGTCATCTGGAATTAAATAGTAGCCTCACTGTTATGGCATGTACCTGATATTTTGCTTGATACTGTAACACAGCTGTTTTATATCCTCAGTAAGTAACTCTGCTAGGAAAGTGAACAGTCCAACCATTCCCCACAAGTGCTGATCAGTACCTCTTCTCTTAAAGTTCCAAGAAAATGGTTTGCGTATTTCACAGGCTATGACACTGTCCAGGTTATGGAATTTCCAGGTTCAGATCCATGGACATGGGCTGGGCTTGTACCAAAAAGTCCCCCTTTAAGTAAGTGTCCTCACTATCTGACAGCTGAGGTAGGATTGAATTCTCCCTATTGCTTATACTGGAAGCTGAAATGCTAAAATCTAGACTTTTTAATTATTATTTTTAGGTGCATTCTTATTATCTAGGTCTTTCCTATAAACTCTAGTTTGTGCATACTATTAAATAAAAGATGTTGGTTCAGAGTTCTGAAATGTGTCAATGGCTTAAAAATGGATAATTCTGCTGTCTGGATAGAAACTTTGTATATCTTGTAAACATTTAATGATTATTTGTCTGATAATTTGCATCTAAGAAATGCAATTACTTGATATTTGGTATTTCCTCTCTGAAAAAAGAAAGCCATATAATCAGCAGGGGAGCAAATATGACACCGTTCATGTAAGTGATGGTTCTATATCACAGCTGAATAAATATCCTATGTGAACAAATAGTTGACACATTCTTGGGTGAAATTTCTTCATGTAATTTGATCGATGAAGTGTGTGGATAAATTAACTGATCATAACCAGTTCCTGAGCAATTCATGAACAGGAAGAAACACTGCAGAAGAGGGAATTTGAATAATGTGTGTTTTGTTTCATTTGAATAACAGGAAAATGTATATTTTTGAGTTGGCCAAAATGGAAAATGAAATTTTAATTTTTTTTTCCTGGAAAATTTAATCTAGTTACATTTAGAAATGAAACGTCTTAAATGAAAAAGGTGGTCTATTATGAAAATGAGCACAGGGTTTTTTTGTTTTACTTTTAGTGTTTTTATGGTATAATGAATTCTTAGTGGACTAATTTTGCAGTTTTCAGATGGATGACACATGGATTTTAACCAGGTTGAAATGGCAATTGTGTAGATTAAAAATTTGATTAAAAATTTGTCCAGCTTTCCTGGGCTTACAATCTACCACTTCCTTATTTCCCAAAGCAGCGAATTGAGAAATATTTATTCATTATGGGGTTAATGCAACTAATTTTCTCTCATATTGCCTGTCATCCAGTAAATTTCATAATATGTGAACACAGCCAGGCTATTATGATCTCAGAGTCAGCAGTACAATCTACAATGCATGATGATAGCAGGTTCTCAGATAAACAGGACTTTGGACATAATGAAAAAATGCACCAAAAATTTGAGTAAACAGCAGCAAGTCAATCTGCATCTTCTCAGTTTGTGTAGGAGATAAGTTGGAGCTGGGAAACATTTTCTGTTATGTGCATTAATGGATGTACAACTCATCCAATCACTCGGGAGCTAATACTGCACTTTTCTGTTCTATGCATAAAAAATGTCATGCCAAATGACTCTGAGTGGTATCCATAATGATGAATTTACAGCCATCAGTAAGGAGACTTCTTCGATTGCCTGCATTAAAGCAGCAGATGATTATGATCCCATCCAGTGATGCTTTTCCTTGGCCTTATTAAAAAAGAACAGCATACAAGGCAATCATACCCTTGGGTGTCTTTTGACTTACTCAAAAGTATGACTTAAGTGTTGATTTCTTTTCTGAAAAAGTCCAAATTCCATTTTGCAATGATGACACATCCATCGTCTAAAAACAAATGACATGGGAATTGCAATGAATGCCCTGATTGCTCACCTGGTAGCAAAAATAGCACCAGGTTTCAGAGACAATATTTATCTGTGCATGTCTGTCACTGCTGTGCATGGGAATAGATAATCCTCTCCCTCTTCTCATTGTCCCACAGTTTGGCCCTTATCTCACACATTTGTAATACAGTGCTGCAGTCTCTCAGAGACCTCAGTGGCTTCTTTCCCACCGTCTGGCCCTTGAACCACTGTCTTACTTCATTGAGCAAGAGGGGCTTGACAGATCTAGGAATGAGCTGTGAGACAGTGTTCAATAACTGAAAAGATAGAATAAAGCCTGATTTTCCTTTTTGTCAAGTCTCTTTTCTTGGGATTAGATTTATTAACAAAACAGAAGGTTCCAAAGTGATTTAATATTGGCACAGAATATGTGGTAAAAGGAAAAGGAGATATTTCCAGCTTCAAGCAGTGTCTGCAGGAAGTGCTAATATACATCTCTCTGGGTAGCTTCCTATCCAGCCTTAGAAAACAGATGTATTTCTATGGTACATATCAGTTTGTTTCAGTTCTACTGGTAAATCACTATGGAGTTCCTCCACACCTGTCTTTGTGTTCATGACAATGCAGTAGAAGAGTTTTACTCAGTCAGTAAAAAAAATACAAAATGCAAGGTCCATGACATTTCTTCCTCAATCTGCTCTTTTTTCTTCCATTCTGTCCCTCCCAGTAGATAACTTCCGGAATGTATAATGGCTGAATGAATCAACTGAAGACATCTCATGGGAATAGGAGAGGTCTTGCCAGTCAGTTCTGGGGAACAGTTCCAAATTCTTCTGTTGCATATGCTTACCATACCTTTGCTCTAATCAGGTAGATAGAACAGTTGACTCCTTTTGATGTCATGGTAGTTTATTTTGTAACAGATACTTCTGTCAGCTAAACACTGTCAGAGACAGATGTGCATGACCATCAAAAAAATTAGAGCCCAACATAATCATTCCAGTGGCATGTGCTCTAGAGAAGGCAATATACAGTTAAAAGGAAAAAAAAGATTAAATGAAATAGAGGGAACTAGACAACCGAGTTTCATTTAATCTCTTCAATTTCCCCAGAACTGTTCCTTATTCACCAACACACACACAATGGACGTGTTTCACTTCTGAGTGAGAAGAAATAGAAATTAACTTGGTCATTTAAAAATTTTTTTTGTATATTTATGACTTCTTGGAATAACTATTTCATTCCATAAAATGCACAAGTCCCTGCCTCTCCCTTTCCAATGTTCCAAAACCACTCTGGGCTAATTTTGATCTCTGCAATTGTATGTGTCTGTGTTAGTGGCACAGTATGTTCTCTGTGTCCACGTGCTGCAAATCTCATTGACAGCAGCCTTGCGCCCTATTCTTTCCTGATTGTCCTTCATCACAACTGGAAAGTGATCAAATAAACAGTATTTTTTCTTGCATGGAATTGTGCAACTTTCAGAATTTCTTCAGCTCAGTGTCATAGTTTTTTTAAGAATCACTTCCATTACAAGAGTTATTGTAAGTCATAACATATACATAAATTTTTATTTTTAACTTAATAAAATATATTTTTAATAAACATATATTTTAAATTTTATCCAGATGTTATGAAATTATTTCTTTTTTCTTAGAAATTATTCTCGCTATCAGGTCTTTGGCACTAAAGATACCTTTGGCATAATTATGCCTACAAAGTTATATGAACTTAGAGAAAGCTCTGGAAGATGTTTAGATGCAAAATTTTTTGAATTTATGATACTTGAAGTGAGGTTCTGTGCAGTGACACCTCATTTAATTTCTGTAATGTGGTACATAATTTGAGGAATTATGCCTGATAACCTCTAGTGATTAAATGAATATACTGAATTTTGTCCACTGCGAGGGATGGACTGGGATTAGCTCAGTTGGTTAGAGCATGGTACTAGTAATGCCAGGGTTGTGCGTTTCATCCCCATATAGGCCATTCACATGCATTGAACTCAACAATCCTTGTGGGTCCCTTCCAGCACAGAATATGCTGTGATTCTGAATGTATATCCTGACTGACTCTTCAGGCAAGAAAAGCAAGACAGAAGAAAAATAGAAATATGACCCTAAAAATCCAGCCTGGGCTGCCTTGGAATGGAATGTGAAAATCTGGTCAAATGCAGACTGCTCAAGCACCAGTTGTTCATAAACCTAAGATGATGAGAGAGAGAAGATGGCCATAAAAGAATGAAAGTTTTACCATGATTCTTACCATCATTACCGTCACCTACTGAAACCCCTCATTGCTAGGAGTATCAGTAAAATCTAAATCTGTTAATAATTTTTCATAATGCCCATTACTTTATAATGGATAATGGAACGCTATTCTGCTCGGGACCATGTTCCAGTTCATTCTTGAAGACTCCAGTAAGAAATGCAGCTCTTGGACGGCTTTATCAGACTTTCAGGGATCACCTCCATGTCGGGGTAATTCTGGGCACTGGGGGATGATCTGTAGGGGGTTTAGCTACCTTGCCCCATATGGCCATGTCATAAAGGTCCTTTTAAGATAGAGGATATTTATTGCTTGAAAGGAAATGGAAGCAAGTGCTTCCATGAGCAAAGTCAGGATGAAACCATTAACTTGAAAAAGAGAGATGAAACAACATACAGGCCTGATCTTTTAAGTTTGATTGGCACAGGAACTGCATAGACCAGACTGAGGGAGCCTTACTTTTGAGGGCATAAGCCCTGAGAAGGATTCTCATGCGAAACATATTAGGTGAAGGATTTTAACCTTGTCCTGCATTGCATTTTCACCTAGGAGGTACTGAATACTGTTTGCAATTCTAGTTAAGATGTTTTTGGCCGTTGAGTGTTAGTGCATTTACCACTGTAAACCATTTCCAAAATCTCTGAAGAAGTAGATGGAAGGCCAAGAAGATGAGAAATACGTGAGTTTGTCAATTAAGTTGAGGTCATAAATGAACCCCTTTTCAAGAGGCATCATCAAACATTTGTCTGAAAAGAGAAATTTGCAAAGAGGGAAGCAGGTGTCAAATTCCCTTTTGGCAGCTGGATCTTAAAAGCAATTAGGATGAAAAGCTACCTGACCTAAAACTCAAGACGCCAAGAGGATATGCCTTAACAAGTAGAGGGAAACACATATCGATGGGGTTTACAACTCTCATGCTGTAGGGAGGATGCAGAAAGATGAGGAAATGTGCTGACACGCCTAAATTGTGGCAGGACATAGGACACTGGCACTGGTGGTGAGGAGGAACTTGAGAATGATTTTTGAGCGCTGTATGTAAACAGCTGTCTGTCTTCCGCAGTGTGCTGTAGAAAAATAGAGGTTTTGAACCATTAGAAAAGCAAAGGAAGTGCAATAGCCCAGATTTTGATCATAATTACACCCAGGTGGTTCTGAAGTGACTACACCCGTGTCATTGAAGTCACACCAGTGCAAAACTTGTGTGAGAACTGAATCGAGCTCTTTGTTTTCTTGCATTTGTGTACCAAAAGAGTACTCGAACAGCTCTTAGTAAATAATAAATTAATAATGATATAATGATCTCTCTTATGACTGGAAGAAGTACAGAAAAATTAGTATCAGAATAAGAATTTGCTTGCAAGATTATTTTAGTGTGTCATTTCTACATTTTTATTGAATATAGGATGCTTTGCTGGACTAATTTTAATTTCTGGACCAATTAAAATTTTTATTTCAAATATCAGAAATATCCAATGTAGTCAGATAGTACATGGTGAACAATAGAAAACCTACAACATATAGCTCATAGTTCAAATGAGCAAGACCTCTGGTCTTTGCATGGCAAAATACCTTTAAATCCCCAGCAGAAAGTAGTAATGAAAACAACTAACGAACGCAAGTGCTTTTTCTGTCTCCCTGCTGTAAAGCAAATAATATTTTGGTAGTTAGTTTCATTTGTGTTTCCCCATTTGTGCCTCAGAATACACCAGATTGCAATGTTACATCACATTTTTAATGACTGGAACCATGTCCTGAGATCCCCCTCTGACCACACCACAACTTCCTTCTTTCTTTTCTCCTCCTGGCTAGAGGACTGTATGTAATTATGATGAGTACATAATTCAATTAATTATTGACAGAACATGTAATCGCCACTCAGATCTCTCTCTGATAAATCTCTCTGCGCTCTCTGACTTCTGTTTGTCATGCACCAGGGAGGTGGAAAGGCACTAAAAATGCGTTTTAAAGATAGGACGTTTCTCAATCCTTTGTATCAGTCGGAGAAGCTTCTGCTGCCCTGGGCTCTTTAGATGTACAGCGTATTGTTCTCATCTGTGCTAAACAAGTATCCCCGAGAAAGCTCAGTGGGAAGGAGGCTTATGATTCATTTTAAGTGGAGGATATAATAGGAGCAGATAACTTTGATTTGTGCAAAGGAAAAGTGTGATCTCTTTCAGGGATTCCAGGAATTCATAGCAATTTTTTCTTCTGTTGCTGATTAAAGAGAAAGTGATAAATAAGAGCTCTGTGTTCGGTTTAAAGGAGGAATGTAGCTTTAGAAAGCTGACTTATTTAGGGAAAAAAAAAATCCTGACCTCATATAGCCTTTGACCAAGATCTGCTAGTAGTAGAGAGCAAAGATGAGGCTGTTTCTGTTATTATTAAAGCCCACAGTGACCATTTCTGTCTGTATGACTGGAAAATGTCCTGGGGGCCAGGCCGGGGTGGGGATGTGCCCGGGTCTTGCCCGTAACTTCAGATTACAACTAAAGCTTGCCAAAAGCTTATAAAGGAAAGAGATAACAAGGTTAGAAAACAAAGAATGGCTTTATTGTAAAGTAAGGAAAACTAAGCTGTACAAAAACCCAAAAAGAACAAAAAAAACCAAACCAAAAAAACAACAACCATAGAAAAAGAGTAATCGCGTACACAGCGGCTACCCCTATAGCCGAGAGAGGAGACTCGCTGGTCCCCTGCCTTTGGTTTTCACGGCACAACGTGCGTGGGGCTGGGAAAGGCGCTGCGGGGCAGGGCCAGGGCCGGGACCGCGCTGGGAGCCGCGGGCAGCAGGGCGGAGCGGGGGGCTCTGCTGTCCCGCAGCGGGGCAGGGCGCGGTTTGTTGGGGCTCGGGAGTCTGGTACCAGGGAGGAGCGCTCATTCGTCCCTCGTAGGGTGGCGGGAGGGAGCCGAGGCTGGTGTACCCATGCACCAGGAGGGAGGCACTGACGGGGACAGGCTCAGGCACCCACACCTTTGCCGTGCCTGGGCGGGCGCTGCTCGTGCCGGGGAAGCGGGGTGATGCCCAGCCGCAGCCTGTCCTGCTGGCGCTGTCGCCGAGGCTCCCCTCCGCTCCGGGACTTCGCAGAGGGCTCTGTGCTCGGCGTCCAGAGCCCAGCCAGGGGAAGCAAGCCCACCTCGGGGTGGGCTCTCGCCCCGCCGCCCCAGCATCAACCGGAGACGCCTGAGCCGGGCGGAACCGGTGCAGCCCTGAGCCCAGTGACGGGGGGTGAGCTCTTGGGGGCAGCGGGAAGGTGAAGAAGGGCTGAATAGGTTTCGAGCCCGTCAGAGCAGGCACAATGGCCAGGAGGGTCGGGAAGCCCGAAGCGGGCACCTGAGCTGGATCTTTTAACGCCTCAGCAGAGCGGCCCGATTTCCAGGGGGGCTGCGGGGGCGAAGGGGACCGACGAGCGGGGTCGGAGCATCTGATTTCTCTGTGAGGGACCACTCGGTGCTGCTTTTGTTGCGGGGAGTGGCGGGTGTGGTTACGCGTGCTGGTCTAAACCGTGAATGTTGAGAGACAGGAACACTGCGGGTCCGGAGGAACATTGTCAAGACAGGGGCTACAACGCCCTTGCAAACAGCTTCCCGCAGGTTTAGTTTAGCACAGCGGGCGCGGCTCGCTGCCCAGCTGCGGAGAGCGACGTCCGCGGCTTGCCCTGCCTCCGGGCCGTGCACCCCTCTCCAAAACTTAGGGGTTTAACAGCTGGGGCGCCTCGTCCCGCTGCTGTCAAGGACGTGGAGGCGTTCAGAGGGGTCACGGTTGGTCCTTAAAAACCCGCTGTTTCTGGGCGGCTTTGCACGGCTCCTGCGTAGGTTGCGGGATGCTCTCCACGCCCTTTCTCACCTGTCTGGCTCCAAGGGAGCAAGGTCCAGCACCCTGCACCCTTTGAAGCGCAGCTGCCGGCCCCCGGGGATGGGGCTGAGCCTCGCACGGCCGGGCTGGGCGCTGCCGTCCTGCCCGAGCCCCTCAGCCCCGCTTCGCCGCAGGTGCGGTTCGCGCTGCCCCCGTCCGGGCTCCGGTCCGGCACCACCTGCGTGCCCGAGAGGGCTCTCCCGCCCAGGACGGCTTTCCCCAGCCTGTGTTTTTGGTCGGGACTCACTTGCCTGCACGGCGCTGGTCTGCCCTGCACCTTCACCCTCCAGAACTTAGGGCTCAGTCCGGGGCCACCTCGCCGGGGTCACTGAGGGAGCACGCGGTCTTCCTGACCGGTCTCCTCCCCCAGGAACCCCGGAGGTTTGGATTTCCCCCTGGGGACACCCAGTACTCTCCCTTTCCTCCGGGTCGCGGGCGGTGGCGCGCTCCTGCCGCCGCCGAGCCAGAGCTCACCGCCCCCGAGCCCCCGGCAGCGCATCCTCTCCCGCCTGCCGCTCCGCCTGCCCTTCCTCGGCTGCGTGTTGCGGTGGGGGTGTTGCGAGGTAGGCAAAAGGGAAAGTGAACGTAGCGGTCTGAAGATAGAGAAAGGCAGTCAAGCTTAGACGTGTAGTTACTCAACCTTTATTATTTAAAAAAATTCATAAAAAAAAGGAAGGTGAACGAACGTCTTACAAAACCCCCCCACATAAATAGGACATTCCGTCCAGCTCTGGCTATTGGCAGTTCTAGTATTTGACAACATCAGACGCGATTTCCTGGCATTAGAGAAACCCATTTCAAAATCGGTCATCACAAAGAAATACTAGAAATCCCAGTTAGCACTTGCTAGGCAGCACGGAGCACTTGTACACAACTTTTCAGACACACACCCGCGCACACACGCAGCTGGGAACAGATCCTGTAGGAAGAGAGCCTCCTTAAAAAATAGTAAACCCTTCTCAAACCCCCCCCCCCCCCCCCCCCCCCCAAAACCAGCAAACAAACAAAAAAAAGAAAGAAAGAGAGTTGTTATTTACAAAACGCACATGGAAATACAGTATTGACAGAGCGTGGCTGGCAAATCAACATGATTTGAATAAAGAAAGGACTATGGCACGTCTTGCTCGAAAGCTCGCACAGCAGCCTCCTTCGAGTGTCCCCGCGGGAAGACAGCTCCTGCCACCCGCGACGCAGTGCCTTCTCCCTCCCCACCTCTCCTCCCGCCCTCCCTCGCCTCTCCACCCCTGCGCTTCTTGCCAGGTCCTTTTTACACTTGGATGACCACCGTGCTGGGGCTCTGGAGCCGGGTTTTGTACTGGTCTAGCCAGGTCCTCAGCTCCGAGATCTTGTAGCCCTCTGGTCCTCTGCCTCCCTGGTACATCACCTTCTCCTCCTGGATGATGTAGAGCCTCTCGAAGTAGGCACCGTAGGCGGCGCTGGAAGCATTGTCCATGGTGTCCACGGCCAAGGGGCAATCGGGCGCCCCTTCCCTCATCAGCTGAGCTGCCCGCAGCCTGTCCTGGAGGCACTGGTGCTTGGGGATATTGTAGGCTGCGTCCGAGCTGACCCAGCCGTCGGACGGGTGTGCTTCTTCGATGTACACCAGCAGGAAGTCGGCAATGTCCACGAAGTGCGCGGCTAGGCGCTGGAAGGACCTCAGGCGGGCCATGAACGGGGGTCAGGTGCAGCTGCCGAAGTTGAGGATGAGGGGTCTCTTGCCGCGGGCGAAGTCCAGGATGCGGAGCCTCTTCTGCCCGTCCAGCTGGATCACCTCGGGGTTAGGGGCCAAGGAACCCACGTGCGCCGACTTGAAGAAGTCCAGTTTCTGCCCGTGCCACACGGCTTTCAGCGACTCCAGCGTGAACATACGGTTGGAGTCGGACACGCAGACCGGGGGATCGTCGGGGGGCGGCCCCTCGTTGGCGCTGGCCACCTCCTCCGCCGTGGGCATTGTCAGCATCTTCTTCCTAATGCACAGAAAATCCAGGAGCCAGAGCATCACGGCAGTGAGCAGGAAGCGGGGAAAGAGGAGGATGCAGGCGGCCGCCTGGGTGAGCAGCTGCAAGGTGTGAACGCCGAGGGAGTGGAGCATCGCAGCGGCTTGTGCTGCAGGGCGCTGGCTGCCGGGGGGCCCCCACGCACCCTGCGTGCCGGGGTCTGTGCAGCACAGCTGAGATCCCGCTTCTCTTTAAGCCCATTTTATAGTCAGGGATTTAAATGAAAAGTGACTCCACCTCCGGCCAGAACCCGCCCCTCTGGAACTTGAGCCTGGGGATTACCTACCCCTCCACTCTAATGACCTAAAAATACACAGACAAAAGGGGAGAGAGCCCCGGCGGGAGCCGCGAGGGACGTGCAACGGAGCAGTGTGCAGCCACTATCAGGCAGGGCAGAGAGTCCGACACAGGGCACTGCCGGCGTCCCCGGCCTCAGATAGCGGCGGGCGCTCAGAGACAGCCCCGCCAAGGACAATGCAACAGGCACAGCCCGCCCCCGGCCCGGGTCCCCACAGGTTGTGCGGGCGCGGGGCCGGGGCGGGAGCTGGCGCCGGGGCCGTCCCGGCAGCGCCTGCAGGTGACAGGGACGGGCCGCCCTCGCCGCGTCCTTTCCCGCGCCTTCTTCCCCTCCCCGCCCCGGCAGCCCGGTCGCCCCCTGGGCACAGCCTCCGCCCCACCGCACGCCCCGGTGCCGCGGGAGCACCCGGGTCTCGAACCCGCGGCCGCATCATCCGGCGGCGGCGGCGGGACGGGCGGTGGGCGCTGCCCCGGCCCCCGCTCCCCCGGGGCCCGCTTTGGGCGGGCCGGGCCCCGGCGGCCGCGTCAGCCCCGGCACGGGGGGCACCAGGTGGGCGCGGGCCGGTGGGCGCTGCCCCGGGCGGAGGAGGGGCGCGGGCGGCCGCCAGAGGGAGCTGTTGGCCGAGAAGCGGCGGCGGCGGCGGGAGCGCGGGGCCCTCAGCCCCAGCTGGGGTGTCCGCGCCCGGCCCCGGCCCCGGCCCCGGCACCTGCCCTGGCCCCGGCACCTGCCCCCGCGGCACTCGGGAATACGGGGCTGCATCGCGGGCGCCGCAGGGCCGGGGCTGCGGGGAGCGCCACAATGGGTGGGCAGAGGGGACGGTGCAGGCGACAGGACAGCGCTGCGTCTGCGATGTCCCGCTGCTCACTGGGGTCTTGCTACTTCCAGGTGAGCAGCGAGTCAGCGCAGATACTCCTTTACGGCGTCCCAGGAGGAGCCAGCAGTACTTTTCTGCACCTGTCAAGTGACATACAAACACAAGCCTCTCACTGGACTAGGTCTGGCAAAATCCTTGAGCTGAGGGCTGAAGTGTTACCTCACGGGCATGGCCAGGTGACCTGTGTGCTGTCCACAGAGTGGACATGCGAGTGGCTTTGGATTGGGTGGGTTGCGTGTCTGTAGCAAAGTGCTCGCAGTATGCAGGGCTGAACACCGACTGGCCACTTTCAGTTCTTCACCCATCAGAAGGAATTTATGGCCTGTAAATTCCTTCCTGCTGAACCAGATGGAGACCCGTCCCAGAAGTACACAGCTTAAGTGTAGTTTGGTGTCTCTGCTCAGAAGCTTGCTGCTCCATTGTTGCAGGGTTCCCAGCTTGCAGCATGCGCATAATTTCCTCACCAGCTTCCTCAGAAAGTGACATTAGTTGTCCAAAATGCTGAACACTGCCCTCTGCTATGCAAACGTGACTCATGCATCTCTGAGCTGCTACTACAGCTGCCACTCACCCAGGTGCCTGTCACACTGACTTTGGGACATGCAACCCAATATGCCTGTGGGTCCTGAGTGCCCCATTTCTGCCTGTGGCCAATGCCAGGTCTCTGGATGCAGATTCCCAAAGACCCTCAGGACCTGCAATTCCCCCAGGTGCAGTTCGTGCTTCTCCAGAAGTGACTGTGCATGTCTGTGCCTCCCGTCTAACATCTGCAAAATCGAAAAATGAATGCTGAGCTTCCTCATGGGAGGCTAGGCAGCTTGCTTCATTTTTATGTAACTTATTACAAGAACCCTAAATAAAAGGCAAAATTAAAATCTCATTTTATTTTTTATTCATCTGGTTCTGCATAGGCTGGTTTAGAGCACTTTAATCAGATGTCTGGTTTGCAGTGCCCTGCTGCATCATCTTTAGTTGGAGTCAACAGCAAGGTAATCCAGCATTTTAGCATCTGAAGAGAAATGTATGCTCCAGCCCTCATAAAGCCACGTTCATCCACTAGCCTGATTAATAACTTCTTTGGCATTCCATGGTGCTCAGTCCAGGGAAAATTACTGAGTAGATATTTACTATATTGTCAAACTTATTTTGAACTATTCATGTGGGCCTCTCACCACCTCTCTGTGCAGTTATGCAATCTTGAAAACCACAAATTAAAGCCTCTAAAGAGACGCAATAACAAATTGTGGTAGCTCTGAAGAAACCCCCAGGAAAAAAAATTGATCTCTCAAAGTGACCTCTTCAAACTATGCTGACAGACAAAAGCCTGAGTAAACAGATGGGTTTGCAACCCTGAATATCAACAAACTTTGCTCTACTAGATCAGTGAGAGATATTCTGAGGTAAAGAAGCTATCTGGTCCTATATGCTCTACTTGTAGCTGGATAGGGACTTTGGAAATGACTTTTTCTCCATTCCCTGGAAACAGCTTTGCTTTGTTTTTATAGCTTGAAGGAAACCTTTGAATTGGGGTTTCCTATTCAGCTGTGGATAGAGCAGAGAACTGAAGCATTTTGCTTCACTAACCCAATGCTACACTTTCCTGCCACAGGAAAATTCAGTCATGTCCTGAGGCCACTGTTTCATGGTGAATCAAACGGTGACTCTGTATGGCCCTACAAGCCATGCTCTGACATGCTCAGCTGAAGTGCAACACTCATGTATTAACTCCATGGGAAAGGGTGGAATTCTTTCTGCAGCCCTCTGGTTCTCGGAAGGTTTGAAGTGATGTCTTGCTGCTGTTCTCACTTCTGTGTTAGGCTGGATGGTTTTCAAAATTCTGTTTTTTCACTCTGGTAAACCCCCTCTCTACTTCCCGAGGGCTGCACCTCCCAGTTGGAGCTTGGATTATTTTTAGGTGTGTGAAGGTAGTCAGTCTTTCTAGGAATGCGTATCACTGATATTAATAGTGTGGGAACTTCTGTCTTCCTGTACACTGAGGATTTCATAGAATATATCCTAAAATATGGGTTTTACAGTGGCACATCTGGTTATGGGTGGTTTTTACTCTTCTGCATGTGGTCTGTGGTTCAGCAGTCACTAACTTAAAAATACATAAGTTTGTGTGTGTGTGTCCTCGCACAAGTGCACATACATGGTTCACATTATTTCCTTTTTTCTGAGAACTTTATAGCTGTAGTTTTTCTTCATTTGATAAATGTAATTTATAACTCTTTTAAAGTTTTTTTTTTCATAAACAGGAGCTACAAAATAAATTCAGCAACTTATAAAAGCAAACCCTCAAAAAGCTGAAATTAAAACCATCAGGTCTGCTTTGATGTAGAGGATGTGTTGAAATGGTATATTTACATGTTTATTTTCTATTTTATAATTTCCTGCACAAAGGCATGCAATACTTTCTGACAGGAACTGAAATGTATTTTGGAGGAGTTCCACGTCTCATGTCATCTAAGCTCCATGTTGTTAATGTGGTAGAACTCTATGTGAAGGAAATGAAAAAGACTTTCCTGAAATAAGAGCTGGACAATTTCTACTCATGTAAGTGGCTACCCAGTGACTGAAGAGAGGTACAGTGGTGCAGTGGTAAATTACTCACCTTTCTGGTATCTGTAAGAAGTGGGTAAATGTTATATTGCTGAAATTGGTGATGGATAAACTATTTGCAGTTGTTTGCTTGTAGTGACACCTCTGGAAAAAAGTAACCATATGCTGGAGTCTGTGCAGGGGTCTGGCTGTCTCTGGAGCTGCCTCTCTCTTAATCTTTCACCACTTTTAGATGACACCTGTTTTTCTTTTCCTCCCTTCTGCCTTTTTTTTAATAAAATATATATGATTCAGAAAAAACATACAAAGCCAAGCACCTAGGCAATGCCTGGAGTAGGTTTGAGTATGGAAAAAAAAGGTTCTGTGCTGCAGATTCATCTATAAAATCACTAGCAGAGCCATGGACTTTGAATCTCCTACCCACCCCGTCACTCTTACCTTTGAATACATCACAAGTGTGTCGTATATGACAAAGAGGTGCCCGGCATTGAAGCTTTTAAAACTTTTTTCCCTCACTTTTTGCTGACTGTGGATTGAACTGGGAAAGAGTTGTTTAAATTGGAGGGAGGACTGATTCCACAGCCACAGGTCTGTTAGTACAATGCTCAGGTCTCATCTCATCCTAAGTGGAAACCAACATTTTCTTGTGTCTGTGGGCCATCTACCAAGGCTTTGTGACCAAGTGTGCAGTTCCCCTGATGTGTTAGTGGGTTTCTGCACCTGTCTCTCCATGGCTGCTCCCTAGTGCCCCTGTTATGCCAGCTGCCTGTCAGGCTGGGGTAGAAGCTAGATAAACATAAGGTTCTGGATTAAAGAATTCTGGTTTTAAACCCAGATGGTTTTGGTGAGTGAGTTTATTTTAGAATCCCTAAAATAGTGTCTAATAGCATAACTTTCATTGCAACTCGAATGACAAAAGGTGCAACTTTCCCATTAATCCTTCCTTACTTCTGTTTGCACTGTGCCTTCTGCCTCACTGATCCTGCAGTGACCTGCAGTGACATGCTTTGGGGACTAAGGGGGCAGAAGAGCTTGGCTTTAGAAAGAAAGAGTTATTTCTTGACATGTTAGTTCCCTAAACTTGCTAATGATGAAAGGAAATGGTCACCTGTGATGCAGGGGAAGCACAAGAGAAATGTCCACAGCTTGTGGCCAAGGCAGGGCTAACAGGACCATCCCATCAGACTGATTTAGGAATATTATCCATCCATCCATCCCTTCGTGGAATTGCATAGTGAGGTGTGTTAAGAGCTTCACTACAAGTTTCACTGCAAATGTGTATAGTCTTACCCTTTTGTGTAGTGGAATAGCATAGGAGACATACAGGTGATAGTGGCTGTCACAAGGTCCAGCTGGGCAATGTAGCTGGATGGAGTGCACAGCCGGCTTCTGGGGGAAGCCAGCAATATCAACTTCAACAGCAGCTGCTAACACACTTCCATCAGTGGGAAATCAGATTATCCAGAACCTCCTGTGCCAAGCACATCCGTGCTACCCATCAAGCAAAGTGCTTGAAAGCTGCTGTGGCTCAAGAGCTCAGGCTGGACCCCCTGGTAGTACAGTATAATTACAGTCATCTGAATGGTTTGTTCTGCAGCAAACACAACAGTCTAGTCCAGAAGTGGAACCCTGTAGAGTAATACTTAAGCAGCGACTTTATACACAATGAATACAGATTAAGTCCTTGGCAGAAAACAGAAAATACTTCTTCCATTGTCTTTGTTTCAGGTGTGCTGTAGATGAGGCTAAGGAGATGCAATTTGCTTGAATCTAAATCTGTTGTTTTGGATTAATGACAAACATACATAAATCTCTAAGAAGATTTTAACAAAATTCACCACGTGCAGTGTTTTACAACAGAATGTGTTTCAGCACCTGACATAAAAATTCAATACACTAAGGCTGTTTAGAGAGATGGGCACAGCAGGCTGATAACTCAGGTTAGTTTATCATCTTTTAAAAGGCAGCATAGCAAGAGTATTTTCTCAAAATGTTACTGGGATAGTTTTGAGTTGAAAGACTGGGTCCAGCCTCTGTCAGGATAAAAGGAACATCACTGCTTTGAGATCCTTTGCCGTGGGGGGGGGTGTCTCACTGCTGCTTGGCAGTCTTTGTCACAGGCTGGTTCTCAGAGCCCCAAGGTTTTTGTGATGAAAGCTGTGAGTGATCAGCAGCAAAACTCCTGGTGTTTTCCTTGTGATTGTGATTTTGCCTGAGCCATGTAGTACGATAACAAACAAAAGGAGATCTGAAAACTGAGGGTCCAGTATTCATCATCTCACTTTCCTTAGCAAGTGCAGTAGAATATAAAGAATTTGAATATTATACAATTTAATAATTCTCATGTTTTAAGGCGATTGCATATGCCCTGCCTGAAATGATACACACGTTTGAATTTTCATTCTCTAACAGAGGGAAAGGCAGGAAAAAATAGCATTTAAAAAAACATTTATTCAAGGAAAATTTTTAGGGATCATGTATAAGATAATCTTCCTCAGGGTGACCCTCATTTTCTACAATATAATGGTTTTATCCAGCAGTGGTTTAATGGTTTTGAATAAGCTGTAGAGTGGAGGAACAAACACTTTAGTGAGAATGGAGGAGTTTACTGAAAGGCAGGAGTATCAGCCTACTTTGAATATAGAATGGAGATGATTATTCTGCTGACCTTTTATCCTCACCATCACTAAAATGTATATTATGAACATAATGGGGCCTGGTTTTGTGTAAACGATTTCTGTAAACATGACTGACTCGTTTGAAGCAAGTGGCATGCCAAGCAGGAGGCTGGAAGGCACAATTTCTGTGCATGGAGGCTCTCATCAAACAACTTTCTTGCTTCAAGCCTTTTATTTGAGCATAAATGTTTGTGAAGTTTTCCAGTGATTTTTTTTTCCTGGCATTCACCCCACGACTCTTATTATTTTTAGCCATGTAAAATGGCATTATGCAATTGCTGAATTTGTTTCTTTCAGCCCATGATGATCTATAAGACTTAATTTCCAGGATACTCCCTTGAAGTTACCTTCTCTTTGTGACCTCAGGATTTCTCTTCCCAGACCTCTAGTATTTATTTTTACTATTTCTGTGGTCGAGGTTTGGCAATATTGTTTTGGATTAATGACAAACATACATAAGAACTGGAAGGAACACATCTTAATATCCTAATTTAATGTGTGGATTGTTTATCAATAGTAGAAGAAGTTCCTGGACAGGTTTAACACAGCCTAATAATAGGCCTCTGCAGCCAGATAGAAAGATTTTGATGTATCTGAACTGCATGTAATTCTTCACTTGTTCCAAAATAGATGAAATTTGCTTATTTTATATTGCAATGCAGTATTTCATTCTCAGACTTTGCCCAGAAAGAATTGGAAGTGGAAGTCAGTTAGTTTGGACAAGTCTGCATTGTTTATATGGAATATTTTAATTGACATAAAATTGTGTAAACCTTCTAGCTCCTCTGCTCTTGGATGAAGAAAAGATCTTTGGCATAACGAGATCCTGAATTTCTCTTCTATTTTTACTTTTATGCAGGAAATTGCAAATAATTTAATGCACAAATTAAATTACTCAGCATTTTACTCAGTTGTTGAATTTTCCTCGTAAGCAGTATATTTTGCTTTCATCATATACCCAGTTATTTTTTAACTTGCATCTTCTTATTTTTGATTTCTCTGTATATTCTCATCTACCTTCATGGTTTATTTACTCAGGCTTAATTCCTTCCCTACACAGCCTACTGTGAATAAAGTGTTCCTTTGAAAATGATTAACTTTGCACTTTGTTTACGGTGTAGTCTTGCAATGTTATATCTGATACTCATTAGCAGGAAAACAGAAATAAAAGGAGAAACATTAGTTATCACTGCAAATCATTTTTAATCCTCTGGGATCAGGATCTGACCTAAAATGTTTAGGTTAATTCAACAGCTCAAGTCGATTTAAAGGGTCTCAATGTTTCTGCCTAACAGTGCATCCTCCTATGACTTTTTATTTTTAACTGCTCAACAGTTCTCACTTTCTGTGAATTTTAAAGTTATTCTTAGACTAAGCAATATAGTCTCTTCACAGGGAAAAACTGTGACAAGCATATCTATGTGATACAGCTAATAATTTCTGAGGGCACATCACATCTACCTGAAGATCTAGCAGGAAAAAAACAACCAAAGACTAAATGGTTACTTTTAAACTTAGATATGAAATTTTGGGTTCCAATGCACTGTCTTCAATGTGTGAATTATTCTGGGTACCTGGAACGGTCCCCCCTTCCCTGTGGAACTTAATGGCCACAATACTAATCCCTTGCTACTCTGTCTTACTTGAAACCAAGTTTGAATTTCTTAAAACAAGAAAATCCTGCCTTTTTTAGAAAAGTATTAATAACTCATTTTAAAAATGGGAATCATATACTTACATATGCAAATAAAATGGATCAAAGTGATCTAAGTCCACTTGTAAAAATGGGAAAGATCTCTGAAATGCACATTTATTGCAAACAAACCCTGGATTTGTTAGGTAATGAGGAAATAGTTTTTTAAGAACAATTATGTTGTATTTGGAAAACCTGACATTCTCTCAACTAATTTTAATTGGCATTATGCTCCCATTGAGCCAAAAAACTACCAAACAAACAAGGAAGACAGCAGCAAAATATAAATATAAACTAGGAGTAAAGTATCTCAGCTGATGAAACCATAGACAAAAGCCTCTGAATCCTTTTTTACAAATACCTTCTTCAAAGTTGGATGCTCCTTGAACAGTTGCGTCCCATGCCTATTCCTTGGCCTTTTCTACAGTTGTTGACATTGCACTGCCAATGAAGCAGCTGTCACTTTTTACCAGCATAATGCCTGCCAGCAGCTGGCTCAGAAGTGCTGCTTTTAATTAAATTTCTGATTTCAATTGGATTTTGGTTTGCAGTTCGCAGCTAACAGAGATTTTCAGGGTGGGGTCTTACGGGGCATCTACGGGTGTTTCAGACACCTCTGTGGCACAGAGATCTGTTCAGAAAAATAAATCATCACCTTAAAATTACAGTTTTCCTCCATTACTTGTGAGAGCTCTTCCAGGATCTCGCTGCTATAATGGATAGAATTATTCATATTTTCAGCTTAACTGTATCTATGGCATATTTACGCTGTTTGTTGGTGTGCCAACATTGTCTCTTTGATGAGGCAGTTATCCTCTCTCCTCTTTCTCTGTGAGTTAAAGAATTGTAGAATCATTGGTTTGGAAGAGACCTTTAAGATCATTGAGGGCAGTCCTACCCCCTCGGGCACTGCTCAGCCAGGACTAACAAGCCAAACTGTTGTGGGGTGTGTTGGCACTGATGGGGACAGGCAGATCCAAGCTCTCTGTTAATCTCAGTGAACTGGGATATGAATTGGCCCTCTCCTGGTGCCTGTAGGGCTATGGCAGTGTAATGCTGAGCCTGAGTTGGTGAGTTCTGCTGGAAACTTCATTAGCACTGATTTAATTCAGGCCATGTAGATTCTGGGACAGTGTGAGGCCAACTGAGGCTCACATCGGTCTGCACCTGTTTGTTCAGATGTCTGCACAGTCTGTTCTCATGAGATGGATTTTCTATTTCTCTGATCCTTCTAGAAGCAATTTTCTGCACCTGTTTCATGACAAGTCCATTTGCCTGCATCATATAGAAAGGAATTAATTGGAGAACAAAAGATGGCTCTACCCTCTCCTCCTTTTCATTGCATTAGCACTGCTTGGCACAACATATGGTCACTGGTTCAGTGCAATCATTCTCATCAGTCAGGTTGACATCTGGAAGTCACAGACAAACACAGATGCAGCTTGACAGCTGAACACCTGGGCAAGGAACGTGGCATTTCAGGGACATGCTGGGTGTACCTTACATGTGCTCTGTTATTTGAGCGCTGCTGTGCGATATGGCTTGGACCTACTGGAAGCCCAAAGGACAAATGAAAACTTTGGGTACATTTTGTTCTGAAGCCTCTCTTGTTGTATCAGCCAACACACTGTAGAGTCAACCCATCTTGGTGAGCCTGGTGTGACTGAAGAGGCTCGGATGGATTGTGCACTCGCTGGCCATCTGTGTTGTTCACATTTCCCACAGCCTGGATTTCCTGCCCATGTGGTGCATGGCATGGGATTTCCCAGGCACAAACATGGGAGCCCAGGCACATGCTTGGGGGCCGTGTGACAGGGCTGTGGCTGTGGAACTCCCCCATATGGAGCACAGCTGTGTCTGTCCTTGAAAGGAGTGACCTAAATTTTACACAGTATTCTAGTGACGTATGACCAGCACATCCCTCACTGCTGGAAATACCCCATGTGTTTTTGAATTGTACTTGCTTACCGTTGCTGCCTCTCTTTAGGGGCTTATACTAACCCTGACTTTGATTGAACCATCTAAAGTTTTCTCCTCCACGTGCAGCTGGCAAGTACCCAGTTTATTGTGATATTTTTTGCTGCTAGCTTCATGAGTTTGAGCTAGGCAGTTCTGGATTTCATCCTATTCTTACTGCTTCAGTCCTTGAAGTCATTTAGTTCTTCCAGTGAAACACTCCAGTCTTGTTCTGTACACTCACAAATTTCCTAAGGTTGTTCCAAATTTTTGCACCCCAGTGTTCTATGTCATATATATGGTTTGCTGACCATATTCTTGTATTTTAATTTGATCATGATAATAAGCAGACAGCAGATAACCTTAGCTGGTGTATCTGTCACAGCTTTTGCTATCAAAATAGTGCTGGTAGTGTTCCCAACTAAGGTTCTGCCAGAATGTAATTAGAAATGTACCTTTAAAATGTGATCTTTCTTTAACTACTGTAAACATCTTTTAAAAGAATTCCAAAGGTTTTGCTTAAAAATAAAACCATGCTTATGAAACACTTACTCTTAGACCAAATTAACACTAAGGATGTAACATAATATTAAAGCTACTATGTTAGTAAAGGTTTAGATTTCCATGATGAGGAATATTTGCCCTTGTTTAAATCAGCTGCAACTTTTTGCTATATACGGAATCATTTAGGTTGGAAAAGAACTGCAAGATCATGGAGTCCAACCTTTGACTGACCACCACCTTGTCAAATAAACCATAGCACTAAGTGCCAAATCCTGTTGTTTCTCGAACATCTCCACGGATGATGACTCCACCACTTCTCTGGGAAGTCCATTTCAATGCTTGACAATCCTTTCATTCAATGCTTGACAACCCTTTCAGAGAAGAAATTCTTCCTGATGCCCAACCTGAACCTCCCCTGGTGCATCTTGAGGCCATTTCCTCTTCTTGTCACTGGTTGCTGTGAGAAGAGGCTGATTCCCAGCTGGCTACAATCTCCTTTCAGGTAGTTGTAGAGAGGAATAAGGTTTCCCTTGAGCCTCCCTTTCTGCAGGCTAAACAACCCAGCTCCCTCAGCTGCTCCTCATATGACTTACAGTGACCCCAGTTACTGTGATAAAGCACACACGTCTTTCTTGAGTCAGATGCCAAAGAGATACTGCAACAATCAATCCTGGCATCGGTCTGTTCCAACATTGGTGTTGAAGTTGGCTTTTAAAGCCGTTTTGTACTGTTAGCCTAATAACTGGGCATTATGTTGCTATTTTTTCTATGCCACAAGGTTCCCATCCCCTTTCTCCAGCTTTCTGACTGTGAAGAAAACTGAAGAAATATAAACCAAACGCAGTAGTGCATCTGAAAGCAGTCTAGGTAACGACTCCAAGTGACAAGCTGGGCCACATCTTGCATATGTTCAGCACTGATGATTGAAGTGTTGACATTGTCATGGTGACAATTAAGAAGCAAGAAGGGGAGGATCCTAGATCTGGCTGATTTAATGGGAATATTTTGGTTCTAATATCCATCTCTTGCTAAGAACCACCCAAATTTAGTCCTAGCAGTCTCCATGAATATGAACCCTTTTTAGGGGGAACCAATCTGGAAAAGTGTGTGTACTAAGAAAATAGGAAGGTGTCCTGTACTGAGCAGCTCTGTTTTTTGAAAGCAGCAACTCATCTGGATAATCAGGACAGAAGTTGCTTAGCTAGTGGGTGCCACCATCACTTTGGCCAGTTGGTCTCTGACAGGAGACGATGAAATTTGACCATGTGGCAATAGGAGGCAGTGACGCAGACTCCAGCATTTAATGAATCACTTTTAAAGGTGTTTGGAACTTTTTCTCATTTCTAGGTTCTAATCAGCCAGAGAAGGATTTTATAAAATATTTATCCTCCATTCCATGCATAAAAATGGTTTACTTTATTTGGTGTTTGATGCATTTTTTTTCTCCATTAGGAGATCAAGCCATAATCTGTTAAACACCTGAAGGGAAGTTTCCCAAAATGACCTGATATGATGAATACAGTTATAGACTATAGCTGAAGAGGTGCTTATTTTCACAGCTATGGGAACTGTAGAAACTGAAATATTTTTTTCTGAAAAGTTCTGACATCAACTTTTTTTCTCTTACAGAAAGCTTTTTACTATAGAATTAAAGTTGCACGAGTATATTTCCTAGCACTAAACATTCTAAAAATAATACAGGATGATAAATAAGATGACATTTAAATTCAGTACAGTGCTCACTACCACCAAACTTTGTAACGACAGCCCTCTTGTACAGATATTCAATTTAACAATACATCACCTTTGATTCACAGCTCTGAATAGTTGAAAAATCCTCATGTGATGATTGCCCCTGACCCCCAATAACTTGGCATTTGTTTGAATGGCATTCAATGAGTAAGCACTTGAAGCAGTGTACCTCTGCACATGTCAGTAATGTTTGTGTGAGGTTTAATTTAGCACTGTATATTATGTCTCAGCCTTCACTTTCTGGGAAAGGTGATGTGAGGATATTGTTTTACTGAGTAAGGACTGCAAAATTCATTATTTACTGCACGTTAATTTGATGTACCATTTTTAAATTCTAGATGGATTTTTGCCATTCAGCTGCTGAACAATATAATTTTGGAGTTCAGCCCAGGTGTTTGTGTCCTGAGGTACATGAGGATGACAGTACTAAAGAGGTTGTTAGCAGCTTTCTGACAGATCAGGTATCCTGTGTGTTGGGGGTGAAATCACTCCTTTTTACATAAGACAGCTGTTCAAATGCAGAATTCCTCTCCCCATGTGTATTTGAAATGTGGGGTGGAAATTTTTACTTCCTCTTCTGCTGTAATTGAGCTATGTAGAACTGCCCTAGGATTTGCTGTATTTGTAACTGGACAGTGGTATGAATGCCCAAAATACAACTCTTCTGTTTAAAATATATCAGGTAGGTTTTTCTTTTGTTTGTTGAAGTTTTTGTTAGCTTTTGTTTTTGTTTTTTATTTCTTTAATAGGAAAAATGAAGTGCATTAAGTTTTTTCAGCTGGCCCATTTGATTTTTCCCAGCTCGAACATAAAAATGTCACAGGAACCTGTGAGTAATCTGAAACACAAGGTGTGACTGAGGCATATTTTCAAGGCCATTCTGAGACATAACATACTTTTAAAAAAACTGTTGTAAGTCCTGGTTCAAGCTGGCATGTCTTAGTTATGGTGGTGCTTTGAATGGTACGTCAGAAACTGTGGAGACGAATATAAAGCATTGTGTCTCTTTTCATCTCTCTTGCTACACTTCATTAGAAGGCTATCAACATCAGTTCTAACTTAGCAGTATCTCAGTCTCCATCTCTGAGTACTTCACTTCTTCCTGTTACACTTTCGTCCCAGGATTTAATGCCATTTCTCCAAGGTGGCTCTTCTCCAAGCTGTACAACAATAAGCATGGGTAGATGTACATCTCCTTGAGGACCACTGGAGACCAGTCTTCACCCAAATGGAGCTGCCGCCCTACTCAAAGACAATGCTAATGATAGCCACAGATCCATAGTTGCTGAGTGCCTTATGTGCTTGTCCAAGAGGGATTCACGGACCTATCAATGCACTTCACTCAATAACCACAAGTTCATAACAATTTTTGACTCTTACTAATATACTACAATACAAATGAATGTGTTAACAGTGCCGTTGTTGTTTGGAAGCAGCACTATTGCTTATGAGAGAAGAGTTTCTATTTTCCTACCACAATTATCACATATTACTATTCATTTAAATTGGAATAGAAATGAAAAGTCACTCAGGCTTTGGAATATGGACATTTAATATGTCTCTTAGACATCTATTTTTTTATTTTAACTTATTCACTATGTGTGTTTTCTTCTCTCACTCTGTACCCATTAATATCCTTCAAAAATGATTGTTTTTTTGAAATACAGCTTCAAAAGAGAAATGTGATTTTCCCAGCATGCTGAAACCTTGGGTGGTATGCAGTGTTGTCACTAGCCATATAATTTAAAATTAACACCATTGACAAATGCTGCTTTAAAGCTTCTATTGAAAAATCATAACTTGTAAGTGCGGTAGGGCTTTTTTGCTGATCTGGATTTACATTTGTGTAATTTACAGTTAATAACTGGAGAGATCTTGTTATAGCTTGATTACTCTTCTTCTGTATGCCCCTTGTTTTGTATCCCGTTATTCACTCAAAGAACTTAATTAAATGAATCAGAGTATAAGCTCACATTTGCTGCAACAATCACAATTCCCCATAGATAATTTTCTTTGGCTGATCTTGCTGGGATTTCCAGGAAAGTTCCCAGAAACTGTTTCACAGAATAGAGGGATTTCTCTTTTTAAAACCCTTTTTTGGTGTTACACAAATTTGAGCCCAGAAGAGTTTAATTTTTGAGAAATAACCATGAATACTACATGCATGTGTGACTGTATAATAACAAAATCTTCAGAATAAATTGCATTTAAGTTGAATCTTATTTGATTTTTTGTGGTTGGCTTTGGAAACATTTGGTAGTTATTTTCCATTGAAATTCACATCCTCTTGGGGCAGCAATGTGTTTAAGTTCTTCTGTTATTTCTGCTCTGTAATTTTAATTTAAAAACTTATTTTCAATTTTTTTTCTCTTTGCTCTGTTGTGTGTACTTATCTTTCACATGGCAATAAATAATTCTGCATTTGGTATTGGTGGTCTCGGTCTTAGCGTGCATGTATTTGTGTTGAAGGGCTACAAAATATATCCCAGTAAATAGCATTCTTCTTTATTTTGAGAAAGAGAGAAGGAAGGGTTCTAATTTATATCCATATTGCTGAAATAAAAATGTGACCTCTCTATTCAAGAACGTGGCTGTAAATTTTCAAAATTACTTATATGGCTTAAGTGACCCATTTATAGATGGCTAAACTGGGATATTTTTAAGAAATAAATTTTTAGAGAAGAAGGTTCAAGACTGCAGCAATTTGGACAGGACCAGCTGGCCCCAAAGAACCAGTAAAACTCTCAACTGCTGTCTGTGAGTACAGTGCAGTTCCCTTGGTTTCTGTTGCTTTTGTTGGGTCAAGATGCTTGATTTCTTGATTCTTGTTAGACATTAAATAATACTGAATTATGCCTCAGTGTACTGACAGTCTAATGACAGGCATTAAAGAGATGAGGCACATGGAATGAGTCACAAGGGAGAATTTGTTTTGGGATTTTGGTTTTTTTTTTGCTTATTAACAATTAATTGAAGACATTTCTATGAGAGCAGGTGAAAGCTTCCTCCAAGCATGTAGCAGACTGACAAGGTACAAGTCAGCTTGAATCCAGAGGCTGTGTCACTGGGTCAGTGTTCCACTATTTAGCAAGAAATGGTAGCTCAGGCAAAGTCACCTGTTTGACAGTGCTGCACAATGTTCTGCTAAATGCTGGGTTGCTTCTTGCCAGCCTAAAGGGAAGAGTGACTCTGACTTTTCACACATTCACAGACATGCATCCATTTCTGCGAGTATCAAAGGCTTATTCTGAGGGTCCTCAAAGCAGTCCAGTCATCTCCAAGGAGGTTTGTATCATAGCCCAAGAGCTCTAACTAGAATATATTGAGGCTAAGTGTCATACCTAGGAGCTCCAGCTGAAATATGGTTTCAAATGGCAAATACTAAGTAAGAAAGAGATCCTGCTTCCAAAACTTGAGTCTGAATTGGGATAAAACTTAGATGGAAATGATCATCCAGCCCAATCTCTTGCCAAAGCAAGATTATATCCTGCAGGCTGTTTTCTAGCATTTGCCAATCTGGCTATAAAAGCACCAAACAAATAGGCTCCATTACTGGGAAGAGTCTGGGAGGCTGTTCCATTGTTTAAAAGATGTCATGCCAGTTCATTGTTTTCTGAAATTAAGTATTTATTTTTTTTCTTATCTTAGTTACATCTTATCCTTGGTTATGTTCTGAGATACCAAATTAAAATCTGACATTATTAAAGGCAATATAGTTGTTGGCTCATACAATCTACCTTTGTGTCCTCAAACCCAGAGTGTTGATCACCCAAGGGAAAGAGCTGCACAGCTGCATGACCATGATTATTCTATGTAACAGGGGCCACGGCAAATGATGGCTATAAAATACCTTTTGCTGCCTTTTTGTATCTAGCCTTCTCTTTCCTAATTAATAGCTTTCTCCATCCCATCACAGCTTTTGTTGTTCTTCAGTGAGTGTTTGCCAGCAGCTGTATCTACTTTAATAAGTAGTGTGGCCTTGTAAGAGTGTGGGGTGAAAACAACACAGGACCTATAGAGTAAAATGTTTGGTGCTGAGGGCTTAACATCCACAGTCATGCATGCTTCAAGATTTTGGAATAGTTCTGGGCTGGTCCCTCAAACTGCATGTATGTACTGGTTGGAAATCATTATATGCACTTCTGGAATGCATTTTCTTATATAGTTTTGTCTGAAAGCCTGTGAGTGTGTTTTGTTATGTGAATCAGAGCATAATATGTAAGGATGAACTAAAATGCTGGTGCAGATACAAACCAGATATTTTTCAGAGTCTGTTGTCCAGAGCTGAATGCAGCTTTATATATCAACAGGAGAGATTTGAGTCAGACATCAGGAAAATGTTTTTAATGGTAAGGGCAATGAAGCACTATAGAAGTTGAATAAAATCCATGCTGAAGTGTTTCTAAAAAAAGGATAAACAAAACATAATTTACTAAGAAGAAAGATACAGTTGTTCCTACACAGAGAAACAGAAATGGATTTGGTCAGTTTATGGCATCTCTTCAAGCCAAATTGCCCCTGGAGAAAAGGAGGTGGTGGGGGGAGGGGGGGGGGGGTAGGGGGTGGGACGAGGACCTTATTGCTCTCTAAAACTACCCAAAAGAAGGTTGTAGTGAGGTGGGAGTTGGGCTCTTCTCCCAAGTAACAAGAACAAAAGGAAATGGCCTCAGTTTGTGCCAGGGAAACTTTAGATGGGGTATTAGGAAATATTTCATTATGAAAAGGGTTGTCAGGCACTGGAAGAGACTGTCCAGGAAGGTGGTGAAATCACTATCCCTAGGAGTATTTTAAAGATATGTAGATTTGGCACTTGGGGACATGGTTTAGTGGTGGACCCAATGAGTTTAAAGGCCTTTTCCAACATAAACCATTACAGGATTCTATGATGGGTGTCCCCTTTTTTTATGCATACCAGTTTCATTTTCTCCAGTATTTTAATTTTGTGTCCTTCCTCCTGCTATTCATTATAATTTTCTCTTTTCCTTGTCTGTTATTTATAACTTGGGCTTGTTAAGCTACATCCTGGAGTCTCATTGAAGACAATTTACTCTCCCAGATACCAAAAGTTTTCAATAAAATTGACTCAAAAATAATGTCTACCAAATAATGTACATAGTAGGTGATAATCTACTGTGAGCCAGATTTCAAAACACATATCATGTTTTCTTCAGGTCAGTTTAAATTCAGGTTCAGATGAGAAATAATCACAAATGCTTTACTCAACTGATGGCATATAATTGTTTCCCAACATTAATTTGGTCAAGTGGAAAACTTCATGTTAATAAAATTGCCACCATTCTCTTACTCTATATTGTAAAGTGTTGTGAATTCCATTCCATATTCTGTGTATCGAGATGCTCAGTGTTGAGAAAGAAGTGTCTTGAAAGAGAACTGCACCCCACAAAATACGCATTTCAGAGCCAAACCCCAAACAAATCCTACTCCTAAGCCTCAGATCACTCAAAAAGTGACTCAATAAATTTTGGCTTCTCTACGATTGAATTTAAGTGAATTAAGATATTAAGACCTTAACTCACTAAGATTTCTTTTAAATGCCTCCCTTCTGTATAATAATTTTTTGATTTACGTATTTTCTGCTGTGGCTTGTGAAGATTCCAATGTCCCAAAAGGACAGGCCTTTTAAGTGGATGGTACAGGTGTCCAGTTTTGACATAGAGAAGCAGTCTAGACTTGCCTCTTGGCTGCTGTTTAATGCAATCTCTGGAAAAATGAAAAAGTAGACTTAAACCTACCCTACTAAAATGTTTTAAAGTCCAGGTCACTTATTTCCCAATAATCTATCTTAAATCTGATTCCTGCTCTAAAGATAACAAAGATTTAGAGATCCAAGGCTATTTCATATGTGTTCTTTTGTGCTTTCTGATGATATTTTATTTAGAAAAAGATATACTTTTCTTTGTAAGGTATTTCTGTTTTGCTGGGATAAATAATATTCAGAAATATTTTCTTGATGTCCAAAATTATGTGTATACCTCTATCCATTTCTGATACTGAATTGGATAATGTTAAAAAAGAACAATAAAGGGGGATGTTTTGCTACAAACATTAGTTTTGGAATGAAAACATTTTCATCTATGAGGCTCCATTTGTTCTGCAGTTAACAAATACTTCAATTGACACTGTTGTCAAACCAAGGACATAAAACTGAGAGTGTGATACGTTATCTACTGCCAATTACGTAAGCTCATGATGCATAAGTTATTGCAAAAAATGAGGTCATGACCCCTAAACCGACTCCTTTTGAAGTTGTAGTTCTTTATAAAGCCTTGCGCATATTTGTATATTTTAGTTGGTTAACTCTTAACTGAATTTATGCAATTGCTTATGAGAATGATTGTATGGCATTTAAGAAAAAGCAGACTCTTTCATCTACAGAAATACTGATTTGTTGATATGCTTATAGAGAGGTGAATCTGACTAAACCATGGATTTTAGTTCCTAATCAAAGAACTTAGATTAAGTTCCTTATCAAAGAGATGCTTGAAAATAAATATTTTTGACAATCAAATGTAAATATTAAAGCTATTGCAGTATGTTATCTTGCAGTGAGCAAGAGGATTAGGACTCAACCTCTCCAGTCCTTGTCTTACCTTTTTTATGATCTTTTTTGGCAAAGCTACACTAATCACTGAATTTTCCCTTTTGCTTTCAGTTCTCTTTCTGTATGACTAATATGACTAAAAGTAATGTTTACCATGTGAAAATAGTGTGTAAGTAATAGACTTAAACCTTCATTTGAAAAATGCCAGCAAAACTGGGAAGAGTGTTAAGTGAAGAAATCACTCCACTTGGAACTGGAACAGTGAGGTCCTTTTTCATGTCTCGGGCAGATGTTCCAGAAACTTTAAGAATAAAGATATTGTGATGCTAAATATACTTAGCACCTTCATTCTAATGCAAGGGGTTTGTTAGAGGATCATTTAGCTAACGTTTTTTTTTTAATTTAGAAAGAAAAAAAGTATGACTTTTAAATATTATTTCTTTTCAAAACTTGGTGGAATTATGACCTTTGAGATGATTTAACAAAGCCTCTCCTAGAACAGCTAGTAGTCCTTGCTCTTCCTCATTCAGGTCAAGGACTGAAAACCAGGTGTTTCATACTCTAGTATGAAACCACTTTACCAAGTGGTTTCCTTTTTTTTCCCTTGTGTTTTTGGGACCCCCTCAGCTACCTCTGTTGCTCTGCAACTTGCTAGCTACATATAAACAGTTACCTATTCACTGACCTGGGGAAAGACCAATGCAATAGTTTGATGGGCAGTCTGAGTTCAAGCCCTTGTTCAATCAATGGTTATTTATTTATACAAAATGAAACAGGTCCAACAGGAGATACAGAATACAATAATAGCCTGATATTTTGGTGGCCAGAAAGACTGCCTGGAATACAGGATTCTGACATCTTGCAGAACAGAAACTTGAAATCTGGACTCCTGTGCCACCAGTCAGTGTCTTGATCACAGGATGATTATCTAGGAGGGGTGGCAGTTTTCTTGCTCTTTGATGTATTTCATCCTAGGCATGAGAATCTTCCTCAGGTAAGAACTCTGTAAGAACTGGTAAGTGCCTGAAAAGGGTTTGGTCTCAAGAGACTATAATTTCTCAGTGAAAGAATGCATTGCTGTGAACTCCAACAGGGACATGACTAGAGTTTTCACGACCATGTAGGTCCAGAATGGTTTGTCCATTGTGAAGATCCATCAATGTCCTGAGTTTGAAGGAGAGGTCAACAAGCAGTACTGGAGGTCATAAGTCTCAGGAAGCCTGCAGAATGCCAAATCATATGTCTGTGTAAGTGTCAGACTTGTAAATCATCTGTTGGTACAAAAGTTTAACAATGGGGAAATGGTCACATACAAACATTCATTTGGGGATTAGGCTTATGAGTCTGGCTGCTTTTAAACACTTCAGCTGACATTGATATGAAACCAGGGCATTAAACCAGGAGCCTGACATGTGATCTGTTGCCAGTTGCCTTCAAATTACCATGTCTGATGAGAGAAAAAAAGAGATGAAGTGAATGGAGAAATGGGACAGGTCATCTGGACTCTGATAATTAATGTTCCCTAGAAAATAAAAGTTTTGAAACTTTCCTGGAAATGAAGTTTTATGATCTGCTACAACAGCCCACAGGGGGAATGCTGCAACCTACACATATTGACAATTGTGGTATTACCAGACAATTAATTTTTATGAGTAATTTCCAGAGCAACCCTCAACCATGCAGTCACGCATACAGTGGAACAGTGTGCCATGGAATTGAGACTCAGCTAAAGGCCAAAGATTATACAGATTTATTAATATTTGCAAAAAAGATCCTAACAGCAGAGAGCAAATTGAGCAACAGAAGGGGGAAGAAGGAATGGACTTGACAATAAAATGAGCTCTGTAAGGATATGATCCAGAGCATGGTGAACTCAACAGAAAGATTTCCCATTGATTTTTTAAGATCTTGGATAGATCTCAAGAGAAATGAGACACACCGTCTTAAACCTTTCCCCCTACTTTCTCCATCTGAATGGAAAATACATTCTTGTTCACAACTGGCATACCCTTTAGTGATCAAGAATTGCAAGCAAAATGTTGATCACATTTGAGATGTAGAGCCAAGAATCCCTACCTAAGCAGTCCCAGAAGTGGCTCTCCAAGGGCTAAGCAACTGGCAAATTCTCTCTAACAGTACCTTCATATTTGTATTAGACTCAGAATAGTCTTCCCCTGTACTTAATGTTGCAAACCCATTCTGCTTTCTCACTTAAAACAGAGAGAATAATGGAGTAACTGGATTTATAATTTCATTTCTCTTAAATCCTTCTCCATGAACACTTTACTTGCAAAGGTAATTTAGTTGTCCTCTACTTATGTTTAGTCTAAATAGTAATAGCTGTTACTTTTAAACAGCTATTAAATACTTCAGTAGTTCTTAAACCATGCCAAGGAATACTTGGAATAAAAACAATGAACAGAGATGACTGGACATGAAGTTGTAGAACTGAATTTGTTTATATATCATTCAGAAGAAAATAATAGTTCTGTCAAAGTCGCTGTTAAAGGCTATTAGAGAAAATAATATACTTTGCAGAGTCTACACAGATCATGGATTATGGCCCCAAGTGATAGATCTCCAAGATAAGCTTGGTTATCTATTTTCAAAATTTTTCCTTCTGTGGGAAAAATAGATTGCTGCCTAATGTAAGTAATGTTTGAGAAACTCATCCTGCTGTGGTAGCAACTCTTATTTCATCTTACACACTGAAGGACATAATTTATCTTAACACTAGGCATTGAGCGAGGCCAGCTATGGGGAAGTAGTACTAATAGGGTTTCCTTTTACTGCTGCACTCACTTGAAATATACAGTCAAGCCAAGCCTGGTTTAAGGACTCTGTTGGTTATTTTCTTTAACATGGTGTGAAAGACCAAGGCTGCTTTATTGCAATGGAAGGATAAGTTACCAGCAAGACGTGCTGAGTTGAGGAGCTGGTGACAACAAGAAAGAGAAATTGTCATTACTTCCCGTCACTTTGGAGATACAAGAATAAACTTCCTTACAGAGAAAACCAGAACATTTTCAATGGAGAATGCTCAATAGACAGTGCTACTGTTTGGTGGGTTGCAGCCTTCTCAGTGTCCAGCAGGTCAGGAGTGAGCACTTCCACATCACTCAGCACAAGCCTCTCACCTTGCCCAGGCCATACATGACTGGAGCACCTGCTTCTCATCTTCTTGTCAATCTGGATTCCATCTGTATCAGAAAGCCCAAATTCCATGGTCTGAGGATTTACCCACTCCCTTCACAAGCATTGCAGGTACTGGCTTTCACACTGTGAAATCACTCTGTGTTGCTTCCTCCAGGATCCTGTAAGGTAGCATCAGTGGAGACAATTGTCCTTCACCTAGCCTCAACACATACACAAACCCCTTAACAACAAGCACTGGCATCTCCTTCTGCAAGGTGATTCTGACCTAGGGGGCACAGCACGAGCACTGCCTAAAGCTTTGCAACAGAGCAGAAAATATGCAGTAGAATTGGATTAAAAGAACAAAAATGGAAAAGACCTGCAGTTTTCTGCTGTTACAGCACTGGACATGAAACAGCACTTCCAGTTTAAAGTCTGTCAAATGACGAAGCACAGATAGTGCATTTGGAGTTATCAGTTTAACTTTTGTCCCAGACCTTCCTGAGGACACTGGGAATCCCTCTATGTTTGATAAACCACAATAGAGGCTCTTTCCTCAAGGACAGGTAAACACATAGACATTAACAGTCAGGTTGTAAAGGATAACTGAGCTTACCCAAGGACTTGTTTTCTCAGGTTCATCTGCACTATCAGCTTGAGCATATCTGTGAAGGTCCCCTTGGGTCATGCAGGTTGCCCTCTTTGTCTTGGTCTCAGGATTTTTTTATCAAGTTCCCTGTCCACAAAGAGGTGCGGCAGAGTGATGCCTGAAAACCTGGTTCTGTTCACTCTATCAGTGCCACAGTAGATCTAGTTTTTTACCAGGATGCCCCAGTGACTCAAAGAATGAGGGGGACACAGACTTTATCTGTAGAAAGTATATTAAAAATCTGGTATGTTGCCACAAATAATGTAAGATGGAAAATCCTGATTCAAAAATCAGGATTCAAAGGTGAATATGAGTTTATTGAGCAGAGACAATTTAATCCATGCTGTGAAGCAACAAACCCACTAGTATCCTGATCTTGGTTTTATCTGGAAAGTGATGATAAAGGCAAAGATGATATTGTTGTATGTCTACGGCAAAATTAGTAGATTTTTCTGTGGACCCCATCCAAATACTACTGAAGCCTCCAGGAAAAAGCCCCACAAAACCTCACAAAAACAAAAGGTGCTTTTCTGTGCTTGCATACCAAAGTAGATGTGTATCGGTTTTGCTTTTAAACACAAACCTTAGGATGCATCCAGACCCATCCAGCACATGCTTACACAGCTGATGTGTACGTTTCTCCTTTTTCCACTCTCATCAAAAGGTTCATCAAAGCTGTGGAGATGTTTGATATTCCTGGTGAGACGAGGTCAGTGCCCCTCTCTTGGAGCTGATTCATATGAAGTGGAGGCTGAAAGGGGACAGAGGGCAGAGGGAGAGAATGGGTACTATTTTTAGCACAGAGACATTTATCAGTAGCCTTGGCATCACTGGAAATCAGCAAAGAGAAGTCTCTGTTGGGGACATGATACACGAAATAATATACAGAAGACATGTGGAGACCTGCAAATAGCAGACTCCCCTATGGTCACACCATTGACACCTGTTTGCATTCAGATTCTATCATACTTGTGTGCCAGTATTTCAGACTTACTATTTTTTCCCTTAGTCTTTTAGGGGGTAGCACAGATGGTGACTTCTCTTGTGTGTTTTGCCCTTTACACTTGTTTCTAGTGACCACCTGACTGCCTTCATTGTGGTTCTGTTCTTTTCAGAGTGCTATTGATTATATACGGCACTTTGTGGGAACCTGGTATAAAGGGACAGCTTTATAAGCCATCATGGCTTATAAAGGTATCTATTTTTATCAACCTGAGCAATTGTTGCTTAGAAAAAGAGACCCCTACTTCCCAGGCTGTGTGTTGCTGACCTCGGTTAGTCCGAACTCCTTTGACCTCAGTGCAGCTTAAGCGATGTGACAGCCGAGTCAGCCCCTTTAATTCCAGTCTTTGTGAGGCTCATGTGATAATCATGCACTTGCTCTGTCAGAGGAACCGGCAAAGAGTGATTCTGTCTGTACTTGCTCCCTGCAGCAGACCTCTTTCTTGCCTTCTCTCTTCCACCAGATTCCTTTCATTTCGTTGGTTCTATTCAGGAACAAAGAGGACTTTGTTGAATTGCCTTTGTGGTTTATTTTCCTGAGCCTTGGAAGATAGCAGACTTTTGCCACCATTTTATCCAATCCTTTATCACATGCACAATACCCTGAATGCTTAACGGAGGCTAGTGTGTGTTAGCCTAACTATCTGCTTTTTTTTTTTTTCATGTTTGAAGCCAAGGCTTACTTCTGGATGCCAAGTTAGGAATAATGGCTGGAGTAAAAACTCAGGGAGGGGTCTGTCCATGCGGCTGCAATAAAGGATTCAGTCAGAGGAGCTGTAGTCATCAGTAGCTTTCATCTTGTTTTTCATGTTCTCTGGTTTTACTAGGCCCCCCATGCCTATGTAGAAATCTATTTCTTTACAGGTGTAGAACACATCTTCATCAAATGGTCTTCGGCACATGTTCAAAAAGAGATAAAAATGCATTGGCTGGCCACTACAGTTGTTAATATTTTGCAGTTTTTATCTGAGCCTGTAAAAGTGTTTTGACATGCTAAGGTGCTGCAGTCTGCACAGATGCAGAAAGGCAGTTCAAAAGAGTGAGATGAAGGACTCTAATTTATAGATTTTACCATAAAAGTCTTCTCCAAATCTCAGGACAAGTCAGTAGTGTGGTGAAGACTAAAAAGAGCAGCTGACTCTGATCTTCTGCCCTAACCACTGTCCCAGCTGCTTTTCACATGACCTGCCACTCTACCTATTCCCAACATATAGCTCTCAATGTGTTTTCTTTATTTAATGCATCAAAACATGTTTTTTAAAACAGTGGAAAATGTAGCCATTACTCAAGGCTGTCCTTGAGTGATGACTTTGTCTGTTTTGTCTATTGCCAGAAGGACACAGTGTGGTCCTGGAGTCTCTGGACAAGGTAATCACTGAGAATTGCTTCATCAAACCTCTTCCCATGAGGGAAGAGATCTATAATCTTTGTTTTTAGTGGAACAGACTAACGTATCTGAAAGGGTAGTAGGCATCAAAATACAGTGCTTCTGAACTCTGTTAAAAAAGGTCGGGCAGTGTTTAATCCCGAGAGTGATCTCATGGACCTTGAGAGAATTTCATCAAGGATGTAGTTAGTCTGTATTTTGCAATAATCTGAAGGAAATAAGCTTGACATTTCAGAGATAAAGCTCACAAGCAGTACCATTCCAGTCACCCAATGTTCTTTGTAAATGGGATTTCTGTGCTGTTTATTTCTAAAAAAGTCTCATGTTCAAAACCTGAAACTTTCAGCCCTTACTTGAGCAAAAATTACACAGAAACCAGCATGAATAGTGCCTAGAGCAAAGTGAAATAAAAGCTGGAGGATCTGGTGCTGTGTTATTTGGCTCGTGCTGCAGAACTTCAGCGAATTTGTCTCTAGTGAGAAAAGTGAGCAGTTTTGACAGCTTTTATTATATTGAATTACAGTTACAAATAGGGGCATTGGTTTGCAGAACATTTGAAAGCATGATAAACACAGTCCTAATGAGAAAGATGTTTCTTTTTATTTGACAGAACACCACTGTTTTTTCTCATGCATACAAGTGCACCAAAAAAAAAAAAAAAGACCCGGTTATTTGAGGCAAAATTCCTGAAATATTATTCTCTAAATCTCTAAGCATTCACTTATTACTTTTTATTCACAAAAGTATTTGATGATTATATTGTCTACAAAAATTGTAGCAGTGATAAAAGAAAATAAAATTGTTAGTTCAAACATAGAGTACCACAGTGTTTTCTTACGAATTTAAGTATGAATTTAAAATCAAACACGCTTTTCAACATTAAAAATCTTATTGTCCAGAGGATAAATGGTTCTTGCAGGGAGGGAATTGCTTATATCCCTCATGCAATTATAGTCTTTGGGTTGTTTAACTCTGGTTTCACCCACCATGGTGCTTTTTGAACTTTAAAGCCTGCAGTGAGGAACTTGTACTGCAGAAGAAAACAATTTAACATCCACGTGCACATAACAGTTGTAGCAAGCTCACTGGAGAGAAATCTGTTTGTAAAGCAGCTAGTGTTATGGGTGCTGCTAAAAATAGCAATAATAGCAAGATAATTTTGCTTATCCACCAGTAACACTTGCAAGTGAAGGCATTTTGCTGCAGCTGTTAGGGATTCAATCACTTCTAACAAAGGTGTTTAGTCCAAGACGCTGGGATTTTACATGAGTGTGAATTTCACTGAAAACCATTTAGCTCTGCTGTCTGTTGTGCTTCTAAACTTGCATCCCTCTCCATCTTCTTTAAACATAAAGGGTTGCTGTTGCCTGTGCAGGTTCATTCTCTTATGCTGGTCCCACACACAGACCCATATATTCCATCACCTCTTTTACTTTTGATGGCAGTAAAATGGAACCAGGAGGTTATTGCTATTCACACAAGTTTTCACACTTTTGAGCCCTCCCCACAGGTACGTCTGTGTGTGCATGCCCTTGACACATGCATGTCCCTGCGAGCAAATGTGCTTACCTTGCTGGTTTTCTAATTTTCTGAGGAATTTTCAGGAGACTTAACTGAGCTTTGTTTCTGCTGGCTGAGCAACTTCCTTACTTCTTCACTTGCCTGTTCCTCTCTGTCCTCCCCGCATGCCTGCCTCAAACACTGCAGCCTGCTGAGATCAAGCCTGTGAGCCGCCCCGGGCAGGGACACCTCTCCTGGTGCCTCCTGACAGCATTGCCTGTTCTCTTCAAGTTCATCAGTCCAGGAACTCGCTCCTTGTGTGCTGATGCAGTGGGGTGCAGTACCAGCTGAGAGGAAGCTGCCACGAAAGCCACAGGAGCAGAATGCATATGGAAATGAAGCAAGACACGACAAACCTGCCGCTAGGGCAGCCTCAGCTCACCCAAACCGTGCTGAGCAGAGGTACAGCTGAAGGAATTTTTCATGTGTTGTCACATCCTCAAAGCTTGTTTTTCAGGGCATAGAAATGCTTTTTGTTGTCTCAGAAGCCACCTCCTGCACATTTACAACTTTTAAATCAGCCTCACTTGGATTCAGCAGAATTAGGGATAGGGAAATCCTATTAGGTCTTATTATCATTTGAGCTACTAGAGCAGTATTGTTCTATATGTTAATTTGCCAAGCACTCTGTTCCTGTTTAAATAACTCAGTGTAAACACCATGTAATTACTGTCTGTGCCTCTTAATACATATTAATATGTTTGAATAAAGATTTTTAGTATTTCCCTTAGAGTTCAAACACCTTCCTGCCTCTTTTTAAAGATTTAGCTATTCCTCCTCATCAAGAAGGTCATGTTAGTTTTGATGAGGCACTGGAGGGAGGGTGAAACTACACTGACAGCTTATGCCATATGTCCTTTAGCCAAAATGCTTTTGGACTGCCTGTTGAACCAACTGATTCCCTTAAGACAAAATGCAAAAGGAATATTGTCTCTCAAAACCTCTTTAGAAGCACAGTGAAGAAGGAAATGCCTACTTTGGCTTCTTGCACCCCACACAGATTATTCCCAGTGGCTGCTCGAAGTGATGCATGGGAGAGTACATGTTCTCCCATGTGCTCCAGCCCTTGGAGAGGTAGCATAGGTGGGAAAAAGCTACCATCACAGGCAGAGAATGAGTTTATTTGATTGAGATGATTTTAATCCAGTGCATCTACTCCCTGTGCAGCAGTCTGGTCTCTCAGCTCACGCCCTTGCAATCCCAGCTCACTGGAAGACACCTTCCCTTCTCTCCTTCTGCCAGCCATTCCCATCCAGTCACACCCTGGCAGCCTTCTTACTTCATGGTCAGGGTTTCTGCAGAGTGGTGTGCTCTGGCATTGTGTGGAGCACCTCTGGGATCTTGGGGCTGTGGTTAGCACTGCTGCAGTCCCAGAGCAATGAGGTGGCACCTTCCCTCTGCAGAAGAGTTGCTGCCCTGGCCACACTGAAACCTTCACTAATGACAGACCTAAAGTAAAGAGGTGTGTGCCCAAAAGTAAGGACCTTTACCTGAGGCTAGTAAAGATGCTGGCCTGATGCAAGGTGACATTCAGGTGGAGATCTTTTAATGCCAGGTGAGAAAGAAGATGCAGCCCTGGAAGTGTGTTCCTAGAAGAAAGGCTGACAGCTCTTACTGACACCATGGTGACACTCTGCCATGTTGTTACCAGTGTCCCCACTGCTCCAGGCAGCAAGCTGCCCAGTGAAAAAGGACCTGATGGTGCTGGTCGACAACAGCTGAACATGAGCCAGTGTGTGCCCAGGTGGCCAAGAAGGCCAGTGGCATCCTGGCTTATATCAGCAATAGTGTAGGACAAGGGCAGTGATTTTCCCCCTGTACTTGGCACTGGTGAGGCCACACCTTGAGTCCTGTGTCCAGCTTTGGACCCCTCACTCCAAGAAGGACATTGAGGTGCTGGAGTGTGTCCAAAGAAGGCCAATGGAGCTGGGGAAGGGTCTGGAGCACAAGTCTGATGAGGAGCAGCTGAGGGATCTGGGGGTGTTTAGCCTGGAGAAAAGGAGGCTCGGGGAGACCTTATTGCTCCTTACAACTAACTGCCTGAGAAGAGATTGTGGCGAGATGGGGGTCAGTCTCTTCTTTTTAAGTAAGCAATAGGATGAGACAAAAAGGCCTCAAGTTATGCCAGGGGAGGTTTACATTGGATACTAGGAAGCATTTATTCAACAAAAAGCTTGTCAGACATCGGGGAGGGGTGTGCCCAGTGGTGGGGTTGAGTCACCACACCTTGAGGAATTTAGAAGGCAAATAAATATAACACTCAGGGACATGGTTTAATAGTGGACTTGACAGTGCTGCATTACTGGGGGGACTTGATGATCTAAAGGTTCTTTTCCAACCTAAGTGGTTCTATGATTCTATGATTTTGTTGCTGTGGCTGGCGTGCAACATCATCAAGCTGGAGAGACATCCAGGGCCTGTTATCTGTGAGATGGACTTCTCTGCAGGCTGGTGGGTCATCAGGTCTCTTTATAGTGACAGTTAAAAACAGAGAGAGAGAACATGGAGACACACTTCAAAGAAGGAGATGAGTGGGTAGAAAAGGAATGAGGGAGCCAAAGCCATGGTGTTGGCTTAGGAATCTGGAGATATATGTGTATATTTGGTCGCCTTAGGGCTACCTCCCTGGTCTGGACAGAGACTGAAGTTCCTGGTGGCTGGAACAGAAGTGGAAAGAAACCTTTGTACATGCTATGTGACTGGCAGTGGAGCTGGAAAGGGACACTGCCTTGGAAGGAGCATGGGGGAGAGGAGCGAAAGATGGACGCTGCCAGAATGATTTCTTGGTGACCTGGCTTATGGGTGGCTTACTGGTGGCCTGGAATGGGTTATGCAAGAGGCTGCAATGACCTGTCCAGCCTGTCACCCCAGATTTGTCATGCTGAGGTCAAGTAGCTGATCACATGCTCTGCTGGGAGCTCGCAGGCAGCCAGACCCATACTTGTATTGATACAGTGCCTGAATCTCTGTAGGATATTGTCAGTAGAGTTTGCTCCGGTGCTGAAAAGTGTTCTACTGCCAATATCTGAGGTAGGATGAAAACCTTAGCTCCTATGGCACAGAACAGTGTTTCAAATAGCTGCTCTTTTGCAGGTGTCTGGTGTAGTTGCCAGTTATCTCTGAGCCTTCTGTTTAGGGCTTAGAAAGGGGAAGAGTGGAAATCTCTTTGGTGAGGTATTTCTGGAGGATACTAAGGAGTTCCATTAGTTTGTTTGGGTATTTGGAGAGTGCTCATAGGACAAGAACTTGTACCAGCCTTCTGCATTTTCAGTGGGCACATTGCATGAGCAGACCAGCTGGCTAACCTCACAGACCTCTATTGCAGTTGCACCCATAACTGGTGAGCCTTGAACAGGTTGTCAGCAACTGGTGAGAACTTAGAGTGGCAAAACTCTCTAAGGCAACTGCAGAAGTTTTCTCTTTCACTATAGGTTTGTAGAAGGAGAACAGCAGGAAGCCCTGACGTTGGTCTGATGTATACAGAAGTGTTGCCTCCACCAAGGGTAGCCCTACATGCACAGCACAAACTCTTTCAGGGAGAATGGACACCTCCTGTGAGCATGAAGAGACTGACATGAAGAGAGGATAACACCGTGTCCCATGTCTGCCATCAGTCTAGGACAGCTGCCCTTATCTATGGCATCAGTCTTGTCTATGTCTTGGAGGTCCACCTGAGCAAGTCTGTCCACCTGACACAATGGACTGTTTTTAAGAAGGCAGAACTTGTGATAGGTGGGAAATAGTAGCAAGGGCCATAGGGATGAGCACAAGCAACTTGTTCAATAGAGGTGAAACAAGTGGGAGCAGTGGTGATGCTGCTGCTGCCTGCACATTGGACAATGGATACCAGAAAGCTTGGAGCACACCTTTAATGTACTTGCTGTGCTGTGGAACACACAAGGGATGAGTGTGCTGTGTGGATCAAACTGGAGCTGTGCATGGGATGGTTCAGAGGAGGGGCTCACTCTGGTTGCTGCTTGGTGGAAGTAACCCAGCCAGTGAGACAGGCTCTCTGCATTACTGACACTGAGAGAGGATTATCTGCCCTGTTGCATTAACAGGGAATGGATTTGGACTTCCTAAGTCTAGGTTAGATTCTACTGCAACTCCAGCACTTGAATCTGTTTCTCATATTGTACATTATTCTCCTCTGAGAAATCCCTCTTTCTCTGTAAAAGAAACAAAAAGAATAAGCCATAACAGACTTTATTAAGTTATCCAAGAGATGTTGTGCAGGACAGTATCCCTGGAAGTCATCCCTTGCTCTGAGGAAAGATCACACTTAACTTGATTGTCCCTGAGAGAAATTCTTGTAACTCCTCCCTGCCACCTCCAGTGATACAGCATCAACTACACACTGAAGCTTCAAGGCTTTACTCCCCTTGCACCTTGCACTTCATTTATTTTTGGTCTCCTGACCTCAGAGTATCTTTGCAGCAAGTCAAGATTAAAATTTCTCATCCAACTCTTGCTGCATATGGCAATGCTTTCTTTTGGTAACAGCCTTTCCTTCATATTGGACAACTCTTTGGAGGCCTCTTCCTCTCTATCAAGGCCTCCCTTTTCCAAAGCACTTAATCTTCCTGCTGTGCTCCACTGGCCCCTCTGGCTCCTCTGCACTGCTCTTCTGGTGTGAGCTTTGTGTCTCTGTTGACCTTGTTAGCAATTTAGGTCTAACATTTGATGCTCAACACAAACCTAGGATTGAGGAGACTTGCTCCAAAGACTGGGATCCTGGCAGGGCTCTAGCATGTGGTGCTCCTAAAGAATAATAACTCCATGAGGATTTGGTGACCCCTCTGTAAGACCTGAGGAAGAGAGTGCTGGCCAAGGCCTGGGGAGTTCTGTGGCATGTTGGCCCTCCCTGCTCCATCTGCTTTCTATTGCGCTTGAAAAGGAAATGAACTGAGCTAAATGATTTCAAAGTGAAATTCTCCACACTGCCCTCTAATTCCATAATTGCCAGCTCCATGCAGTTCCCGGTACTAAAATGTTTAAAATAACAGCCTTTGAAAAGAGCCAAAGCTTCGAAAGGCCATGCACCACCTCTGCTGGAGTAGTAAAATGATGGCAGAATAATTTCCACATGCAGTGGATGGATGTTTGGTTATTTGGGGGTTGAGCATAGTTTCTTCGTTTGCCAGGAATTTCTCTAAGTTGGAAATCAAAATTACTTTTTCCTTTGTGAACTCTTTTTAAATGCTGTATTGACTGATGTATCAGCTGTGGTTCGGTCTACAGTTGATCTCTCAAACTTTCTGGTGCAAATTTTTGAACAGACAAAAGAAGCTTTTTATTTTTTAACATGGAATACTCTGCATCTCCATATGGAGAGAGATGTGAAATAATTTTTACTCTCTGCCCTTTGATCTGATTAATTTCTCATGTGCAGTTCTATAAATGCCTCTGTAGCAATGATAGCACTGGCTTGGTTTAGTCCGACATCCGTTAACAGCATCTTCAGTGTGATGTAACATCTGGGACAAGAAAGATCATGCTCAGCCGGTTGACAGCAGGCAGCCACCAAAGATGTGCTGGCCAGCGGTGGTTTGTACACCATGGCTCAGGAACTGCAGGCTGAGATGCTTCAGCATGTGAACCTGCAAGACTAATTGTGAGTTTTCCTAACCCATTAGCTGGTTTGTTTTGCATTCTTTCTCTAATGTTATGGAGACTTTTTCTCCACGCACACCTCATATTTTCTCTTCCCCTGTGTTTTTGGTGAGGGTTTTTTTATTTCTTGAAATCTTCCTCTGAAACAGTTCTGCATTTCTAGCATAATGTATCTACCAGCATGATTGACTTTGCTGTGTAGTATTGAGTCTACTTCTGGAATTCATCAAGTTATTGTCAAGACTCTTGTATATATTCTATTAAGTGAATGTGTATCTTGCCATGCCTTTAAACAACTCTGTTGGTTTTGACGGAGAGAATTAAACTTTTTTCTTAAAGTAAAAAACAACCAGAATAAAAATAGCAAGCAATCTTTTCAGCAATGAGCAATCAGAATTTATGCTCTCATTGCGCATGGCTCTGAAGATGTGATGATTCAATTCAGCTGAGCATCAACAAGATCAAAAGACTTTGTTGAAGTGTAACTGTCACTTTGATCAGAGCTGTATTGGAAACTTAATGAAATGAGTGGCTTCTTTTGACAGTTGCTTCTTTTGACTATTTCTAGTTGTGGTTGTGATACTATGGGAAAATAACCTGACCCTGCTGAGTCCAAACACTGTGGTTGGATTTTGGGTGAGAGATTAGATAAGGCTTTCCTTTTTTCTCCGGTAAATACAGTTGTCTTGAATTTTGGATCCATCAGCTGATTTCTGAAGTTAGACTTTTTTCTCTTTTTGTCCCGATCACAAGTTATTTCATTAATTTCAGATTTTCCAGCATTCTCAATAATTCTGAAATGCTGTTTCCTAGTCTAGGCAGGAGAAAGGCCCTAGCCTGAGACTTGAAAAATTTTGATAGAATTATGTGGAAAAATCTGTCCATATTTTGTGTGAGGGTTCAATGACCTAAGTTTGGTTTTGTTGCACTTCCATTATGCTCGACTTTATGAAATCACTGCGGAGGCTAGAGAAGACTGTAGGATGGAGTTGATTTGGGAGGTTTGAGTCAGGAATGAACAATGCAGGTCTCTCTACAGGAAGATTTTTGACTGACCCTTCCTTTGTGTTCTCTCACTCAGGTGGTGACTGAATTTGTCTTTGAAATGATTTACCCCCAGCTAAATATAAATGGCTGGAGACAAATCAACCTGCTTTTTTCAGCTTAATTCTGAAGTTATCTGTAAAACTCTTGGTTCAGTGTATTCTGCATTCTTTTTTGGATTGTGGTCATAATTTCTCTGGAAAAACCAATTTTTCTCCTCTTGCAATTGGGTTTTAACTCCTTTGAATACCTCTAAAAGCCTCAAATTTAAAATGACATTAATTTCCTCAAGTCTTTTCTTTTATCTTGTGGTCTAATCCTTAGAGCACTACCATATAACACACAACCAGATGATGATCTCAACTTTTAAGAAATGCTGGACAATCAGTAAGTGCCTGCAGACAAGGTACTCCAAAGAGTCTTCTCTCTCTTCCTAACAATCCTCTACAAACAGCAGCTGTAGTCATGTTCAGAGGTTCAACTGACTAGATTTGGGACAAATGAACATCCTGAATTTGGGTGCTCAGCTCTGAACTTTATGGAGTTTAAAATATGTATTGCATGATAGACTTGAAGCCTGATGGTAACCAGACCAGAGCTTCCCATCAGTGTAATTTTGCTGCTCCAGACATGGGGACCACCTTCAGAGCTGATGGTGCAAATGTTACACACTTGTCCTCACTCTTAGGGCACATGGCAGTAGCACTTGTCTTCAATGTATGGTTTTTTCATCAGAAGTCAGCTGGCAATTTTGCTGGTATTGACTCTCTGGTGATGCAGATAAGACGCCTGCCTTTTCCAGAGCTTGAAATGTCCCCAGGTCCTCTGCAGAATGAGCTTTGTGTGGAAATGTCCATGTATTTTTTTTCCCCAAAGTGACACCTTTCAACAAGGGTTGGTACCAGGTTTCTCAGAAAAATTAAGCAGATGGCTAAAGATTACCTTGTGGCCTGAGGGCTATGGCCTTTTGAAAGAATCTTGTTTAAAGAAACAAGTAGGAAAGACCCAAACAGGAAGAGTAGTTTTGAGTTGCCTTCAGCAAAAGGAGCACTTAGTAGCAGAATGGTGCAACACCTTGTATCCCTCACAATGAATATATCTAAATTCTAATTTCCTGAACTCTGGAGAGGAGTCAAGTGTCTGAAGAGAGTTTCTTTGCTCACGGGTCCAAAACTTCTGCATTCAGAGAGCCGGGCAGACAGCTTGTCTCCACTTTCCTCGGGAGTGCGTTGCCAGATCTTGCCTGGCTGCTTCTGACAGCCGGTATTTCCCACTGCAGAGCCGGCTGCTGCCTCCTCTTGTTGTCTCTCAGCTGCCTGTGAAGCCCAGCAGACAGTTTGGACCCTGCCATTCACCAGACATATTCACTAGCCCATGTCCAGTGTCTGCCATAATCCCAGCATTTGCCAAACAAAAGAGAATATGGATGTTCCTGCATTTCTGCTGAACAGACGTGCTCCCCACAAGTCCTGGTGATGCAGTGTGACTGCCTGGCTTCCACTGTCACAACCACGGGGATGAGCCATGAAATTTCCTCCTTATTCCTAGGTTGCTTTCTGCCCTGAAGCTTGAAAGCGTAAAGCTTTCCAAAGCACTTGGCTTTATCAAATGCTTGTAATTCTGTGTAGTTTTTATTACCCATGTGGAGGTTTCCACCAATGTAACTTCATGGATTTCTAGCAGAATAGTCTTGATTTCTAGCCATGTGAAAAGAGGATCATATTCCAGAACTTTTCAGCCTGGGACAATTATGTTTTCAATTGGAAACAACAGCATTTTGTCTATAGACATTTTCAAACCTAAATTATTCTGCTATTTGAGCTCCACCAATTTATTTCATTGATATTTTGATTTCTTGGCCTGTTTTTGGATGGAAATGAACGTTGAAATAACAAGATTCCCTCCAGATTGGAAATTCTGTCTTTTGATTAGGTTTTATGCAGCATGGGATTCTTTTGTCTCCTAATTTAACACATACACACATGTATATATATACATCTCTCTATAATGAGCACCTTAGGACCCTAAATAAAAGTTTATTACAATTGAGTGTTACTTGTAACTGCATTTGGCAATTGACCAACAAACGGAGAAATGTCCAATTTTAATCCAGCAGGAATTGTATAGTAACTTCATGAATAAGCTTCATATTGATCAACTCTCAAAAATGTCTTATAAGGAATGCAATAAATACTTGAGAATAGAACACTTGTGTATTTACAAGCTAAACACAGCTTGCAGTGAAGAAAGCAAAAGAAGTAAAACCATGATACCCAAGTCAGTCTCGTGTCCCTGAGATTTTTCTGTGTGGGAATTTGGCACAAGCAGATCTACTATGGCAAAATTAGAGTGTTTTGAGCATGCTGAACATCCCTTTTAAGCTCCCCCAGGCAGCTGTTTAACACTCCCTTCTTGTTGCTGCATTCCTCCTCTTCATCTCTGATGTTTGGAGCTGTTGCTCTGCTGACCTTCCTCTTTCCCAAATCAACTTCTCTGCCTTGCAACCCTTTTTTTCCTTTTTTTTTTTTAAACAAAGGCTGATCTAAGTATCTTTAAGCGTTTAGTTCAAAACCTTAATTTCACATTTTACTTTCCCCACTTCCTTCTCTTTCCCTCTCTATCCCAGGCTTTTCAAGACTGTGGCAATTGCTTTTAGGAGAAGCCCGTGAAGGGAGACAAGGCAACCAAGAGGGCATCTTCATGGTTAGGAAAACACAAAGGAAAGTAATTTCACTTTGTCTCTCCCCCTCCAGCTAATACCAGAAGCTTTCTGTTGAGACATGGCTGCATGATAGCTTAGGTGCTCCTCTTCCCTGGGGGTCTGCGGGAACAGTGGGTGTTGGGCGCCTCTGAAAAATCCTTCTTCTTAGGAAGCCCCGCCTAGAAAGGCTGGGCTGGGTCAGGCTTGGCCCCACATGGCTACAGGTCGACTCTGAATTGGGCCTGTCTCACCTGACATATGCCAACCCAATGGCTCAGCTAGTCTTTGGCTATTTTTGTCTTTTCTTTAGGGAGACAGCTTGACTGCTTAACACAGTGCTTAATTCTCAGGTCATGATCTGCATGTCTTCAGGTCATAGGGGAATTTTGGCTGGCCAATTGTTAAACCTTCTGTGTTTATAAGCATTAAACCTTAATGTGGTTACTGCTCGCTGCTCTCTGTGTTTTGTTTCAGTCTTGTGAAGACTGTGACATTAAGCTTAAGGGCACTGCAGACAGTAACTCAAGCTTTATTTAAGACATGGCAGATAAAAATTTTTCATACTACTAACATATATGGTAATGTGGGACACTTTATGCTGTATAAATATGAAACTAGCATGTTATGAAGATAAGGTATTTGATATTTTCTTGCTAAGGAAAATATTTAATTATTTTTATAATTTTGATTTGTACATAATTAAAATCCACCTTATTTTGTTAGCTTTTGTGTTAATTAAGGAATGGAATCTTAAATTTATTTTAAAAATAAAACCATGTCACGCAGTCATTTCTACACAATGTGGGAGTGCTGACCCCTTTAGTCACTTGCAAAGAACATTTCTGGTTGGCTTTTCCAGCTGCTGCAGAGCTGGCAGGTGAATGACATGTGGGGAGGACTCACTCTCTTTAGTCTTCCCACCTTCTTATTTCTCTGATAGCTTTGGATCAGCACAAAATTCTTTTCCCACTGAGCATCTGCTGACCTCAGTGATCTGCTGAAGTCAATCAGCCTCTGCTGACCTGAGTGATTTCCCTAAGAGCTATTGTTTATAGGGAGGCTTTCCTGTCCTTAAGACCCCTATGTTAAGGGCCTGTCCCAAACCTCACTGAGTCGATGGCAAATCTAACCTACCTAAACAGGCTTTAAATTGAGTCTTATTGCAGAATTTGCTAGTGGAATACAATGGGATTTTGTGTCCTGGCACGTTTCAAGCAGAAGTGCTTTTCTGCTTCTGGACAAAGAGAGTAAAGCTTTATTTGTATGGGAGGGGATAAGTTCCTGATGTGGGTCCAAGGACGTACTTGTATATAAGAAGCCATGAACAACTCCTTTGCAAGCTCTGAGAATTGTTTAAAAAAACACTTGGCAGTTTTTAATCTTACTACAAAAATGTGTGCAAATCTTATTTCAAGGTAAGTGGAAAAAAAACAAATACTGAGCTATTAAATTTAATCTCTATCCAGAACACTGTAATAAACAAAGAAGGAAGAAAATACCTAAGTACCAAAGAACCATGCAAACATACAAGGTCTTTTAAGTTCATGTTTGCCTGGACTCCAACCAATGCCTGGTTGCACACTATAAATTTGCAGGTGGTATTTCTGTTTGATTTCATTCAGACCTCCAAAGCTACCTCTTCTCCAGGTGGAGATGTGTGGAGGTGTTACTTTACTGAGCTATATGAGAGGGTCTTACACAAGTGCTTGGATGAGGTCTAGCTGTAAAAAGCAGTGATTATTTTGCCTGGTATGTACTGTTTAAGGGACAAGACCTATAAAACAAGGTACTTTGCTGTTTTCCATGTTATGGAGCAACTGCTGGCATGTTACAATGTGTTATTATTGGAAGTCAAATTCTGATCTCATTTTAAATGTACAGATTTTATAGAATATGAGAGGCTTGGATGTGTGTAAATGAGGTCAGAAGTTTACTTCATTTTTTTAGAAATTTAAAGTGAAATATAACCATAGAAAAACAGAGGTGAATGGGTCCTCAACAGAACCTCAATCATCGGTGTGTAACAAAGTAGGACCAATTATGCCCGAGTCAGTCCCGTCAGCTGTTCATTTAACTTGTACTAGAAGATAACACAGTAAAGGAAAATCAAGATGATATATTCCAATGCCCAGATTATATATTCCAATGATTCCCAGTTGGGCTTTTCTTAAGTCAAATCTGAATTTTTCCTACTAAAATCTTAACCCTATTCTTTTTTGTCCTATTTTGCAGTATCACACTCCTGATTTTTGTATTGCTAGGAATATTTTCTTGTGTTGTCTGTCTGGAGGTGTTCACAGACATGTTTTCCAACAGAACAATTGTAATTTAATTAAGGTGCTATGAGGCAACAAGAATAGAAACTATTACGTCTACTAACAACAGTCATATCTCTGCTTATCAGCGTAACAGCAAAACAATTTAATTAAATGCATTGGCTCAGTCAAGTGAGTTTGCATTCTGAATTTGCCATTCCTGTTAATGGAGCCAAATTTGTTTATTTTTAGGGATTCCAGAAATTCATGTAACCATTTTCCAAGAATGGCTGTTGTCAGCAGACTGATAGTAGTATTGAATCATTTTTGCTGGTTGTAACAAGGATTTCTATTCCTGAAGAGGTATCCATTGAAAGGCAGGAGTACGTGCAGTTACAGACTGTGATGGGCATGTATGGTGTTGATGATGTGAAGAGGACAGAGGGGCCTTTAAAAGAAAACCAGCCAGACCACAGAGAGAAGGGGATTCAAGGTAGGGCACCATGGACTTGGCAAAGGAGATGAATATTTTGTCCCTGCAAAGGAAACTTTCTAAAAATGCCTCACTGTTGGCTCTGCTCCACTGACATTAGTGAAGCTGGAAGACATAGTAATAGCCTAAAAGATCAAAAGCATGAGTGGGAGTTCTCTGCTGTGCCATACTGGTGGAGCTGGAGACTGGCTCAAAACAGTGGGGAATCCTTAGCGAACATCCCTACTGTGGACAGGACCCCATGGAGCTTCGAGGAGTCAAATCTGCAGGAAATAAAAGGAGGGTGAGGGAATGCTAGAGATGCATTGCAGACCATTCCTAACAGGAGTAAAACTGAACATAACTCAAAATATGATATACGGAATATAATTGAAAAATATGTTTTTTGAATGAACAATAATCTTTAAATCATTTAGTGTGTGTTCTCTGAGCTGTAGAATGTTCTGATTGTCAAGGCAATTAGCTTTTAAAAATAGTTATTTTTTTAGATTTTAATTACATGCTGCATTTTGCCTTTGTTATTAGATGGGGTCAGTAAGGTTACTGAAGTAATTATTGCGCTCTGCTTGGCACTGGTTAAAGCATAACTGGAGTAACTGCATTCAATTCTGTATGAAAAAACATGGACAAATTGAAGAATTTAGAGTGGAAGAAAGATGGTAAGAAGTCTGGCATTCAGATCTAAGAGGAAAGGTTAAGATAACTTGGCACCTTTAGCCTAAAGGCAAAAGTAGAGTGTGGGGAACATAACAACGGGAGACATAAAGGAATGTTATAAAGAGGACAAGGATCAATTATTCTCATTAGTCAACAAAGATGGGACAAATAATAATTGGCTGAAGCAGAAGGGAAGTTTTAGGTTAAATATTAGACAAAACTGTAGAAGAACTGTTTGGCAGTTGGACAAGCTGCCAAGAGCTGTTGGACAATCACTGTTGTTGGAGTTATTTGAGGCCAGACACCCATCTGCAGGAACAGTTATAGAATAATTAGATCAATCCTGCCACAGACAGAAGGGTAGGCAAGGGGTCCTTCTGGCCTCAGTGACCAAGATTTTGTTATGGATCTACTTTTTCAGGATTCATGCCCACCCTCTGTTTTGTAAACTATGGTGTCTGCTACAGCCTCCACTAAAACCAGGAAGGAGAGCAACAATTTAAAGCTGCTCTTCACAGGGTCAGAAAACATGTGAGACATAAAATTATCCCCTGATCTGTGGCCATGCATTTCTTTTTATGGCTTCTTAGAATGAGACTTCCTCTCCTCTGGGTGTCTCTCCTTTGTCCCTTTGAAAATATGGGCTCTGGGAGCATAAAGTAGCAACCAAAACATAGTAAAATGTCTTTGGACTTATTCATTGCTATTCACTTCTTTGTGGCAGCTTTTAGAAGTTGAATTGTAAGTAATGTCTGCGTTTTATTGACAATATGCTCCTCATCTTCCCTGCTACTTATATGGAAGAAACCAGTCATGCCAAGTGAAGACTCTGCCTTCATGGTGTCAGCAGATCCCTTCCCATGGATCTGTTGAGACGCTGAAAACAAAGCAAACCAGGAGTAACTCTACAAAAATTTGCTGTGCTATACAATATTTGCCAGCTCTATTGGATCCAAAGATTGGCCTGGACAGGTTCTTCTTCCAACCGCATAGTGAATGTCAAGGCATGGCTCCAAATACTGCTCACTGTGTTTGCAAGCAGAGCAGATCGTTTTTAGAGGTCCATCACACTGTTTTCAGCACATCCAAGACTGGAATCTGGCTGCATGATGGACAAAAAATGAGATGGCTTACATGTGCTCTGAAAGGCACTGCAGAGATGATACAAAGGGCAGTGAGCTAATTTGTATTGCTAAGAGTGGTCTTAAAATGGTAATTACATATGCAATTATAAACCATGAGCCCAGCTTGTTTATTTTTTCCCTCTAGTGCTAATGAAAAACAAAGTAGTCTTAGTGTTTTGTGAGATCCTGGTGCAATGCAAGCAATCATTTGACTGGCTAACTGGGAGGCAGAGGCACAGTAGGACACTGGTTGTGTAGGAAAGGAAAGGAAAGGAATTTAGGAAAGGAAAGGAAAAAAAAAGTAACGAGTAAAGAGAGCCAGTGACAAAGATTTTAAATCCCCAGAATAACGGCAAAGTTGTACTTATTTGCTAAGCCTCATAACACTGAGCAACCCCTAGTGTCTGGAATGCCTTGGCTGGCTGTGCTCTGTCCACTTCTAGCTGGTAATGTTATCTCAGGGATACAGGGATATGTCCGCAGTGGAGATTACCTCTCTGCTGAGTCAGGAGACCAGAAAACAGTCACAGAGCAGGAGATGCTACTGCAATGTGATGCACCACCCAATGTGCAAAGTGAACAAGCCCATGACCGGAACCATGGAATGCCTTCTCTAAGCTCCATTGTTCTTTTTTTATTCCACAGTCCTATTTCCTGTGACACAAAGCAAAAGGTGCTGAGGTGCTTTGATGGGGGTGGGTAGGAGGGCTACCCTGTGACTTAGGTACATTGGGAAATCTAAGCAGGCAAAAGTCCCCCGGGGGAACTGGCAATGAGTCTGTGTGATGGCTGGTTACTTCCAGCCAAGAGGCAGGAAGGGCTGATGGTCTTGCAGTTTGCTCCCTTGTACGCCCAGGGGCTCAATGTGGAACCATGGCAGTCTCATCTCCAGACTTCACTCTTCCTCACTCTGAGGATTCTCATATCATCTTCCGCAAAGTGTATAAAGGGACAGGGAAGATGTTTCATGCAGGCCTGGTTTTCTGCCTTAGTAGTTTTGAAAGAGGCGATTTCATAGCATTAGGTCGGTATTTCTTTTCTAAAAGCAGACTGTACACTTAATGAAAAACTAATATTTAACATTCATTTAAAATAAGCAGACAATGGCCTTTGAATTTAGTTATCCTTGGAAAATATTGTTGATCTATATACATGTCTAACAGGCCATGCATCTAACAGGGGAGGAATGAACGTTTTTCTTCTGTAACATCTATTAATGAGTCTACGTGCAAAACTTCATCCAATGGTTTTTGGAACTATAAACCCTTCTTTTCTTGGCTTAGCTCTTCAGGCTTTGCTAACCCACTTTTTGTTGATGCTGTGTCATCCTGGACTAATTCACATGTGAGTGTGAGGGGGAAGTGTACCTTCACCACCCCCTCAGTGCTGAACTGAAGCAGCCTGGAGGGCCAAGGGGCCAGGCATTTCTACCTACAAAAGCAGCTGATGTCTTAGTGTGGAAGGCAACACAGTCCTAACACCACCGGGACTTAATAACTCAGCTGCTTGGTGTGGCCATCCCTTTTGTGTTTGTGGGTCTCCTTGCCCGCTAGAACCACTTTGTAACCTCGGGCACCCTCGAGACCCAACCCCCTCACGTTTAATTCACTGGGGAACTTGTGACATAACAGTATTAAGCCTCTGCCTGCTCTGGCTTTTTCTGTGAAGGGAGTATTTTAAACAAGATTTCTGCTGCAAAGTTGAAAGACTAGAGGAAGAAAATCTGACATGACTTAAGGGTAGCACAAACGAGTCATAGGAAACTCACTCTAGAGATATCTCCAGAGACTAGTCAAGACAAAAGTTACAGCACAAGCATTTGGAAGGGGGCCACTGCAAACAATTTGTCCTCATTCCAGTTGAGCAACTGTAAGCAGGGACATTTTCAACACAGGCCATTTAGGGACAGAAGGAAAGATTGGATGGCACTAAAAGAAACTACACAAATACGTGGTGATAGGATGACTCGGCCACCCGCCACACATACTCTGCTGCTTCGTTTTTCTTTCTCCTATCATCCCGACATCTGAAAAGGTTCCACCCCAACACAGCAGCACGGCACAGCAGAGACCAGCATAAATTAACTCCAGGTGACAAAACCACCTTCCTCATCTGGCCTTCGTTTGCAAGGAAGGAGGACAGAGGTCATATGTGTGTCAGGAGCTGAGGACAATGGGGTGAAAAAGGAGCTGAGGACAATGGGGTAAAAAAGGATTTTGCTTGTCTAAGTGAGCAATATAACAAACATAGGGAGAAAAAAGCTTTTCTCTGTATTTTTCTCCCTGAGTTTTTTGGTTTAAAGGACTGCAGTCATCCTGTTTTTTGAGGAAATACTTGAATACCGTTATTCCAATTCCTTTAATCCTTCTCTTCCCCCTCATTTACAAGCTGTTCCTGCTCTACTATTTTCCTCAGCATGCCAAGGCACCATACCTTTCTGTGGAAAGTTTCTGCCACCCTCTCTGATTTTGTATTCATGCTGCATAAATAAGAACAAGACCTCCCTCCAGCACCTTGGCATGAGGTGGAGAGTTAGGTGGGAGGACGGTGCGTGATAGAAACATTATGTAAGCAAGGTTTGAATGTCTGTAGCCCTAGATCTAAACAGCCGTTATCCACAGACATTTTAAAACTGCTTCTTTTTTCTTTTTCTTCCCTTCTGAGCATCACATCACAATACAGTTTCATTCAGTGAAGAGCTGGCATTCAGGAGCTGGATGGCTTAGCTGGCCCAGATGGGGTGCCTTTCATCTGTAGGTCATTTCTTTGAATTCTGCCCACATTTTTGGCTACTAGGAGTTCTTCTCTTCTGATGGCAGTGCAGCAGCATATGCAAAATTGCAAGGAGGTCTCTGATCCTAGACACCATGTCTAGATCATAAAAGCTACCATAACAATGAGTCTAAATGGCACCCCTCTTGGCAGCTGAGGCAGAAGCCAAGCAATAAAAGGGCCATGGAGAATGGGCTACTGTCTAGCATCTATAAGCTAAGAGTGAGGAACACTAGTGAGGGAGTGTGAGAAAGTATGCACAGCCCATGAAGGCTCTTTTGGGTGAAGAAAGGATTTCAGTCTCCTAGGCTGAAAGGCCAACACCTTTCAATAGCAGATGAATCATTTACAAATGTGAGAACAAAACCATTGTTAGTCCTCGTGCCTTTAACAATGCTGCTTCCTGTTGGCATCTTTTGCTTACTAATAACACAGTCCCACGATTTGTATCTTCACAGTGCTGCACGAGCACTAACTAATTAATCCTTTTTCACCCCTTTGAGGCAAGTGATTTTTTACTTTTAATGGTCTGTAGTGGAGACATCTAGTTTAAAAAAGATTGCAGATATGTTTATAAAGGCTACATTATGCTGACTACACAGTGTATGCTAACATTACGATTTATGCTTTTGGTACAGCTATTACAGTTCAGGTAGGCTACACCCAGTTATATGTTTTGCTGAACTGAGGTCTTAATTAAAATAAATGAGTACTAAATCTTGGGAAAAAACCCAAAACAGGTCAGAGTAGGCCAGGGTTACAGTGTAATGATACGAAACAAACAAACAGCCCCTCCTTTCTGCCCCCCAAACAAATCAACTCCCCTTCACTGGAATAATCTCTGGCTGTCTGACCTTATTTATTCAGATGCTGACATGAATCATCATCTGAGCAAGTACTCCCTCCTACACCTGCAGTACTTGGGGTTATAGTTCTCCTTGGTTTTCTGCAGCAATAAGAGCTCAGTGTTACTTGGAGCTGTCTCCATCTGGCAGGCCATGAAGTCCACAAAAGCACAGAGGTCTTTCTGTAAAAAATGGAGACAGCCCAGATTGCTTTCCATTTACACAACATCTCAAGAGGACTCTGGACTTCTCTCTTTTGCAGTTACAGTCAAGTGTGCAGTCTTTTTCTCTCCTATCTACTTTTTCTGTGATGACCTCTTCTTGGGGTAAAGAACTGCGTGGGTGAGTTTGGGGGGAGGGGTTGTTCTTCTCTGGAAAGCCAAATTGCAGGATGCAGCACATCTTGAGCTTGGCAGCCTTTCACGCTTCCCCAAGAGGCAGCTGAAGGGCCCAAGTAGGGGTAAGACGTTATCAGCTCACTTCTACCCTGCCAGAGCATATCTTTACACACAGAAAGTGACACACTGCGTGCACCACAGTTGATCTTCGTGGGCCAAAGGAGATCCTTTGCTGGCAGCTCAGGGAATATCTTGTGTCATCTGAACACTGTTACAAGGCTGAGTACTTAACGAACGAGTAGCTCTGCAGCGTTAGCCATAAAGTGTGCACAAAAGTGAAGGCAGTAGTTAAACATTATGTTATCTGCCAGTCATTCATTGTTTGGAGAGAATATCCCAAGAGCAAGGCTGAGCATTGGTGTCATAAAGATCTATATGTTGCTGTTGAAATGATGTCATTTGTCACCATCTGGGATTATACCACTAGCAGTATATGAGTGTATTCAGCTCCATGTTTCAGCCATATGGAAAAAGTGTAATATAGTGAGAAATTCAATCCTTTAATGGAATACAGAGCACCCTCCAGAATGTTTTCCTTAGTTTTATTTCTTTGCAATGCAGGCTTAATAACCACTGATGTAGCATTTAAATTGGAAGAGATGCGACATCTAGATAAACTAGGAGATCTGCTGATACCAACTGCCTTCTGATAGGAAAATCCCCTGCTGTTTCAGTGGAAAAACCCACCAGGCTTACTAGAGCCAGAGGAAGGGTATGGCACAGCTGTGGCATGCATTAACCTCTTTTCACTTTTGTCTCTGTAGACAACCCGAAGGGCTCCCTTATCACAACAGAAATACTCTCAAGTAATTATCACTCTGGAAATCGTCACCCCTTTTGTGCACTGAACAGGCAAAATTCTAAAAGTATAAAAAAATTGTGATTTGTGTAAAATCCTGTTGGTGCACAAGAAAGTCTCCTTCCCTATCACCTAACCCTCTTTATAGACTACATTTGTCTTAGAGTATTCATGTTGATATGACCTCACTGCTTGTAGAAGACTAGGTTGGCCTTTGCAAATCCATCTGCAGTTGTAAACCATCAAAATGGTGATAATTATGAACTCAAAAGCAAAAATGTTTTATTCTGTAGTCTTTTCTGGTGGTGCCAGGCCAGCTTCCCCATAGCTGAATAGAGTATATGGAACTGGATGCTATGGTGTTAAGGATTTGGAGTAATGGTGAAGCTGGAAGGAGTTCCTGTGAGAAATTAGCTCCATTGATTGGGAAGCAATGATGTCTGGACCAAACCCTGCTTCTGGCTGAGTGTTGTCAGGAGTGTCTGAAGGAATTTGGTGTAATTCTGAGCTTGACATCTCCAAAAAGGCTGTTACTGAGATGTACCTGGCATGGCATCATAGTCTAAAGCCAGGAAAATGGAAATAATCCCTGAAAGAGACGGTGGGGTTTTCTGAGGCCAGGAGCAAATAATACATGTTGCTGTCTGGGAAAGGTACAAATAGCTGCAGCTCAGTGCAAAAAAACTACATTATGGCTATATCTGGCTTAAGTGCTACATAGCTCTGTGGGCTGTTAACAGATGTTGCCAGAGCAACATGTTATGACAAGCTGTGTTGTATTTCTGAACCCAGTAATGTTACTGGCACCACCTCCTCCATCTGCCAGTGAATGGGAGTTACCTTTGGTTGAGATAAGTTCACAGCCCATCCCAAACAAATAGCCTTGAAGCTCCATATGTGGGTCTAATGAGGCTCTGAGCTAAGTTCAGTGTGTGTGACAAGTAGTCCTCTGATAGGCAAATTTTCCTTATTGCTGTACAGGTCCATAGAGCTTGTCAGGATAATTTAAGGGCTACATTTTTAGAGGTAGACCAGGGGAGCATTTGGCAGTGGGGAGGAAGTACAGATTGGCAGAAAATGGGCAAAGGGAATGGAAGGAGGCAGATGAGCTCTGCAATAAAGTAGTCATGTGGCGGTCCCATGCCTACATCTATATTCTCAATCAAACAAAGAAGGGATCTGTACCTAGCTAGGTAGATAATTTGCAATGCAATTGAATTTGGTTGGGTAGACCCCTTTGTGTCTCATTTGTTGCAGAAAAGTTTAAACTCATTGCAATTAGTTTCAGGAAATTTTTTTAGAAAACTCACAGTTTTTTTTTTAAATCAATCCATTTATAGTTGTGTTAGCCAGGTTATTTTCTCACCTTATGAAAACCCTGCAAATAAGCTCTTTGGGAGAGTGTATGAATCGTGCAGTACACGATATCTCAGCAATTCACCCTAGTAGAGGATGAGCTTTTCACACAGTGAAACAGATAAATCAATAGCAATGATGTAGGGAGGTAGTAAAGTCTGTGGGAAAAAAATACTTAGCATTCTGTAAGTCAGAATTCTATATTGTATTGCTTAGTTTCTTTTCTTTCCTACTGATACAAAAGAGGGAACCAATGCAGAAGATTACCTCAAAGAAGATTCACTCCTTATTGACCCTTCCTAGTTAGTAGCCAGAAGTGAGGAAAAATGAACAAAGGCTCCTTCCAAGGGACAGCAGTGGTAATGGGTGCAGCTCATGACAGCCATCACTGACCCATCTTTTTTTGGTTTGTGTGAGTCAAAGCGAAGAGTAATTGTGATGTAGTTCTTCAGTTTTTGGTTTCTTGACAGAAAAATAACACTGAAAAGTTAAAAAAAGTGATAAAATATGCAAATCCTCTAACACTTTCATTGTCTGATTGATTCTTTTCTCCCAAGCACAGTCTGCTCAGTAGCAAGATGGTGACTTGTCGTTTGTTAAAAGCAGCAGTTTGCTGGACCTGGAGACAGAAATGCTTTGAATGAGAGGAAACAGACATTTCAATAATTTTGTAAAAACTGGGCATTTAGTCTCTCTGCGGATTGGATATGCTAAAAATAACTGTGTCACATGGTCTGTGATCAGGAGCCATGCTGGTCATGGCTGGCCAAAGCCAACAAGGAGTGGTGTGGGCCACCACTACCAAGAGAAAAGGCTGATGCAGACCACAACTGGCTTATTCCAAAAAGCAAATAGCCTTGAGGATCTGATCTACAAACGTGCTGAAGTAAATGGGACTTGTGGTTGCTCAACACTTCCATGGGTCAGGCTGCTCTGTCCTCATTATCCATGCTGCTGCTAAATCCTATGAAGCCTGCCACTCCTTTTCACGCAGATAAGCTATCATGTGGGAGTATCCCAACTCCCTTCACCCTGCCAAGTCCTGCAGTCCTTCACCAAATGAAAGCCCCTAAAGTACAACACTGTTATTAATTTTTGGTAGCCTAACATCTGCAGATGCCTGATTTTACTAATCCTGCCTGTGACTAGCTCAGGCAGGCTGGCTGATGCATTTGCAGAAAGATGGAGCTCACATGTGCAAGATCAGGAAAACAGCCAAACCCTCAACAGACCTATGAAGTAAAAAAAACAGGTTTCTGGGATTAGGACATGTCATGTCTGCCATCTAGTAACTAGTCAGGGCTTGTTCCATGTGGAAAATGAAGAGTAAATTATCCAGTACCACATCAAAGGGGAATATAAATTTACTGGGGCTTTTGACAAATGAGAAAAAGACATTCAATGGCATTTTAAACGAGGTTCTTGGGAAAAAATATAATTAATAATTAAAATAAAAATATGTGAATTCCTAAACTTGTTTTGTTTGGCTGTAAAAACGTTACATATGCTAAACTAATAGGAATACAAATGATGAAGTGTTACTGCTATAATGGAGTTGAAAACTCTGGGTCCCACTCTCAAGTACAATGAAGTTGTTAGCATGAGGTCCTGTTGGCATGTGATGTGATCTGATAAAAGTTTGACCAGTAAAGTGGAAGCCAGGACATCATAAATTGTGTGCCATTTTGTTCTTTGATTGATTGAGTAAGGAACAAATTGGCACAAAGAACCACTTTCAGTCTCAATTTACCCATTTGTAAATGAAGATGTATATCACAGTGATGTTATCAGACAGACTTAATTATTGTTATCTAATTAAAACTTCTCAGGTGTAAGGTATTACAGGAAAATGCAAAGTTATTGTTCCTAATCTAAAGTACATACAAGATGTTCAGAATTCATAATCTTCTGCATTTGTATTTCTGGGTAACTTTAGCTGTGAACAATGTTTTCCTTTATACACACACACATGTTCTGTTGAAAAATAACATTCTCTTTGCTTTCTAACAAAGTTTTCTGTAGTGTGGCTTGGCATCCAAAAATAAGGCTACAGTTCTGCTGAACATTGATTTAGTTTAAGTCTTCAATTTACTTAATTTTTCTGAGCCATGTAAGATGCTGACTTGCAGATAGTTATAAAATAGCTAAAATACTGCTTAAAGATGTAATGCTGGTGGACAGTTTATTCATTATGTAAAAGACCCCTTAACTTTATAAGCCAGAGTTTCTCATTATGAGTGCTGATTTTCTGCACAGGAACTATTAATCTTAATTTTAGTTTTTTGTACATAAAAGAGGATGCTAACAGCTATAGAGTACAAGTGTTTGCTGTGCATAAGGGGAAGAATGAGTTAAGGGTCTCCTGATGAACATGCTACTGGTTTGGAAATACAGTGGCCGTTTTGCTAGGACGTGATACTGGGTTTGTGTAAAAAGATCTAAGGGGCTGTTTGGTGATACTCTCGGTGTCTCTCTGACTCAGAATGTAGAAACACTTGTTGAATAGGGAAGGGCATAGCTCTGTCAGCCTCAGAGTCCTGCTCAAAGGTTGGTTTTTGGTTCTTGGTGTTAGAACAGTGCTCCCTGACTTACTGTCAGATGGGGTCTTGTACGGTCACCTGTAGCCTTACTGTGTGTCCTGCTGCGACTCACAGCAGGATGTTACAAGGGCTGTGATCTCCTCTGGGCAATCTGGGGACTTGTGGTTGCACCCTGCAATTGGGGGCAGGGTCTTGGTGAGCAATAAGGGGGACATGGCAGGGCAGTGCACAGAGCACATCGCTGTGTTGTAGTGGGGAATGTGACATGGCTAAGAAGGAGTGGAGCTGAATGCTGGACCAAGAAATTTGCATTTTCACCACGGGTTGAATAACATATGTGAGTTTAACTGCATTAAAACTGAATACCTTGCACTGAATGCGGAAAATTAGGAGCCAATGTCAGAAGCAGCCAATGCCTCTCTGCTGGTGGAAGCTGTGTTTATCAGGGAGATAGGACAAGTGTCAAAAAGAGAGCATATCTCCAGGGTATTCACTGCAATCTGTGTGTCAGCTCTTTGGCCAGCCAAACTGGCTCAGAGCAGCCCTGTGCCTTGGCCTGGCTTTCACTGAGACAAGTTGGTGTCACAGTAAAATCCAAGTACCTATCTCCCCTGTGGCTTCCTTTGGGGTGGCCCCAGTGAGTCGCTTTTTCTCTGGTCTCAAACCCTTTTTTTCCCTGAGCAAAGGTACCACAGACTGTGACAGAAGGGCTGCTGCAGTCCCTATTGGGGCTCAGCCCTCCACAAGCACAGCAGGCTGGGGTGGTCCTTGACTCAGATGGATGGTGCTGGGGGCAGGTGACACCTTCCCTTTCACTGCTTGGAGAGACCCTTTTCAGGTCTAACTCTCCACTCACTAACTTTAGTCTTATGTAATTCAATTACTTTAGTGAGGTTGCCTCCTGATTTATGTCAGTGGGAGAGAACAGAGTATCAGCCCTTGAGCCTTTTGCTGAACGAAGTATTTTACACTATTTCTGGACATCATCATGTGCTGGTTGTGCAACAGATAAGAATAATGCTTGGTAAGTCATTAGTACTTCAGTTTAATTTGTGCTAAAATAATCAGCTACATCCCATTTAGTTTCTAAAGCCTCCTCATTATTGCTGCAAACATCAGACCCATGACCTGCTTTTCACTCTGTGAGAGAAGGGTAAGTGAATTTAATGTGATCTCTGCATTACAAAAAGTCTGCTGCTGCTCCCTTGAAATCAAGTGGTGCCCTATCATTGACTTCAGTGAAGGTAGGATCAGGTCCAAATTTCAAACACTTAATTTTCCAGCAGAAGAGAGTCAGGCTTAAATTGCTGCACTTCTTGGCAAATAATGAATGGGACCTCATTATCGCTATTGGGACGTGACTTTACAGACGATTACATGCTGAAAGTATGCCACTGATAGACTGGCTCTGTCCTGAACTGTGAAATTTGCACAGAGAATCAGAGACTGCTAACTTTCAAAACACTTCATTCATTCTCATATCATGAATGGTTTTGTCAATGAATGGGACTACTGACCTTGATGATCTAGTATTGGCATTTCCTGCTAGGTACAAGCATAGTGATGCTATGACTACTGAGGAGTATTCCCACATTCTTTTAAGATGAAAAGTCATCCAAAGCAGCATTTACCAGAATTTCTCTCCTTGTAAGGTATTATTGTGGCCTTTTTAATTTCTAAAGAGTTTGATATCTCTTAACAGTATACAGATTAAGAATCAAAGGAGTTTCTCCACAAGTTTTATATAGAAAATCTTGGTCTGAGTTTCTGAACGTACATTTGTTAAAGTGTTGTAAATCAAGAAGTGACAACATGAATTTGATTAACTTTATCCTTATTGCATATTAGAGGTGAAATGCAAATAGGACGGGAATAGAAAGATTTTGATCATGTTTGATCTATTTGCTCCTGCCACATATTCCCTGACCTCTACTTTTTAGAAGCATTATGGGGCTAAAATCAGTAGTTCATGTCTGCTTCTTGAGAGTGTCTGTAATGGGTGCTGTGTAGAAAGTGTGTTGAGAGTGCGTAAGAGACTTAATGATTTATGAATTTATTCCCACAAAACATTTCTGAGTCAGATAAATACTGTTATTGCTGTTCTGCACATGGGTAAATTGAGGGGTGGAAAGCTTAAGTAGCACGCACAAGATCACCCAGCAAGTCTAGAGAAAATAGGCTGGAACCAGAACGTTTCTTTTCTATTTTCATGTTCTGTAAGTGTTAGATCATCTTTCTTCCATGATTAGCTGCTATTCTGGCACGAACTCAGGACCATTATGATAGAGCTATTTTTCATACAATGGGATGAGACTGCCATGGCTTTAATTACAAGCATGTGTTCACTCCTTTATGGCCTTGTGATTGTTATGTAAGGTGATGTGTAAAATTAATGAATTTTAAATTAGGAGTTTACATTACAAACCCTTTGGGGCAGGGAAAATTTGCTTCCTCCCTGTTGATAAAGCACTTATTAACTTGGAGTCCTAGTTAAGGACTGGACCTTGGAACTGGTACACCAGTGCAAGAATAAAAATAATTATCAGATTGTTTTTATTCAAGAAGAAAATGTTTTACGTAAATAAGGAGGAAATCTCACCTTCAGAAATTTGCAGAAAAGTTCTTACTTCTGACTGAACATACTTTTCACAGAATTCACAACTGGGATGGGACACATACTCGTAAACTTGAGTTTAGCAGTAGAAGCATCCTAAACACGTCCCGCAACATATGTTTCTAAATTTTGTAAATTTAACCCAACCCTTTTGGAGAACAATGTGATGATTTCAGAAATGAATAAATGATGATACATTTATAGCTTCTTTTCAAAGAAAAGAAAGGTAGCCAATCCTTATGACTAATAGCTATTATTTAAAGTACAATCTGAGACGCTTGTAAAATTTCAGCCAGGGTCTTGGCATGAATTTGTGCCCAAGAAAAGGATATCTATATTGGGAATCAGCTGCTCTTACGCAATCTTTTTGATGATTTGGAACCACTTAAAAACAAGGAGTTGATGATATAATACATTCTTTGGATTTGGAGATGTTCCTCCTATTCCTGCTTTGAATTAAGAGAATATATTGGTGGTTTTGTTAAATGTCTCTTAAGTCAAAATTATCTGTCTTTCTTTATCATGCATTTCAAGCCAGATCCAGCTCTTACTGTAAAAAGACACATGCAGGTGTGGAGAGCTTTCAGCTGCCCTAACACTGCAGTGGATTTGAAGCTATGGTCTGTAGACCACCAAAGGTCTGGGGAGAATCTGCTGGAGGTTTGTAGAAGACCTGGCTCATCAGATAGGATTGACTTCTTTTTTGTTTGTTTGTTTGCGATTTGTTTTTTTTTTTTCTTCCCAACAGTTTAATGGTGCTAAAAGTAGCTAAAAATGCATTAAATATTTCCTAGCTAGCACTTTCAAATGTTAACAGTTTTGCTTGCCTCAGGGCTGTTATTCAGCGACCAAAACCAGAAGGTTTCTGTGTGATCAGAAAGCAGGGGTGAGTCTCAATGACAAAACTTAGGAAGATGCTGCCTGTAGTCTGAAACTCTTAAGGAATCTCTAGCCTATTTCCTGCTTAAAACCTGTTGGTAAATGCAAGCATCTGACTTCACTAAGAATCTGAGGTGTATTTATATCATTGTGAGAATGCAGATAGGGCTCTAGTGAATTGTAATGATATTTTCTGATATGATACTCTCAGTACAAGATATTTGGAGGACTTGCTGCTGTTCATATGCTCTAGAGTAGCTAATGATCACCAAATAATAAAATAAATATATGATATATTATTTCATCACCTAATAGAACATACAATCTATATATTTAATCTGAAAAGTTTATAAAGGATACAAGATTACAAGTGGCAGTCATTGAAGTAGAATATATACTGTGCATTTGATTAATGGTTATAAAAACATGATGAGTCAAAAGCCTAGGCTACATTTTTCTCCTTTGTAATTCCACTCAATGTGTGCCTGAGGTGGCACAGAAATAAGCCTCAGTAAAATTTAGCCACCCATAGGCGTGGCATTTCTAGATCTGGTGTTCAGCTCTTGAAGGCGCTATTTTCCCACTAAATCTAGAAGGCAGAAGACTGTTTCACTTGTATTTTTCTGCAACCAGAGAGCTGGACATAGCAGGGAAAAGCATGGTTTATCAAAATAGTTTTTGCTATGCAATATGTTTATAAATCAGAGATTTCACAATGCTACTTATACAGAGTTTATGATGGCAATTGTCTCTCTATTACAACTGAGACTACTGAAAGGATTTGTCACTGAAATTCTTGAGGGGAGAATAATCCTTGGCCATTTTTGGACTGATGCAATACAAAATTAAAAAAGAAAATAAAATGTAGCTGAACCCTGTGCAAAAAAATAGGCACAATTAGGGGAATCCACTCTGGGTGACTTGTCTAAAAGAAGAAATTGATTTCAACAGCCATAATATATCAATCGTGAATTGCTGAAACAATTAATTAAAGCCATTACTTGGGAATCAATAGAAAAGAAACTGTATCCATTTGCTCAATCCAGTAATTTAAATTTCTCAGGGTGCCATGAATAAACTGTGAAATGTATCTTTAAAATAAAGTTTTTAATTAGAACTGGCAGTTCTGAACCTACTGTTGGCAGGAGCCAACCTACTGAAAAAGAGCCCGATGCAATAGACTGTAAAGTGTGTTTGCTTGATGCTTTAGCATTTAACAATTAGAAAAGAAATAAAAAAAAGAACTATCAACCTTTAATATTTTAAGTTCTGTTTCAGCATCAAATTAGAAGATTTTTTTTTTCTATATAGTTAAAGCAGTTTGGAATTTTCAACTGTCGTTTTTTTACAATAGGTAAAAATGTGCCAAATAGGTGCCAAATACAGATGGTTTCCTGAAGGATGAAACCTGTTTTACAGGAACACACGTGAAAAAGAAAAAGTAAAAATGAGTAAAAGGAAAAAAACACTTGCTATAGCAGATTCAGCAGTTTAAGTGCCACCCCACAGTCCACAGCTGGACTGCTGGTGCAGGTAATCCTTCATTGTTTGTGACCTGATTCAAGCACTCAGTCAAGAACATGCTGAATTACACTTTGCTTAAATTGCATTGTCTCTATCAGGACTTAAAAATGTGCTTAAAGTTCAATGTCTGAATTTTAAATAGGGTTTATGCATGACACCTGCTTGGCAGAAGTTACTCAGTTATTTTCAAATGTGCTTCTCTGCTTGTTCCCCAGAATAGGTGGTGCTAATGTTTTTAAAAATCCCATCCTAGACTGAGTAAAATAGGAGAATTTGATGTTTTGGTGAACATTCATGGTGAGGAAATAAAAGCTTATGATAAGGGGCAAAAGGGTAGGTGAATAAAAGGGCACAGTGTCCCATGCCACCTGTCTGCTCATTCTTTTGAAAAGTCCGTCTGTGCTTCCCTTTCACCTTTGGTTTAGGGGCCTTGGTGGCTTCTGTATTCCTCTTCTTTCATGTTGCTCTGACTGTGATGCCTTTTAGAAAAATCCATTTTTTCTGTAGTTCAAGCCCAGTAACCCTTGTTGCTGACCTCACCAGCCATGTGCTCAGTGTGAGCATGACTCACAGTAGCGGTGAGGAATCCTTATTCTCTCTAATTTGGCTTTCCCAAGGAAGAAAGGGGGAGTGGAGGTGGGGGGGAGTGGGTGGTGGTGGTGAGGGGATGGGGGAGATTCTGGTATTTCCCAACTCACTTGCTGGAAGTGTTGTGTCAGTTACAATAATTTGGTCTAGCACATAAATCCTTAGGCTGACTTGCGATTCCCAGCACACCCCTTGTAGTCTAATTGAGGAATTGCTTTTCTGTCAGTCACATACTGTGGTGGAAATGCAAGAATGTGAGAAACAATAGGAGCAGACTCGTACTGAGTCAAAACAGATAAAGCCAAATTGCTTGTTGGACTGAAAGATGGGAGCAAGTAAGTTGGTTAGAAACCCCTTGCTGCTGCTGGTGCCTGTGCAGGAGGTACTTGCCCAGTGTGGGAGCACGGGGGATGGACAGGCAAACCAGCAAGAATGCCATGAACCTTTTTTTTATGAAAGAGGAAGGATAAGGGCATCAAAATAACAAAGTATGCTAGAGCCTGCAAGGCAAGGAGAGCACTCTCCAGATTGATCTGGAGGTAAAAGTTAGCTGGGGTAAAATAAGCCCATGAACAGGTTGGGTGTGAAGTGAGTGGTGCCTGGACTGTGCAGGAGAGAGGGATCTGTGCTGGGATCCGGGATCCGGCTGGGCTGCTCCCAGGCTGCCAATGCTCTGGATCAGTTCAAGATGGCTGCCCAAGGGAGCACGTGGCGGGCTTCTTTTCCCTCTGGAGGCCTTTGTTTGTTATTCCTTTTCTGGTGATTTCCTCTAATCTGAAGAACAAGATGTCCTTAATGAAAACAGATGTTTTGCTCCCTCGCATATGGAAAAAAAATTCCCCTTAAATAGAAAAAGCCCAAAGAATGCTGAAACCAGTGATGGGTTTCCATAAACCTCTTCATCAGTGCCCTGACCTGGCTGCTCATTTGCACCTGACACGTTGTGGAAGCTGTTGATGCAAAGGTCCGTGGTGAGACCTGGGTGTAGGAGTGAGTGAGCTGTGTGCCTCTGTAAAGTGTAAACACCACACTGAGCTGGCTCACAGCTTTCCTCATCCATGGTCTCCCACTGTGAGATCCTGGTCAATGGCAGCTTTTGTCATTGGCTTCAGTGTAACTCGGAATTGGTCCCAGTATTTAATTTAAAGCACAGCACACAAAACACCAAAATCATAACATCCCTGCTACATTTATAGAGCTGCATAAACCAACGATTAACAAATGGATGAGATAGTGAACTTTGCTTTACCATCTGTCTTTAATTACATAAAATAACTTGAAGCAATTAACAAGAAAGAAACACTGTGACACAAATAAATAAATCCTATTGATAGAAACAGATGAGGGAATATTTGAATATATGGATGAAAGTCACCAAAGCTGCATAATCTGAACTCAATAATATGACAAGTAGTATCTAAAAGATTCACACTGACATTGCCAATTATTTTTGAAAAAGAATAGTTACCTGTGGAGATGCAGAGAAACAAAAGGAAAGCTTTGTGTGTGTGAGTACAAAAGACAATGTGTGGTCTATCCAACAGTCTAAGATTTGTCTTTCATAGATAAGAGAAATTAATATCAACAAAAAAATATACAAAGCATGAGGTTTCATAACTATGGACCTACAATGAGTCACGTAAGTCTGCGTGCTTATAAGTGTTTAGGCACCAGTTGGGATTAGGCTTTTTAACACTTTCCAGGGTTTAAGTTCTGCGTCCATTTTTTCAGCATTCAAATACACTTGTTTGTCTCCTCTGTTTAAGCATTTAATAAAAACGAGTGCTGTACGATAGATATTGAGTGACTGCTGAGTGGATTAAGAACTAACTGATAGGTGTCAAAAAGCAGCTGTCAGCTCTGAAGAAAAACTCTGGAAAGAGAGTTTGCAGAAATGGGTGTTACGCTTGGCAGGCCATGGAACTGTCCTTAATGGTTGAGAGACAAATACATCCCTAGTTAAACAATGCTTAGTAAATTAGGGAGGAAATTAAAATTGGTGGAATGATAAATAAATTCTGAAGGTGGAGCAGCACATATTCAGTAAGCATGACCTCTGCAGAAAAAATGAATTTTAAATCATGCACAAACGGTTTCTGTATTGATGCAATGGAAATCATATCCCAAGGGTGGTGCTTGAAAAGTCCATGGTATCATTGTGGGAAAGCAACTGGACACAGGATTCAATCTGATGGTGTGGAAAAGGGATAATGTCTTCTTTGAACAAGTTAGCAGGGATATATGAGTTGACTTACATGGCTGGGGTGTGTTGCAGCACAGTGGGTGCTAGAAGTCTGAAAAAGGGTGGGAGAAAAAGCATACGAATCACTTGCAGATTGGAAAGTATGTTTTGTTTCCCTTACCAAAACGAGATGACTGGATTACAGTGTATAATTACCTTCACAACAAGAAAAGAAGTGTCTTACATCAGATGAATATATTACAAGAATCAGTGGGTGGAAATGTAAGCCAAGTAAATTTAAGCAAGTGTTAAGGCTTGGATTTGTAGCAGTAAGTGTGATGAACTGCTGAAACAAACTGCCCAAGAAAGCAATTGTGTACATATCAAAATTGAATCCCTTTCTGGAAAACACATGTCAGCCAAGCAGAAATTTTTGGGCTCTGTATATAGGGAATGGGGTAATGCCTGTGACTGAGAAGGTTATACAGGATAGTTAATGGTCATTTCTGACCTCAAAGGTAATAAATCAAGGACAATGTCTTTAATATTTTAGGCCAAGTTCTGTTTATTTCTTACAGCTAAGTCATGCAACTAATCCCAAGGAAACTGAGGCAAACAGCATCAGGAACAGCAAGTAGTATGGTCTAATAAAAAGTAAAACTTATTGTATGTGCCTTTCATGCTAGTATGCAGTATATAAATTCTGTATATTACAGATTCGGGAACCAAGGCTGTAGGCTATGGTCAGGATGCTCCAAGTTGGCACTCAGCAAGCAAGGCAGTATGATAAGTGAGTGAACAGTATGGTAAGTGAGTGAACAGAGAGATACACAACATGTAGGAATGTGGATGAGTGCATATATGGAGCACTGAATATGTCATTTGATACTGCTTCAGGTATTCATGTTGAGAGAAAGAACTTCAATTGTTTTGGCGGGGAACACTGCTGTGTAGACTAAAATGGGAGAAGGAATGTAAACAAAGAGCAACGATCAATTGTTGTAGCTTGTGGAAATGTCTTGTGGGTCATGTCAGGGACTTTTGACAGACATTGTTCTATTTAATATCTCCATGGTAATCTCAAAGTAGAGGTAAACAGCAAAACAGTGAAATGTGTTGATGATACTAAACCAGGAAAGAATGCAAACAGAGGACAGCAGATAAATTATATCAAAGGAATGGGAGATATTAGAAAGCTGAGCACAAAATCACCCAAACAATTCAGGAAAAAAAAAAAAGGGAAAACAAACCCAGGACTTATTGGAATGTACATATACTGGCCATCAGTATTTCTGATAGAGTTTCAAGGCATAGTGGAGAGAAGACCAGAGAGATGAAGACCAGAGGGGGAGAGAGATGAATTTGCAGTTATAAAAGCTGTGCATGTACAGATATGTACTATGAAGAAAGGAGGTAAGAGTGCCTGTGTAAAAGATCTGTGCTATTACATTCAAATCTGTTCAATATTGCCACCACTGACTGACTAGAAGGAGTTGGAAGAAATCCCACAACGATTCAACGGCTGGAAAAAACACTTGGGGGAAAGACTCAGGCTCAAACCAAACATCTCATTAAGCATAAACTTAACTTAAACTGTATGAGCTGTGCTGCAGATTTACAGCTCCCTTTACAGCCCTGCTAGATGGCTTTAACAAAGGAACTACATATCAGATTAAATGGTGAACATGTTAAAGCACTTCATTAGCCTGGAGCAGGAGGGGTTTGGTTAGATCTGTGAGGAAACATGACCAAAGTCTGTGAGCCCTTGGCCACCAAGAGGTGCATATTGGCTTCATCAAAATCAGCAGGCAGTCATTTATTACCATAAGGCTGGGCTTCTGCATTCTTAGGCATGGAACAAAGGACTGCAAAGTCTTAAACCAGACAACATTATATAACAGAGGGAGGATGGCAGTGAAATCATGCCTTTTGGATGTACTTTTTCTTAAGGTGAAAATTGGAAGGCTGTCAGATGGTCTTTCAAGTGGAGATCATATTGCTGGGGGTTTTAGGATAGGTTTGAATAGAGCACCAGAGAATGTATGTCTTTACATTGGAAGGCTGGGAGTTCTTCCCTATCCCAAGAATTCCTATAGTTGCCACAGAACCTTCACAATTCAAGGTGGGAGGAACAGTTCCCTTCTGAGCTCTGAAATCGTCTCTGTGACTGTTCATAAAACAGTTCCTGTGAGTTCCTGAATTCCTGATGCTGGTTTTCAAACCAAAGAAAATTAATCTTTAAAGAACAGGGCTGTGGAATGCTGAACTAGGATCACAGATACGGTGGGAATATCTCTTCTGTGTAACCTTTTATTGTGCTTATAACTGAGAATTATCTGAAGTAGAGAGCAGTTTGTTCTCTAAGAATGGTATTTTGGGGGAGTTAGCACTCAGTTGTTTAGGGAAGTTGAGACGAATACCCATCTCTTTAGACTCTTAATCATTGGCACAGACTGAGAAGGGTTTTTTTGGAATTTTTACTCAGAAATAGTAGGAAAAAACTCTCTTCTGGAAAAATTAACACTTCAGGGTTTTTCTTAAATAATTATTCTAGGCTTATAATACTGTAAGTATCACATGATTTTGTAGATAGTATTAGCAAATCACTGCATATTTAATTTCATCATTCAGAAATAAATTAATGAAGAAAGTGTTGACTTCAGTAGGGATTTAGTCTTGGAAAATTAGCAGGCACTTTTCTGGGCTTTACTAGTCAATACCCACAAGAATTTAATAAAACCCTTTCATAGATTATGAAATAAATAACAGGGAAAGACCAAATGAGTGATGATTAGGGCAGAGTTTCCCTTTACAAATCTTGACTGAACAGATTTTTCAAAGTTGGGTTTCTCATCATAGGATTGAAGTCAGGATATAGGGTTAAATTATTCACGTGAGTATCTACAGATCTTTCTTCTTTTTCTTCTTTCTCATTAACCTCTACAGTACAGATTTATGTTGTACTGCTTTATTAATTCCCTAGTGCTTTTCCTCTCCCAGCAGGATGTCTCTATAAGATCTTTACTTGCCAAACTTGCAACCTACTGCTCTTTTCATGCATTTATTTAGTTTTAACATTCAGCACTCAGTCTCCTTTGGATATTGAGTTGCTACAGCAGTTGTTAAATATTTTATGTGTAGTACAATACAAAAGCTACCAAAAGAGGGCAACATATGAGCCAACAATAAGAAATGCAGCCTGACAAGTTTACAGTTGTGTATTTGTGACACCCTCCCCCCTTTCTTTTTGATAGAGAAAGAACTTTTAGCAGAGCTGGTCAGTAAACAGAATTTCCATCCTATGGGAAATTCCAGCACTTGGGGAAAAAGAGAAGGTGGTGAAGTTTTCAGGGACTGAAAATTCCAAGAAAATATATTTGGCATGGTGGAAGTGTTCCATAAGTGTCAAATCATTCTCACACCAGAAAGCCCAAAAGTTATAATGATATTAAAATATTCAATTTAGTAGGAGAAATGTTAAATATATGAATGCTATATAAAGTTCAATACAAGATTAAACAAAACAAGGAACTACTTATATATTTTCACTTTATGGAAAACAAGAATTTAAATATAATTTACTGTAAATAATATTTTAATTTGTCTCCATTAAAAATGTTGTCAAAATAAGTATGCTCTCAAAAAAGAAAGCTGATTAAGATGAAGTTGTATTTCCTTGAAGAATGTTTCCTCTGAACATGGTTTAATTATATTTTCTCTCCATGAAATGCCTAAGAGAATTTCAAAATACTCTTAATAACCCTCCAAGAGACTAAGGTAAATTGGCTGCATCCCAGAACTGTCCCCAGTGCTCTGTTTGTGAAGTGAGACAACACCAAGTGCCCAAACACCAGGCGTGTGAGCTCTGGAACTCCTATATCCTGGAAAACACTGGACGTGCACTCATTGGCAAACAGTTTATTATAAACAAAGGGTTTTTTAAACCATTCAATAGCACTCCAAGGAATTAGACAGTCTTGAACACATGCCAGCATGGCAATGGGTACAATAAGCAAATATAATCTCCCTCACTTAGGGTAAATATTTGGCTACAAATGTATTGAGAGCTCTTTAATTCTTTGTACACTTCTATGATGAGAACCAGAGGAAAGGCAGTGGCAATGCAAGGACTGGAAGGTGAATTTTTTCTTCTCTTATCAGCTGCCCAGATAGGCTAGCTGCCAGTCAAATTAAAAACCTCACTGGAGGAAATGAATGAAGACCTGTAGGTGTAGAAATCTGCTGTTTATACAGCTGCCTCAGGTTCTGCTAATGATCAACGAAAATCAGCCATATCTTCATGGAGCTGTACAAAATTCTGTGGCAGTGTCCAGGAGGTTGATTACAGAATTCAGGGCATCCTCAGGTTTATTTTTTTTCCCCTTTATTTTTTTAATCTCCCTTTCAAAGCAAACTTCTGCTTTCTGCCTTCTTCTATTATGGCTTAGAATGCTGGAAAGTATCTGGGAAGGAGAGGGGCAGATCTATGATCTACTTGGATGGCAATTAAATATTTAGAAAGTTTGGAAGTACTCACCCATTCTGAAGACAGGATGTTCTGCTTGCAGGAGCAACACCTTATCTTCTCTCATTTATCCGTGTCCTGCTTTTGCGTCTGTATTTCTACGGATTCCAAAAGAAAAGATTTATTCTTCCTAGTCAGAAACAAGCCGAGGTTTCTGTCTGGAGGGTTTCTGTACTGTCTGATCTATCTCATGAACAACCACTTCACATCGTTCACCTGATGAAGGGCTGCAGAATCACAGGGTATCAAATGAGATGTGCAGTATAGGAATGACAGCAGTGCACACTGTCTGTGTGGCTGGATCTAGTGTATTGACTCTAATCACAAGGTTTTCAGACAGCCCCTGTATTCTGGATATGCAGGAAGATATTTATACTCTTCTGCTTTTCCTTCATTTCTTGTACTGCTCATCTATTTTTGATTAATGCCTTGATACTCTCTCCCAGGCAATGATGCTACTTTTGGGACATAAACATGGAACAGTTGGAATGTAACACAGATATTTTAATGGCACTGAGAGGTGTGGTAAATCATCTGGTTGTGTTTATTTGTAGGGAGAAAAGGTAACTTGCATCCCTAAATAGCCTTGCCTCATGGGTATGAGCCTACATGTCTGACTGCCATCCTATATCGACACTATACCCAGCAGCCCAGGGACTGGTGTTTATTCAGAAAAGAATTGGCCCATGCACACAGACACACTGATTCTCACAAATGGTTCTGTGTATGCCTTGGCTTCTCGACTTCTGCCAAACTCAAGCCTAAATTCTAGGAAGTAACAATAACATTAACAGGAATCACGTCAGACATGAAAGTGATTGCTTCAGCTCTGTGAACATGAAATGGACTTATTTTTCTTCCTTAGAAGTGATTTTTAAACATGCCTTGGCTTCTCCGAGCCAGCGGAGTTTCACCCTGCCAGTCAGGTTACGAAGACGAATCTGTTACCCCCTTTTGCAGATGTGGTATGTCAGGCTAGTTACATCACATTTTGATGCAGATGGATCTCTGAAGGAAGCTCCAGTATCCAACCATGTGCTTTCTGCCCCTTGCTATTGATTCTTGTGGTTAGTCTGTTTCTGATTTTATTTTTCTGTGTAGTTTAAGGGCAAGTCTGTGGTTTGCCCCATGTGCCCAAATGAGGGAGCAAGGGTGCAGAAGACTGCCTGAAAATAAATAAATCAGAAACAGATAGACTAATTGCAAGGATAAATGCCAAGGGATGGAGAACACACAGCATCCTCATGATCAGATACGCCTGGACTGTTGGAGGAGGGATGGATGTTTCACCACGTGATGTAACTGCACCACACTGGAGAAGAGATCCAGAGAGTCCTCTTCCTTTCCTGGCTGAGCAAAACCCTCTCATGTGGTTTGCCCACATGGCATGTCCCAGCATGGGGAGGAACAGCTTCCCTGAGGTAGGGGTGGGGAGAAGTAAGGCTGGGAAATCAGAGGCTGCTTTTGCCTCCCCAATACCTGCCCAAACAGCCAGTGGGGCTAAGCTGACAGGAGGAAGGATGTAATCTACTCCTGGTTGTTTCATGCTGAGGGCACACTACTTCCTTCCATGGAACAAGAGGAGAGTCATGGATGTCATCATGACTCATGGTCTCCCGGGGCAGCATGGCTCTGTGCCATGCCTATAATCAGATGACCCAGAGGGTGAATTAGGAAGGCTTTTGATGTCATTCTCTGAGTGCTGCACCGCAGGAGACAAAGACTTCTTAACGAAACATCAGGCTATATCTTAAACATAACCATGAAACTAACTTTGACTTGCCAGCAGCTGGTACAGACAGTGGCCTCCCTACACCGCTCTGGCACTTAGCATAAGAAATGTCATTATGTGGGTGGATTAGGCAGAACCTGTCAAAGTTGTGTGCGTGTTCTTTGGCTGTGTTTCCCTCCCCAGGCTAATAATGCTGAAGAGTTGGGGAGTGGGTTGACACATTTTCTGGCATGTGTCGTATAACCCAGTGAAGTGGAGGACATGCCAGTCACAAGACTTTTGTGCTTTAGTAAGGCGCAGGCAGCAGGGACATGCTGCAGTGGTTAGCAGTCTTAATCCTCTCTGGGTTCACACTCTTAGTGCCTCCATTGTGGTTACAGCTTCCCCAGGGTTCTCTGACAGACCCGCAGGTATGTTTGGAGGAAAACGTAAGGAGATGTATCCAGGCAGATACTGTTTAAGCTCATGTTACCTACAGAACCTGAAGCTCTTTACAAGTTGACTGACATGATCTCCATAAGAACCACTGAATTTAGCACAGGTGGAAATATTCAGTGCCTGTCTTGCAGTGTGCAGAAATCCTCTGAACCAGTTCAGCAGAGGATACAAAGAATAACTGTAAGAAAAGATTTTTAGGATAGAAGATTCTAAAGCAAGACAACCAGAGACCGATGAAATTTAGGACACAATCACTGTTTCTGGTTCCCAAAACAAGAGTGAGGGGGGTTGATATAAATACTGGGGTGAGAGAATTCCCACGGTCCAGCACAGTCTCAAGGTAAATCATCCTCAGGAGAACAGGGAAGAACAGTGCATTCAGTCTCACAGAGAAGCCTGGTTTTGCACAGCTGCCTGCTTAACACCTGTGCTGAGGAGGTGAAGTTTAGTCCCTGGGCTGAGGCAATATGCCAGGTTGGTTTTTCACAAATCACCATCAGAGAAACAGAAGATGGAGTGAGCATGTATGCCCTGTATGAAAGAAATGCCATCTTCTGTCTCTGCCCGTGTGCTGCAAGCTATGTTTGGCTGTTGGAAAAATATGTATCAGCTTAGGTGTCGACTGCGTGCCCCAAAACACACAGGCTATAGGTCTGACGTGACTTGTAGCAGGCACAACACCCAGTTCACTGCTGAGTTGTTGTACTATTTTCCTTGTACCTCATAATATAAAAAAAATATAAAAATAATTAAAAAAAATAGTAGAGCCAGTAGCTTCTGCAAGTAACTACAGCTGAACAACAGCTGCTACTCTGATGTAGCATCTGTAGTATCTTAGGTCAAGAACTGCCATGCCCAGGTGCCACGTTCTCATTCCATCTAAAAGTGAAGAGCAGTAGCTGCATAAGTAGTAAAAATGTAACTTGGCAGGCACAGAGGCAACCTGTGTAGGGGAGCTGCACAATAACCTTCTCCCTTCACTTGCTGGTGTTGAGTCACAGTGGGGGATTTTATTAAGTGGGGAACAGAAGGTGCCCCATGGCTGTACCTCCTGCAAACACATCATTGCTGTGACGCAGGTGCAGCTCTGTGTCACACACAGCTTGTCACCAGTTAGTCACTTGGGGACAGGAGCTTGAGGGACTGCAATGGGATGCTCTGAGGGATGTCCTATGCCAATTATGCCATAGGGGAAGAAGAAGAGACAGAGGGTAATGATGAGATGGGAGATGACTCTGACAATTTATTCATGCTTGCACTGCATGACACTCGTGTGAAGTTGAGACAACCTTCAGCAACACGATGTCTGACACAGAATTTGTATTGTCCCATGACCAGTGTGACCCTGCTCAGATTGCCAGATAATGTCACATCTCCAGTTGTGTAACACCACCATGCTCTCTAGATTCCAGGTCTTTAAACATTATTGAGCTGACAGTTTGTACCCTGTGGTGGGAATTCAAACGTTGTTTATCAGTGGAAATGTTAACTATGTGTCCTTTGTTGGGAGGAAAGCAACCTGATTTCTCATATATCCACATGTTGAAAGTAGGAACTCACTGGAGAGAAAAAATGTGTGCCAGCAGGAAAAAAGGAAGAGCTTTCATCTTTGTGTGAGTACACAATGTGCAGGGTACACAACAGTGTTTTGGTAGATATCAGTGTTTTGTAATTCAAGGATCACATAACTGGAAAAAATTCCACTGCTGCCATAGTATTTTTCATTTACAAACAAATAAAATTTAAGTTAAACTCTGTTCATTTATTGCTTTTATTTCTCCCCACCATGTTTGTTTCCCTATTTTCTTGTATGGTAATGTGTATGTTGCCTGGTTGCTTGTTTGCTTTTATTTGAAATAACTTTGCATGTAATTTTCTGAAGTCTTGCAGAGCAGAGAGACTAGTAAATGTGTATGTCTATGCACCTTTGTGCATGTACAAAGAATGATGGATAGTTAATAAAATGCGCATCACTGGAATCCTTTCATGCTTAAGATCCCCAAACAGAAACTGTGAGTATTCAAACAAAATAGAACTTATCCAAAATGTACATATTTAGCTTAGATAATAGCAGTCCCCAGATATGTGCCTCTTTCTGCATTTGGAAATCTGTCAGGTGAACAAAGAGCAGAGTATAGTGTGAATCAGGCTGTCCTAAAAGCTTTATGTGATAGACACACTTTATGGAGTTAGTTCAATTTCTCTCACATTTCAAAAGCAGACTCAGAGCCTAGTTATCATAAGGAAAAACTCCACAAAATCATTTTTTTGTAGTCAAGGACCACAATATTTTTAAAAAGTCAGAATACATGTTAAAAGAACAGTCTGTCCCAAGGCTTATGGTTCAGCTGTAGAAAGTTTCTTCTTGATCCATCCATCTGAAAAATTATTGCTGAAAAGTCATCCTGCATATGGGTGATTTTGCTATTTTTCAGAGAGAAAAAGTATAAATGAGCTGTAAAGCTTGTGTTGTTCTGAACTCTTTCTCTCCTCCTTCACCAATGAGTTCATCAAACAAAATTCCACAAGAAACAAATGTTATTATGAGATTAGCAGAATGAACGCCAGAGTTCAGATACTAAACAATTTTTTTTAAAAACAGTGAGCTTAATGACGTGAAGGAAGTTGTAGTTTAAACATCAAGGTCAATTATTTCGTTAAATATTATTTAAAAGTTACTTGTCTTGAAACAAAACCAGAGCTATCCTTTCCCCAAAAATGCAAACAGATGATTCTGCCCTGTTTGTCAGCTTCACTAGATAACTTCTATTTGATCTTCAAATGAAAACAGTTTCTGTTTCAGATTTATACAACAGACTGCCTCTAAAAAGAAAAAAGATGTTAAGGTTGGACTGCTGTTTACTTTCCCTTCTAATCCTGTGAAAAGATTTGCATAAGAAAAGCAAGTAGATTTGGGTCTAGGTTTTGCTTTCTACATCGAAAGCATGAGCGTCAGTCAGTCCTCTCTATTTATTCAGACAGAAAACGATTGTTTTGTAAGTCAGGTGAGTAGAAAATCTTTCAGTAAGTTCAGCTGGGTTCTTCTAAAAGTAAAGGACTACTTATCAAGACTGAATGGAGTTTAAGTAAATAATTATAATAGTCAAACACTGATAGCTTAAAACCTAACCACCCCAGTTCCATGTCTGTTTCCTCATACCATATACTTGCTTTAAAATAACATCCAGAACTGGTATTCCCTGGATCTTGCAAAGCAGCCCCTTGTATTTGCAGACAGCCTTCTCTCAATTCCTAACAGGATCAGTGTCATGGGGGACTTCAGTGAGCAAAGCAGTGCTGGGTGGTGGTGGGGAGCTCTGGGTCTCACGATCGAGCAAGTGCTGCCAGCTCAAAGTATGACCCCTAGAGCAAACCCTGTAGAATGGGAATAGGGACTCATACCTACAAGAGTGCTGTGAAGCAGAGTAGTTTATTGTGTGCAATGTACTTGAAATTTTTTTTTTGGTGTACAGAAAGGCAAATTATTATTTTTTAGGAAGAGTATTAGAAGGGATGTTTTGGATCATGGGGTCAAGTTCCTTGCTGAGGGTAGTAACCACATCTCAGAAGCTGGTTCTCAAACCAGTCAAATTTCATATTCCAGCTGCTTTGATTCCTTCGTGACTGCGGAAGGCCTTTCTGGGTCCTCACCACTCTGGTGGAGTGAAGGTGCTTTTCTTTTTCCATCTTGAATCCCTTCCTGGATAGTTTGTACTAATTCTTTCTCATATTTTATTTGGGAGAACGGGAGGGAAACTGTCTCACAATTTTCAGATTCATTTGAATTTTTCTCTAAGCCCCAGACACCTGGTGGAAAGACGCCAGCAATGCTGTAGGCTGGTTCGATGTACCAATAAAAATAAAATTAAATTAAAAAAAAACAACCCTCATGTAAGAAAAGCGCCATTCTTAGAAAGCCTCCAGCGTTCCAGCTAGAGCACAAACAGCTGCTTATTTGGGACTCTTCTCGGGTAAATCGACAGCCCCGGGCCAAAGGGGCCGCAGGTCTTGTGGTCTCGCACAAACCCAGACCCCCCCCTGGTGGGGAACACACAGGGGAGAGGGGAAAGAACGAGTAGGGAGAGGGAACCATCCTCAAACAGCGGCTGAAACTTCGCCTGAGGAGGGCCGACGCTCCGCTGGGTCGAGCTAAGGCGGAGAAACCTCCGCGGGACGCAGGTCCCCGCCCGGGTTCGGCCCCGCGCCCCCCGCCCGCCCCGCCGGGCTCAGCCCCGCGGCCCCGGGCTCCGCCGCACGGAGAAGGCAGCGGGGCTCGGCGGGGAGGGAGATCGCTGTGTTTGCCTCTTGACTCGGGTTTCCCACCGCCCAGGGAATAAGCGCCTTTATTGGAGCTGCGCTCCCCAGGGCTGGGGGTGATTTTTCGTTTGTTTGGTTTTGACCTTCTTCCTCCGCTGCCTCCCGCAGGCCCGTCCCCGCAGCGGCGGCCCCCAGGGCGGACGGGGCAGCGCACTGCCACCTGTCCCCGGGCGACCCTCGGGCATGAAGAGAAGCAGCCTGTGGGGCTGAAACGGTGGCGAGCGGGAGGGATTCGGGGCTCTTCGCCGGGATATGGGACAGAGGCAGCGGTCCGTGTCCCTCGGCGACCTGTGAAGGCAGTGCGTGCCCCCCGTGGAAATGCGGTGTGGCAGCAGCTCTCCGCCGGCACGCGGGGCACGGGCTGCTGCGGAGGGGCGCGGGCTGGAGCCAAGGCCAGGTGTGCCATCGGGAAATACCATCTCCAGCCGCGGATCGAAGAGCTTCCAGGCCATGGCTACACGGCTCGACAGGGGAGCAAACAGCCCGTCCCCATCCCCCCTCGACAACTACAGCCCCCGCAGCCTCCCAGTCCAGTAAGGCTGAAGCAGCAACCACCAAACGCCCTCGAAAAGACCCTGCCGGACCTCTGAAATCCCAAAGAAAACTGAACACCAAAGTGGGAGCGAGCCAACAAGGCCCACCAGCGAGCCCCCCGAAACGGGGGACGAGCTGGTCCGCGCCGCCAGCACAGGCGCAGCGTTGCCAGCCCGTGGCTGGCCGCAGGGGGCCCGGCGCCCGGGGGACCACCCTCACCCTCCAACGCCGACTGCTAGTTCCTAATTCCTACGAATTCAACCACATTCCCCCAGGGATAACGGGAGCGGAATGGGGTTTAACCCCCCGAGTTCAATTGCAGTGAAACCACAAGGAAACAGACGCAGGCGAAGGGCAGAGAGCGCGCTCACTGCCGTGTTGCTACCGCAAAACTTGCGGGGGATAGGGGCGCCTCGCACAACGACGGGAAGCAAAGGGAGAGCCTCTCCCGAGGGCTCCAAGCGAGGAGAGAGGAGCCGAAGTAAAGGGGCTTTTCCCGGGAAGCCGGGGCGGGAGCGGCCGGCTGTGCGGGACCAGCCCCCGGTGCGCACCTTCCGCCCCGCGCAGCTCCGCCGGGACCTGCGCTGCTTTTACAGGGGCGATCGCGCCTGGCCGGCTCGCATCGAGCAAGAGCCTTTCCGGGAACAGGCTACTAAGAGCAGCGAGAGCAGGAGGGGGGAGGGTGGGTATGAAATAAAAGGCTAAAGAAACAGTGCGATTTTGGGACTAAGACCAAATCCTAACGTGTTACATAAAAGCCACGGGCGGTTCTTATCAGCAAGCCCGTCCTGAAGAGCAACAATCCCCAGGAGCGGCTCCAAAACAGCCCTGTTAAAGGAACAATTGTGAAATGCCAACTTCCCACCAGAGTATGAACAGCAGGAGCCGGGCATGTCCTGTCTATAACTGGGCTTCTGACAACCGACAGAGAGGGGAGGGGACGGAGGGGGATCCTCTCTTGACAAGATTTATCAAGAAACATTTAACTGGGCTTTAATCATATTAGCAAGAGCCCAATTAGGGCTGAGAGCGAAGCGAGGCGGCCGGCGGGCTGGGGAGAGGAGGAGGAGCAAGCGATGGAGTCACTCGAGGATAAAGTCCTTTCATCAGGCTGCGCTCTCGGCAAGCAGAGGAGTGCGAATAATCAGTGCCCTTCACTGGGGGGACGGGGGAGGGAGCGGCTGGGGAATGTGTGTAAAGGATCATTAAGGACAGGCAGAAGGGGGTTTTTGTTGTTGTTGTTTTTAATTATTAGGTTATTAAGGTGGTGTCTGTGGGTTCCCTCCGGCGCTGTTCTCAGGGACGGAGCGGGGAAGAAGCGAAGGGGTTCGGAGGCACCTGCTGCACTGCGACAACCTGATCTGCGTGCGCGAATAAGGCTCTCCCTCCCGGGGCAAAGAGGGGCTCCGTCCCTCCCACCCCGCCTCACATCACCGAGGGAGAATTTCCTTAAAAGCCCTTTCCCCGGGTCTCCTCTCCCTGATGTCGAGCCCTTCCCCGGCGCATCCCACCACCCAGCGCGGCTCCTCGTGGGGAGCGCGGCGCCCCACCGCCCCCGGCGGAGCCCAGCCCGGTGGCCAGGGCTCGTCGAAAGCCCCAGGGGAAGCGCTGCGCTGGGAACGCCCAGGTCAGGGGCAGAGGGCAGAAGATGTCCTCCCGGGGTTCAAACTCTCCGTTCTTTCGCGTGGGCAACCTGCCCTGTCCTTAGGGACTCGCTCGCTCCAGCTGTAGGGGATGGGGAGGGCGGAGAGCAAAGAAATAAAGAAAAACTAAAGATGACAGGTGGGAGCAAAGGAAGAGGCTGTGGATAAGCCCATGAACCCCCCCTCCCCGGGTTACACCACCTCGGGGACACGGCGGTGGGAGCGCGGCAGCGGCCGTGACCCTGCCTGTGGCTTTCGAGACATCGCCAGCAGCTGCCGACAGCTGCCCCGATTTCCTGCCCCTCCCCGCGGCCAGGAGAAGGGAGATAAGGCTGTTGGGCAGCGAGGCACCTTTCGCCCAAGAGGAGCCGGATCTTTGCGCCGCGGGGCAGAGGATGCTGTCTTTTTTTTTTTTTTTTTAACAGGGCAGGGCCCGAGTGGGGTTTGCCATTCGCACCGACGAGCATCCCCACTGTCGGAAGCCATCTGCCCCGTGCCTGGAGCGTAGGGGCTTTCGTCCCCCACGACCCCTCCGCCTCTTCCCCGCGCCCTGGGCCGCCTCGGGGACGCGCGGCCCGGGGGGCAGCGCCTCCCCCCCCGCCCCGTGCCCTTTGCGTGACCATGCCCCCGGCGCACCATCCCTGTCCCACGCTTACCTTTCCGGCCCGGCCGCCGAGGGGCTGCCCCCCCGCTCCCGCCCCCCGCCCCGTCTCCGCCATCCCCGCCGCAGGGGTGTCGCACGCCGCCGCGCCGGCACAGCCTCGGCTCTCGCCTTGCGCGCACTCGGCTGGCGCTGGCAGCCCCGCCGGGTTCATCCGAGGACAGCGGCGGCTCCGCGCCGCGGCTCGTCTGGCTGCCAACGCCGCGGCGAGGCTGACGCTGTCGTGGCCGGGGGTGACTCACGGCGGCCCGCGGCAGCCGCCGGGTAGCGGATCCGACAGTCGAGCGGGGAGCGGGCACGTCGCGGGCCCGCTCCTCGCCCCCTTCCCCGGGAACCGTGGGCCACCCCTCGCACCCATGCCCCCTCCCCGGCCCCCTCCGCTTCTGCCAAGTGGAATAAACTCCCGGGTTTCCGGCAAATATTCACCCTTCCGACACCGAACGGGAGGCCGCCCCCCTCCCGGCCGGCTCCCCTGTCGGAGGCGGGCCGGGGTCCGTCCCCGCGGCCGGCAGCGCTCCCGGCGGCACCCGCCCCCAACGTAAGTGACCGTCGGACGCGGGAGGGGGTGGCTGTGCCTCGCGCCCCTTTCCCGGCGGGGCTGCGCTCCGGAGCCAGGGCTGGTGCGGGCGGGCGGGCCGGGGCTGGGCCGACCCCCGGCCGTGGCCCCGAGTGCAGCCCGGGCGATGTGCCCCGCGCTGTCCCCGAGGTGCGCCCGGCGTGTGCCCAGGGGACAGCCGCCCGCCCTCACACGGACAAAGGGAAACACAGCCCAGAGCCCGCTTAACGCGGGGCGGGGAGGGGATGCGGGGCGCAGACCGGGACAGGGACCCGGAGTCCGAGTGACGGGCAGCGTCGGTGTCATCACCGTTGTGCTCTGCCCTGCTCGGCAAACACGCGGCAGGGTTTTAGCTGCCTGTGGTTTCCATGGAGTCCTCCTGGCACGTCCCAGCAAAAACGTATGGGAGACGTCTTCATGGCGAGTCTACAGCGGGTCTCCCACATTTGATCAGACCTGCCAGGTGGAGTCTTTTCAGATTCTTTACACTGCGTAGCTCAGCACCAGCAGTGCTTTTGAGAAACATACTTTGTGTATGACATCCCTGTTTTGAAACAGAATTTTGAAGCGAAGTTGTAGCAACACACATCTTTCAGTCCAAGCTGTCAGCTGGACGCATAGTTTTAAAACCAGTGGCTCCCTAAAATGAAGAGATTATTAAAAGTTCATTTATTGAGAAGCTCAAGCCACAAAGGTAATGGTAATGAGTGCTACATACTCTGCATATACGCTCAAGTTTCGGATGTAGGATGAAGGCATGAAGTCGGGCCTGTATTTAAAAATACTCTAAAGCTACTTGTCAGAAATGTGCTAAAATGATAAGCCGTGGATTTAGTGACATGGATTATGTTGTCAGTCCTTCAACCTTAAGTTCATCTTTAAGTCCAAATTTCAGCCCTTTGAGAAAAGACAGGAGGAGGAGGAGGAGGAAGAGACTATTATAATTGAAATGCTGACATTGCTAACCATGGCAGTTTGAATTCACTACTATAATAAGACCTCAGCTAGCAGCCTAATCCCAAAGACGTGATGTTATCCAGTAATAATGTAATCAGTTTTCTGGCTGTAACATAGGAGACTGGGAATTGCTTTATTTTATTGATATTTTTGGCCAAAATGTAAAAAAAAAAAAAAAAAAAAAAAAAAAAAAAAAAAAAAAATCTATAAGATGCCAGGATTGAGGCAGAAGAGCTACCTTTGCTATTTTAAATAATAAACCAAAGTTCTTCATGAACATTTTTCACTTCAGTGCAGTTTTACAAAAGCATACTTAAAAAGGGCAGCTAGTGAAAATGCAAGCTTTCAACCTAGGAATTGGAGGACAGAAAGGCCCAAGGGTGTAACATTGTTAAAAGTTTTCAGAGAGGTCCCAAAAGCACAAGGTTCACTTTACAAAATAGAAATTTTCTCCTGGGTAATCTCTGAATGAGTTTGCATTGATTTGCAGCTGCAAATTTAAAGGAAAAAGAGGGAAAGAAAATAAATGAAAAAGACAAATGCCCTGTTAGTAAACTATGCCGCAACCATTAAGAAAATTGTGTCAGATACATGAAAAATTGGAAGCTTCTGAGTTTATATATTCAGGATTCTCCATCCCTCATACCTTTCTTTAATACTTATTTTTAAGGAATAGACATTCTGATAATTTTTTAGGCATCTGGCTCTCAAATTAGAAATAACAGCAGAAGTGAATTAACTTGTAAGGTGCATGTGCCAGAGGAACCTTATTAGTGAAATAGTCCATAGAGGGTTAGTCAGTGTTGTTAGTAAGGTCAGAATTTCAGCCACTTTGAAAGTTTTTTTGTTGCAGAAAATTACAAGTATAGGCCATATTATCCCCCTAATTCAGATTTAGAATTTGCTTTTGCTCTTGATGGTCTTCTGCCTGTTTAACCTTAACAAAAATTCACTGTGGTCAGTGGGACTCTTTGGGTTGGGGCCATGTATTCTTTGAAGGAGCAAATCTTAAGTTTCTCCATGTTGCTAGGAAGCATAGCAGTATCAAGACAAAGACGTGAAAGCATGTGAAGACAATGAAAACAAAGTAATGAGTATAGCCAAATCATAACTGCCTTTAACAGAGTGGCTTGTAAATAACAGAGCCCTACAAGAATACTTGGGTGTGTCTGAGTCAACCCATTCTGAAAACCATATGATATGCAGCTGCAGAAACTACACAAATTCTTGAAAAACTGTCAACAAAACTTGAAATTTCTTGAAAATCATGTTTCCAAATAAAAGCACTGTTCTGCATGTACGTATACCACATGTTGTCCAGTAACTCTTGAAAAGTAGGCTAAAACTGCTACAGTGACTACTTTGTTCATCTGATCTTCTTAAGGCAACATTAACCCTCTTAAAACTTGCCATTTAACAAAGCATTATTATAAGTATTACAACCATTTGTGAATGTGTGTAGTCTGGGCTGTGGAAAATCAGTGGTTGGCATTCACTGTCAGGCTTACATCCAAAAACATACAAGTTAATTTGCACTACATGACCATTGGCACTACAGAGTAATGAATTGGAAAAGGTATTTTGAGAATATTTTCCAAAGCTGCCCTTATACACTTGCTTGAAGCTAGAAAATAAATGTGATATAATGATAGTTGTTTTGGCTTTATTGTGGAAGATAATATCAGCTTGTGACTACTGACTGGATGTGAAACAAAACTTTATGGCTGTATGGATTGGATGTGGTATGTCAGCAGTCATACAGGGTACTCATGGAAGCATTGTGTATTAGTTCTGTACAAACATTCAAATGACAATTAATTACTGTTTGTCACAAGTACAAAATGGGAGGCAATGAAAAATTAATTGAGAAAATTTATGTATGGATACGGAGCATGGTAGTCTGGATGCCAGCTGCCACACAGGAAATCCCCAAACCACTAACTGATGGAAATTTTAAGAACTTAACAGGTTAGGTTCCAAACAATGTTTTCAGTTTGGGGTTTTTTTGTCATTAAGCCAGGACAGAGAGATTACATTAGCCCAGTATAGACATTTTTGCTTCCTTGGTGCATTGTTCTTGAAGTCTTACCTCCTTTGTCATTACTCCCAATTGCTTAGTTTTTTATTTTTGATATAAAATGTCACCTTTTTTATTGAGAGATTGAGTATGATAGTGGAGGTGGTGTCCTCATGTATACAGGAGGAAAAGAAGCAAGTGAAAGAGGAAAAGGGAAAGAAGAGGGTGTTTGGAGACCACAGAAGGAAGATAGGAAATGTGGGGCTCGCATAAGAATGACTGGTGAGGGGATGGGACAGAAGGAGACTGGACCACTGACCGTGGAAACAGCTGTGTTCTGAGTCTGTTATTTGATCAAACTACTCCTTATTTAACATGCCATGCATTTCTCAGTGGGGATACATCTTGGAATCTGTGTGAAATGGTGAAAGATTGAGAAAGTAAAGACAGAATGAAAAAGCAAGAGGTAATTTCCTAATTTGTTTTGTTTCAATTTCTAAAGCCTGCCTAGCCCACACGTTGGGTAAGGTATGCTTAGAACACTGGAAGAAACTAAGCTGCAGCTGAAACAAAGTTGGAAAGAAATTCCAGTAATTTTAAAGATGATAAAAACTATCTGACCACCCATTCTCCCTCCTCCCTCCAGAAGGTCCAACAAAATCATCTACCCCGTGGCAAATGCCTGACAACAACATGGTATGTGTATCTACTCTGAAATCAGAGTTCAGGGTATATATATGTAACTGCAACTCATATTTTGTCCCTCTGATATTGTTTACCTGGAACTTTCACACTGTTATATTTTTCTACTTTCTTTTTCACTCAATTTTCTTCTTTGCTTTTGGGACAGAAAATCCCTCATGTGGTGTGGTCCAGGTTATACTGAACCATGGATGTCTCATGCAGAGCAGTATCTTATTCCACACATGACTTACTCATGTTGCAAAAGCAGGGTGAGTAATGGGTGCTGGAAGTTAGCTCTATACTGAATTTGGCATCTGGGGTTTCTGTAATAGATTAATGAAGTTCACAGACTACTGCTAGTAATTTCTTATTTTTTCTACCCCCCATTCCTGCCTTTTCCCCCCATTTCTCCAGAGATTTTATGTGGCCCTGGAGGACTTTACTACTTTGCAAAATCATGCAGAACCATATAAAAATGTTCCAAGCATGGTATAAACACACAGGGTATGTTTGTGCTGCAGAAATACCAGATTTTGACCGGACATGTTCCCACAATAGCTCTAGGACTGTGGGTCAGCATTTCGTCTTTACCAGCAGCAAGCTTTGCAATGACTGCATGCCTTAGGGATGTACTTAGTGTGTATAGAGGGGAAGTAGTGCTGGACTATTTACATTGCAAGTGGGATGATTTAGGTTGTACCCTGCAACATCATCCTTGGATACACAGAGAGAAAAACTGATATGCCTGTGATGCTCTCAAGTACATGCTGTACGCCTCCAAGTACAAGGGCAAATTTGAATTTAGAAAGAAGCTCTCCAATGTGCTAAGTTGCTGATGTAGCACTTGCAGTGAGAAATATACTGGTCCAGATAGAACTTTTGGCAGTACACTCAGGTCAGACAAAGAGGGTCTCAGAAAGAGATGCAAAATAAACAAACAGAAGTGTTCAAACCCACAACCAACTTATTATTTGATCTGGAAACAGAACAGAGGGGTTGCCTGTAGCTGCACTTTGTTCAAACTTCTTTTGGGCTTGTGATGTAACTTTGTGTTAGTCCACACAGCTCATGTCAGACTCTGGACTGTGGATTTTCTTACTGATGTTTCTGCAGCCTCTCAGGCTCCTGGGGCTGGTGTGCAAGGGTCTGTTTGTTCAGAGACCTCTATTCAGTGCAAAGAGGTGGTGGCAGAAGTTGCTGTTAATTGTTGCTGTATGGTTAAAGGTTGGGGGTTGCTGTTCAAGCAACTCTCCTCTGCTCTGTTCCAGTTCAAAATTAAGCCACCTAGGTGAAACTAGGGAAAACTGTTAATACAGCTAGTGCTAGATCTCAAAAGAATAGAGACAAGGAAGGTAACCAAAGTTCAGACCCAAAGGATGCATGCAGTATAGAAGTGCTGAGTCCAGTCTTGTGTCCCACTAAACAGATCACAGTCATTTGTGAAAAAGGGTCTCATGCTTTCCAGGATAAGCTGGCTGTTTAGTTTGTCTTTCTAACTAGTCAATAAAGCTCAAGCAATGTTCTAGGAATTATCTTTGTATTAAAATTACCTTATTCCTTATGTGTCGACGTCTATATTTGGATGTGAATTGTAGGACCTTGGATCCTAAAATATTTGGAGTCCAGTTAAATTTTGACATGAGAGCAACTGCATTATTTTTCTGTTCATTTTCCTAATCTGTAAACAAGCTTTTGTGCAAGACTATTGGCACTGAAAGTCTGTTTGAAATGGACTTGTGGAAGTGCAAGAGTTCATAACCCTTCTGTTGCAGCAACTGGGAGTGCACTCTGAACACTGAGTGCCTGCTGTAGTGAGAAGTGGTGAGGTCTTCCTTAGCTACTCCTGCAGAATCCTAGGAAAGTCCAGCATTGCTGCCAGCTGCATGACAAAGGACACAGATAGTGCATACAACATCCTTCTCTAACCTTGGCCAGGAAGAATTAATAAGACACTTCATTATTAAATTAAATTCAAATTAAAACACTTCCTGAGGCTGAGCTTCAAACTCTTTAACCTAAGAATGGATTCAGCAGCATCTTGTGAGCTTTGGAGCTCACTAGGTTCCACTTTTACAGCAACAGAACAGTTTTCCATTGTAACCTTTACTTTCTTGTTTATTTAATATGCATGAATTACTGCTGCTGGCTCAATAGGTTAACAGTTATTTAAAGAATGGTCTGGTAAATTTTTTAGTTCAAGTATGGATTATAAAATATAATATCCATCACTATATTCTCTGGTCACTCACTTTATGTTAAGATTTCATTAATATGCTTTTCTTAAATAACAAACAGATCCTGCAGAGCTGGTTAGCCATGTGAGGACCATGTGGTGTAAGCAGTTATAAATACACCAGTAAAAAACATTCCAGAGGATTATAAATCACTATAATGTTCAACTGCAGTGGGTTGGTGAATAGTATCCTTATTAACTTATTAACCACTTATCAAAATGATTTGCCTCGTACTTAGACTTAGGTTTATGTTCAGTGTAAATTTTACATAAAGCCTGACTTTGTTTTCTTTTGCCAGACGTATTTATTTCTGAGTCAAAACTCAGTCTCTTTTGCAAAAAGGAGGAGAATCAAAGAGGCATAATAATCAGCCTAAACTCATCCAAAACACTTTTAAAAATAGCCAGCCCACCTACTGCACTGGGAGATTTTATAGTGCAGTGTACAGAAGCACAGTGTGGAGTAGCTAAGGAGCTGTGCAATATGTAAGCTTTTCAAAATGTACCCGAGGCTGTGGCTCTCTAACCAGTACCAGATCTGCCCCTGCTAGGGCATCTGCCTCTCAGACCCGCACTGCCTTACAGATTGCTGCCCACGGTGTTTAACTCTGCTTTCCATGAGAAATGGCCCTGCATGGATTTTTGTTTCTGAATCAGTGGCTCATAGTGCAGAGGTCTGTGGCAGAAGGTGGTTGAAAAGAGCGAGACGGCGTTGCTGCTCAGTCACTGGTGCGGTGGGTGGCAGTGCATCGGCATTGTCACTTGGGCTGTTACACAGATGGCCTGTATAAACTTGAGTAAAATTCTAGTGGATAGGTCTGCAAAGGGATACAGGCAGCCAGCTGCGCTGTGTGGGCCTTGCTAGGCTCCATAAAACCATGCCCAGCTGTCACTCAATTTGTGAGTGTCTGAGCTCTGCCAGGGAGCAAGTTACAAACTGCTTGCAGGTTCTGGTAGGGGTCTTGGGGAAGACCTTTCCTGGACAAGCTTTCCCAGCAGAGTCCTGTGCAAAACTGTTGGAGCGTCTCCTCATACAACAAAACTGTTTCTTGGTGGATCCTGTTATTAGCATGGTGAAATGTAAACACATGATGTATACAGACACAAATTAAATTGTTCTAATTTTCAGAGACCATTTTTAACTTCTTCCCTTCTCTTGCCTCTCCAGCAATCTTCCTCTCTCTTGTTATAAATCTCTGCTTGTGTGTTCCTCTAGCCAGTTTTTATCTGTTTTACCTTTAATTGGTACACATAGTTGGCCAGTTTACCTAGTTTCTCAATAAAGAGTTTATCGGTGAAAGAGCATTTGGCGTGTGAACAGCATACATTGCAAAAGATGCTGAAGGAGGAAGGGCAATATGGAAGTGTATTACCACACTCCAGCTTATGTCAGGTGGTCACATTGCTGTATCTGAGGGGAATCTTGCACCAAAATAAACTTTGAAGTTGACTTAAAAAAAAGGGATTTTCCCACTGTAGAATAAACAGATTGTACTATGCAGGGAAATGAGGTAAGTCAGTCTCATGGTTTTCAGCATCACTCATGCCTTGAAAGGAGAAGGATCTGGGGGACCTCTATCTAGGTACCTTCAGTACCTAAAGGGGCTGAAAAGGGAACTGGGGAGGGACTTCTTACAAGGGCATGGAGTGATAGGACAAGGGGTAATTGCTTTAAACTGATAGAGGGCAGGTTTAGATTATATATTGGGAAGAAATTCTTCACTATGAAGGTAGTGACCCTGGTTGCTCAAGGAAATTGTGGGTGCCATATCCCTGGAAGTATTCAAAGCCAGGCTGGATAGGGCTCTGAGCACCCTGGTCTAGTGATAGGTGTCTCTGCCCATGGCAGGGAGGTTGGAACTGGATATTCTTTAGGCTTCTTTCCAACCCAACCCATTCTATGGTTCTACGATTTTAAAATCGTTAACTGCCTGTCAGAAACTGCATCTTATTAATGTAAGGCATTTTGGCATTTCCTTTTTGTGTCTTTGTCAGAGAATTTGGTAAGACAGCTTTTGCTTGTTCATACTCTTCGTTCTTAAAATTTGTATATCATCAGTAAATGTTATTTTTTTGCAAAAAGAAGAGTTTGCGCTTTCTTCTCTATGAAGACAGAAGTCAAGTCATCCTATTGCTTTAGATTATAATTTTCAGCTTGATTAAACGTGTCAACATGTAGACTTTTACTGCTCTTGACAACAAGGATTGTAACAGTTTACATACTAAGATTTGATAACTTATGTGTCTGTAGAAGTTGATCACTGTAGGAATGGAGTATGATATTAGGCCCTTAATACATTTTGTGAAGGTAGCAAAAAGCAGTTGATAGGGTGAGTCCAAGCTAACATATGGAATGGACCCCACTCTTTCCAAAGGGAAGGAAATTCTCTACTTCTTTATAATTTTTTGAAGACTTTTGGTGCCCTGTGGTAGAAAATATGTTCTCAGGATGAGGGTTGTCTAGACTGTGCACTCCAGATTATTGTAAGCATTTTATTCAGCTGAGAGCCGGAGGTCTGTAAATGGTTGGTGGGATTTGAAAGGACCTCAATGTGCAAGGGCAAAGAGGAACCTGCTGTAGATCTTTTGGGTCCTCTGCTGCCAAGCATATAAATATGGATAAGCATGTCCCACTGACTGCAGCAGAATTTCAAATTAATTTTTTTCAGAAGTTTTTCCAGAGTTGGGATTTTAAGCAGTTTCTGTGTTTAGCTACAGTGTACCAAAGAGTGTGTGCTCATACAGCGAGCTTCCTTGAGCCAATGCAGAAAATCAGGGAGGTTGTTATGCAATTATTGCTGTATATCTTCCTGCTTGTAAGCCTTAATTCAACTCTGGTTTTTTTGGTGTGTTTTGTTTAAATCCCCGAAAAGATGTCATTCTCTTGCTGAATGTGTTTTTCCTCTGAAACACAAGCTGTAAATACATACACAGATAATATTATGTGATTTTTTGAGTCATCTGCTTGAAGTTATGTGTTTTATGGTAGGCAAATTTAGAAAATTATCAAACCTCATAAGCTCAGACATAAAAGCTCTTTGACTCGTCTTTGCCATGGAAATTGCAAGTTTTAACATGTAAGTGTATGTGTAAAAGAAAAACCCCAGAGGTAAGACAAGTAGAATTTTGCAGAGTTATTATAGACACAGTGACATCTGGCTTTTATTGCACTTAATGATTCCTAATATTATGTGCCATTTTGTGTTATATAACCATTATTATTAATCCTCATCTCCTCTTATAAATCAGTTTTCAATGCTCTTTTTCCCCCCAAACATATCTTGAGAGAGCATGTGGGTATACGTTTATGCCCACTAAAATAAAACTAAAGGTGTACCTCTATATTAAGAATTTTTGAAGTACTTAGAGGTGGATCCTGTGTTCCCCGTGAAATAACTGTTGTCCTAATCATTACCAGGAATTGAACCTGGAACTACAAGAGCTAGAGAATAGCTTGACAATTTGAGCTCAAAAACGCTAAATCTTCTGGCTAACAGTTGTAGGAGAGTCATGCCTTTTGTGGCTCTGGCAGAAGTTACTTGTTGGAGAGGGAATTATGCTTGTGCAACTCAAAATTATTAGTGAAATCCAAGGGAATTTGGGGGTTTGCAGGGAATGCAGAACTGGGCTCTTCCAGGAGCTTCCCAGTAAGCATGAAAGAGGTTTTTTTTGTTTGTGTGTGTGTGATGAGTAGTGAGAAATCCTAACGTCTGACAACATTCTGGCTAAGTGTGCTCTTCAGTTTTCCATTAGTGGTGGCGTAGTCCATCAGTAAATCCTTTCAGGAGTAACCATCTGGCATTTCCTAAACCCTTGTCTGTGTATCATGTAAAACTCAGTGTTACCACTCTAAAGAAAGACCTTGAAAAGTTAAATGCCATTGGAATTTGGTAATGTAGGCCACAGTGTAAACTGTGGTTAGGTTGAGCTGAGGCCTTCTTTAGAGAAAGAACCTGTAATTGATTAAACCCTGCCTCTAGCTAGATAAAAATGAGTTGAAGTAGATTAATATAAAAACAGTTAAAAGCTTCCTTGTTGTTGTGAGTTTTCAAAATTAAACTTGTCAAGAGTTTGGCAGAAAGAGCTCAAAGGCAGATCAGATCTAAACGGAGGAAAACAAACCCAGAGGAGCAAAGAGCAATGTGGACCTTCTCATTTTTTGGTTGATTTAAATGAATTTTCTAGCTGAAGGCTGTGAGCTTTAAGGTCCTTCCAACCCAAATGATTCTATAATTCTGTGACTTCCAGGCCTTCATTTAAACTTGCCAAGCCATTTTTCTCCAGACTACCATCTTCCATGATTTATTTCTCATAGCCTTGTCTAATGCAGAAATTTCTGTATGGCTTGGCCTATCTTCTCACAGTCTTCATGAATCTTCTCTGACATTAAATGAGCATAATTATTATGAGAACATAAACCAAGGGCAAAACTCAAAAGGTAGTCTTGGATTCAGTAAGAAAGTGTCTGAGAGAGAATTGAAATTGAGACAGCACAGCCTAACAGCTAGAATGATATCAGGCTTTTTGCTGGAATCTGCTTCCATCTGTATTTTTGCACGGCATGTGACCTCTGTGTCACAGTTTGTCCTACTGCAGACACACCTGCATCTTGGTGGCAAGATGGTGCAACTTTCTGTAGTTGATATGGACATAAATTCTGCAGTCCAAATGATGCGTGAAAAGTGAGACTCATAGACTCACTCAATACTACCAAAGTTTATCAAAAAACAATGTTGATTTTACTTAGTGTCATACTGGAAAGTAATTTTAGAACATGTTTGGGCTTTGACACCCTTTCTTAATATTTTTCCCCCATATCCTATTGTATATACCACTGGGTCATGTTAGTGACCACAGGTATGAGTCTCCATTCCATTGCATTGGTTTTATGCCAGAGTAACCCCACTGTTTTTCACAGCATAAAAGTCTGATGAAATGTGGTGAGAAATTGATCCCATACATATTCTAATCTCCGAGTGACTTAATATTTAGTGCTAAAACATTTTCAACCTTTAAAAACAACACTTCTATCAGTCATGTTACAGATTTAAAGTCTGCTGTCTCACGACTTGCCAGAACTGCAGTAAATGCTGGGAAGTGAGCATGTCCTTAATCACAGCAAACCATTTGATCCTTACATTTGACAGTCCTGTTGGACGGTCCACTAGTACTCTTATATATTGACCTCAATGTTGAAACATGTACCTTTCCCCCTCATATCTATTTTAAGATAAAAATATAGAATAATTTCCATAGATGTAGGCTATTTGTTCCTTTTAAATGGTTGCAGTTACCTTTAAGTGGTAGCAGTTTGAAATCTGTATCAGACTTGGAATCTTATGGACTGAGGGATAAGTTAACAGAGACCTTGAGAAAGTAAACAAGGCAGAAGTCAGATGCAGGATGTTTCACAGGTCTGCAGGTTGTTCCTGGCTACAGAAGTAAAACGTAAGTCTGTTGTTACAACAGCATACATATTGTAAATATACATATTTCTATTATTATGTACATACATATATATATAGTCCCTCTAACTACTAACTAATCTGCTGCTTTATTTGCAATATAAGGGAAGCATTGCAGTATTTTTAGATTTTTGAATTCAAAGAGCCTATTCCTGTTAAAATTAGTTGCAAAGCTCCTGTTGATAGCAATAGGAGCCATATCATTATTTTCAATGTTCATAAGCTAACACTGCTGATAACTAACTTGGGAAACTGAGACAGACTGTAGTCCCAAAGGAGATATCATTGAGGAGGTATCAAAAGTCTGTAGATTTGAGGCTTTGCTACACCACAGATTTCCTGTATGACCTTTAGATTACCTAATATGGTTCCCCTTTGAATCTATAAACTGGGCATAGCAGCACATCCTTATATTAAAAAGAGTGATGTGCTCAGATAATGACCTGTGGCACATTTTGTGATTGGAAGAGATTTCTCATAAGACTCAGACGTAAGTTTGATCTGAAACAGTTGGGTAAATAGCACCAGTAATTAATTAATTATTAGTTAATTATCTCAGTTAATTAATAAATGATAGAGTATCTGCTGTTGCTCCGACTTACTGTGTAAGGCAATCATAGAATCACAGAATGGCCTGGGAAGGGACCTTAAATTAGGGAGCTGTGAGCCTTAGTATCATGTGCTGCTCCTACTGGCACTGTAGTACCACAGCAAAGTAATGATGCTGCAAATCAATTATGCTTCTTTTCTTGTATATATATCCAAATTGATGCAGGTTAATGAGATGTCAGTGCCTTCCAACTTGAGATATTCTATTAGTAAAACATAGTAAGTGTTTATACATTTAGACTGAGGCATATTTAAGGCAATGAAACTTGGTTTAGCCAGTAACAAAAATGGTTATGTTAAACCACATTGTCTTGTAATACTTAAGGGCTGAGGATGCATAAAGACAACTTGGTTCAGCTGACATGTGGTAACTTGTTAAGCCTTGGTAATTTCAGCTCATATAAAGGTGGAGATAAGAAATTGCTGTTGTTCCTCCTGGTATCAACATTTCTGACTATGGGAAAACAAGTCAGGCAATATAAAGGTCTTGAGAAGTTTTATACTGGTTAACAGTACTCCTCCTTCCTTTTCTCCCTTTCACTTCTTACAGATTTTAATCGGCTGAAGAAGAGAAATTCTGGTTCATGGGAAAACTTCTTTAATTTTTTTTTTTTCTGTTGGGGGAGGTTTTGGTCAAAATTGATCTGGGAAATGAAAAGAAATTTTTCTGCCAACCAGAAATTTTGCCATAATTTCCTGCTGTAAACAGCAAACATTTATTTCTGAAATAAATGTGCTTTCTGATTCCTGCAGCTTCTCAGTTAAAATGGCATTTGACAGGTGACTCTGACTATCAGCTCTGTAGAGTAGTTGCAGAGCTACGTGCTATCAGTGGTGCTCTGGCAGCACTGCTCTGTGGGCTGACTGGAAGTCTGTTGCAGGGCTTCCAAGCTCCCAGCTGGCAATCTGTTCTTACTGTTCGGCAATCAGAAAGTCTGGAAAATACTGGGATTTCCATGTTTTCTGTACCCTTAGTAGGAAGTTACTCCTTTTACGCTCAGGGTTTCCAGAACTTCCAGCTTAGGTGGCTGAAACCATGAAAGCTTGGTGTTTTCTTTCTTTGGGACACTCTCTTGAGCAGATCTGCCTCCTGTATCCCTACTAAACTCACCTTTATTTCAAGTGAGCCACTTACACTTTTTTCTTCAGTACCAGGGTGGTGTTCTGTGCTATAGGATGCAGAAAGAAGGGCCTCCTGTCTGAGTATTTCACCCATCTCCTCTCTCTGGAGATGTACCTATCCCGCTTTTAACTAACTTGCTGGAGTAGGGGTAGCAATCCAGCTGTGGAAGAGTGGAATTTAGCGTGGGCTAATTCCTGCATGCAGTTTACCCAGCTTCTTTGGGTGTGTCCTGCATGGCTGCTAGACCACAATGGAAACTACCCACGCAGCTTCAAACAGCTAATGAGGCGACCTCGCACCCACCACACCCAGCGACTGGAAGATTCTGGCCCATCTTGCAGAATAGCACTATGCAGTTACAGCATCTGGCTCTGGCAAGTCTGCAGGCACAGTCAGTCTTTGAAACAAAAACAAAACCATGCACTGTTTCTTCCCACGTTTACATGACTAAATGCTGCAATGCACACATGTGGGCAAGAGCGGGAAGAATGCACTCCACCAGTGATTGTGAAGGGACTTTAGTGGCTCAGCACCCTGCAGGATCTGCTGCTTGAGCTGATCCACATCTTTTTCTAGCCACATCAAGGGTTTCACACATCTTAAGCAGAGTTGGCACTTGCAATGTGAAAGCTACCTAAAAGGTGTCAGATTTGGCATTCCAAATTGAAGTTTATCAGACATTCTTACAGGCAGATTGCAATTACACCTATGCTTAAGCCCTGAATATCCATACAGTTCACCAGAGCTGCAACTCTTTTCCAAGTCTCTTTCATACAAGAGTGATATGGATCTCCTGTGGTTGACATACAGGTACAGAAAAAATGGATTTCTTGCAATCTTGCTTGTGTTGCTACAAATAGAGAACTAAGCACCTTCAACTTTTTTTATTGCCCTCATTACTCTTGGTCTGTGGATAGCTAGATGTGGCAGGAGACAGAAAATATTTTAGATGAAAGATGATAGAAGAAAGCAAGAATTGTTTTCAGTCTTCATTGGCACAGTAGGCCATTTCTGCATTTCCAACACTTTTGCAGAGGGGCTTATTCTGATACTGGGAACACCAAATGTACCTGATCTTTTATGGTTTAAGTGATCTCTGCATGAATGCATTGTGCTTGTGCAATTGCTTGTGCAAGTACCTGTGTGGGTGAACAGATTTGAGCCCATAAAGACTGTTTTGGCTCTTCAGTTCATCCTTGAAGATGTCTGCCAACCTTAGACTTTTACAGCAGGAATCTTGCGTAAGACCACATGTGCAAGAAAATCATCCATGCAACATTTAAAACCCATTGTTTCTTCCATTAGTTAAGAGGAAACACAGACTTATTTCTTACTGAATGTGTTTTTATGGCCTTCTCACAGCTTTGATGATCTTGTGGGAACATGTAATCATTAATTATTAAAAGGAAATCTAAGCTGCTCAAAGCTAAACACATCAGTTATCTTGTTAAGGAGAAAAATATATGTGAATGGATCAGGATGATTAAATCAATGCAAGACAGCATAACCTTCTGTTGTGATTGCATGTAGGGAACCTGATAATCTTAGTTGTCTCTGTTATAAGGGAGCAAAAATGTATTTTTACACATGCATTTTATTACAAAATGAAACATGGTGCTCTAGGCACAAAGTGGGGCAAGAGAGTGTGTGCAAACACATATGTACATACTTGTGCATACACACATGTGTTCTTTTGGTACACTTCCTTCCAGATGCACTTGGAGTCCTGGCTGCTGTGAGGGTTTGGCAGCTTTCTTGTGCAGTGTGGGTGTTTATCATTCTACTGTGATTGTTCATGTTGTGATGAGTTTCCCCTTGGGTGCATTTTTCAGGCACATGTTCCTGTCAACCAAGGTCAGTGCTGCGCTAGAGAAGCAGTGCACAGGTGCTGTGTCAGACTTAGCTTCTTTCTTTTGGCTGCAGACAGTAACACTTCTTAATTTAGCTTATGATTAAACCATTGCCCTGATACAAGACCTAATAGAGTCTTTCTGCATGGATTTAAAAAAAAAAAGTTCTTTACATAAACAAGGGAAGAAATGAATGATTTCATAAACATAGTCTCTCAAGACCTGACCAAGAGCCTGTTAAAATTGATGTAAGGACTCCTTGGATTTTAGCAAGCTCTGTTTCAGGCCTTTAATGCATACTTGGGTGTTTATAGTCCCAGGTGGGAGTAGCTCTTTGTTGAATAGGAGGTGGTTTCTTACTTTACTCTCACTAGGTATAGTGCTGGTGGCAGTGGGGAAAGCTCAGGGTGATGGGAGAGTTCATGACAAAGAATGATCTTTTTCTTCGTGGGCGGCAACCGGCTTCTAAACAAAAAAGCCCTAAGGAGAGAAATGCATCAGGGTCATTACAACTGTCATTTGGCTCTTACTAACATGTATTCTTGAAAGAAACTGTTAACACAATTTTGCTGTTTCTTGCCAAACAGCGAGGGCAAACTGGCAATGTTTTGAAGCCAGAATTGGACTGCAGGCTTTAGAGCTCCTGTCTAGGATCAGCTGATCAAGAAATATGGGAAACTGAACATGCTTAACCCTTTTACCTGCAGAAATCCATGCTTCTGCACTCACAAACATGTAGTGTGTTTCTGTCCAGCTTCAGATGTGTAGTAGAGATTATGGAAAGGTGCGTTTGGAATCAAATCTGGCAAGGGATGTCAAGGACAACAAGAAGGGCTTCTTCAAGTACATCAGTAGCAAAAGGAAGACAAGGGAAAATGTGGGCCTGCTGCTGAATGGGGTGGGTGCTGTGGTGATGATGGATACAGAGTTATGTGGAGTTACTGAATGTCTCGTTTGCTTCAGTGTTTGCTGCTGAGGTCAGCTCTCAGGAATCCCAGCCCATGGAGGCAAGAGAGAACATCTGGAGTAAGGAAGACTTTTACTTGTTCTCGCGGGATGGGGTTGGAGATCTTTTGGGCAAACGTGACATCTGCAAATCCATGGATCCTGATGGGATGCACCCACCAGTGCTGAGGGAGCTGCCAGATGTTATTGCTAAGGCACTCTTGGTGGTGATGGAGAATAGGAGAGGTGCCTGAGATCAGGCCACACTCCAAGGTCATGGAGCACAGGAGAAACGTGTGAGGATTGGAGCAAAGCCAATGTCACTAGAGTCTTCAAAAATGGCAAGAAAGAGGATCCAGGAAGCTAAAGGCCAGTCAGTCTCACCTCCATCTCTGGAGAGGGGATGGAACAACTTGTTCTAGGTGTCATCTCTAAACATGTGGAAGTAAAGAAAGTCATGAGGCGTAGTCAGCATGGATTCACTTAGGGGATATCATGCTTGACCAATCTGATAGGCTTCTAGGATGGACCGACTGGCTGGATAGATGAGAGGAGAGCAGTGGATGTTGTCTACCTTGACTTCAGCAAAGCTTTTAACACTGTTTCCCCATACATCTTCATGGACAAGCTCAGGAAGTGTGGGTTGAATGAGTGGGTAGTGGTGTAGACTGAGAACCAAATGCATGTCAGAGCTCATAGTTTTGTGATCAGTAGCACAGAGACCAGTTGGAGGCCTGCAGCCTGTGGTGTTACTCAGGGATCAGCACTCGGTCCCATCTTGTTCATCTTACTCATCAGTGCCCTGGATGAAAGAACTGAGTGCAGCCTCAGCAAGTTTGCTGGTGGTGCAAAACTGGGGTGAGTGGCTGGTACCTCAGAGAGCTGTGCTGCCATCCAGCAAGACCTGGATAGGCTGGAGAGCTGGGTGGAGAGGAACCTGATGAAATTCAACAAAGGCAAGTGCAGGGTCTGCAGCTGGAGAGGAATAACCCCCTGTACCAGCACAGGCTGGGGACTGACCTGCTGGAAAACAGCTCTGAGCAGAAGGACCTGGGGGTTCTGGTGGACAACAAGCTGTCCACAAGCCAGCAGTGGGGGCCCAAGATGGCCAATGGTATCCTGGGGTGCATTAGGGAGAGCATTGCTGGCAGGTTAAGGGAGGTGATCCTGCCCCTCTGCTCAGCCCTGGTGAGGCTGCATGTGGAGTTCTGTGTCCAGTTCTGAGCTTCTCTGATCAAGAAAGACAAGGGACCACTGGCGTGTGTCCAGCAGAGAGCAATAAAGATGATGAGGGGACTGGAGCATCTCTGAGGAAAGGCTGAGGGAGCTGGGCCTGTTCAGCCTTGAGAAGAGATAAGGGGATCTTAGTGCAAAGAAATATCTTAAGTGTGGATGTCAAGAGGATGGGACCAGACTTTTCACTGGTGCCCAGTGATGGGACAAGGGGCAAAACCTGAAACCCGGGGAGTTCCATCTTAATATGAGGAAAGCCTTTTTTACTGTGTGGGTGGCAGACCACTGAAACAGTCTTCCCAGTGGTTGTGAAGTCTCCTTCTCTGGAGGTATTGAAAATCTGCCTGAACTGTGCAACCTGCTGCAGGTGAACCTGCTTTAGCAGGGGGGGTGGACTAGGTGATCTCCAGGGGTCCCTCCCAACCCCAACTATTCTGTGAAAGTTGCACCAGATTTTTTGCCTTTCTTTGAATGACAGTAATAATAACCTATGATGTGGTACTGCTTTAAGATCAAGGATGTTGATATTAATTGACTTTAAAGTTGAAATAAATTTATTCTTCTCTTTAGACTGCATAATGGTTTTGCTTTCACTAGGAGTGGGTAAAAGCTAGATTTCAATCTTGTTGGTCAGATTTTTCCTGTTAAGCTAGCACATACTATCCAGAGTAAAGGAGGAATCGATGAATCCTCCCAGGACCTTGTACTTTCTCTGCTTGTCCTGTTTTTCCTGGAAAAGACAGGCTAGAATTCACCTCTCACTGTCTAAATTGACAAGATCCATGATGTGTGAGAAATTCAAGGTCTGAGAAGAGACACCTGTCCCAAGGGTCTATCACAACTTAGGATTCACTGTGACTCCAGTACTGCTGTTGTGCCATAGCTGCATTAGCCTTTTTAGAAAGGCTGGTAGGTAAGCAATGGTATACTGGAGTACAAAATCAGCAATTAAATATGAAAAGGGAAAAAACTTTTTTTGTGGTTGTTGTGGTTTAATCCCAACTGGCCACTAAGTATCATGGACCTGACTTCCCCCTCACTAACTTCCCCCTCACTCTGGTGGGATGGAGGAATTGGAAAAAGGTAAAGCTATGGGTTGAAAAAGAACACTTTAATAACTGGAAAAATAAGTAAGGTGTAATAATAACAATAATAATAATGAAAATGAGAGGAAGGGGAATAAAATCCAAGAGAAACAAGTGGTGCACAATACAGTTGCTCACCATCCACTGACTGATACCCAACCCATCCTACAGCAGTGACCAACCCTTCCTGGCCAGGTGTTCTAGTTTATATACTGGGCATAGCCTTCTATGCTATGGAATGTCCCTTTGACCAGTTTGCTTCATCTGCCCTGGCCATGCTCCCTCCCAGCTTCTTGTGCACCACTTGAGCATGGGAAACTGAAAAGACCTTGACTTCAGGTGAGCACTACTCAGCAACAGCTAAAACATCTGTGTTATCAACATAATTGTCATACTGAACCTAAACAGCACTGCACCAGCTGCTAGGAAGAAAATTAACTCTATCCCAGCTGAATCCAGGATAGTAGTGACAGGAGGTATTGTAAGGTTTCACTGAAGCTGGACATAGATATAAAATGATATATATATATATGTCATATATATAAAAGGATATATAAAGGGTGGGCTGGAATCTAACTTGCTGTTTGCCCATTTCTTCATTCATTTGGGTAGTTTGATTCTGTATCACTAGGTTATGTAAACTAAATATTGCTTAAATGCATGACTTTAGCAAGTTCAGTGCAATCCACTCCATTCAATACATTAAGCAGCTTCCTTGGAAGCTTATAGAACAGTTTTCTTATTGATCTGAGGGACTTGTTTTGTTGATACTAAGTTGGTACTTTTTAATATGCTTTTGAATTTACTTGGAGCATTTGACTGTGCCAAGCTCTGCAAAACTGGAGGAAATGTAATTCAGTAACTGTACAGTACAGGATTTCTTGTACATACTGTGAATGTTGGCACAGATGGAAGCTGGATTAGGTGAACAGTGCTGAACTCAGAGTATTTTGGATTTTTTTCTTGCACACATAAAGAAAAATAAAATGAACTCATTTACTTGAGGTCATTCTGTAATAAATCCACTTTAATCAATGATGTTAAACTACTGAGGTGTGTTACTGATACAGCTGCATTTTATTACCTGCTTTGTAGACCACAAATAGCAGAGAGAACCAGGTAAGGGCTTTTAGTTTCAGATGCAGGATGTGTGATGCAATCCACTACAGGGTATATGCACAGAGCATATTTTTGAGCTACTTTACTTTGAAATCTCTGCCAGACATCTATGCAGCCAGACAGTAAACAAAGAAAATGATACCTTAGGCCAGGAACCTTCAAGAGCACAGAGGGTTTTCCTCAGAGACTGGAAGGGGAAGCATAGCATGTGTAAAGTCACTAAGGTTAGTAGGCCAGCCAAGAGCAGCACTGTGTCTGTGAGCTACATGTATGGGGTCTGAAGTCACTGGGAGTTTTGCAACTAATTTCAGAAGAAGTAGGACTGCCCCAAGTGTTTCGACAGCGGTTTCATTCCATTGGTATCAACTGATTTACTTCAGATTTGGTCAAGGATGAGCAAGGTGAGTTTCATCTGCTGTCAAAGAAGGTTGTGAAATTTTATATGTATTGCTTAATTCAAAAAACATTTTCCTCTATCAAATACTTCATGAAAGTTTTGTCTTAGTCTATGTAAAAGTGCTTTCTAACAGAACCATGTTCTGATGCTGTTGAACACAGATTCCTCTGCACAATAAAGAATTCTAATTGCAGTGAATATTAACTGCAGACTCCTCCAGATCCCGAGATGGGACTTTGTAGTTTAAAGTTTTGATATGTAGCTTACATGTTTTTAGAAATTCTGTGAAATTAATGAAAAGATTGAAGAAAACACTGTGGTGTTTTGATATTTTTTTTTTCCCCATAGCCAAACATAAGGTTAAAAGCAAAGCTTGAAACAATCTGGCCTGGCTGCACAATTTGTTTTAGACTTTAAGAAGGCTTGAAGAATTATTTCCCATTCTTCAGTTGCAAGTGAATATAGCAACCAAGTTAAAAATAATTCCCAAAATGGAATATTAAGCAAAAAAGTATTCATAGAAAGCAAGGCTATTGGAATATGGTAATACTTCTGCTGATTTTAGTTTGGCTTTTGAGGTGTGAAGGTTTTTTATTTAGTTAGTTTTCAGGTGATTTATTTTTGATCCACTTGTAATAATGATTATTATGACGTGAGCGCAATAATGTAGTGGCCAGCTAATGACAGTCTTCTGCACCATCAAAATCAATTTATCATGCCTGTTGGGAAATGTAGTTTCAGGTCTTTTCTCCCCATCATAATGAAAAACACCCGTAGTGTCAAAAGTTGTTTTCCTTGTCTGTCGAACAGTACAATAGAGAAATTTGGAGAGGTTTTAGAGCTCTTAACTTCTTTCTTTGGAGCATCTGAACACTGGCTCTTCTGCAGCAGGAAAACTAATGTTCTGCTGGAGGTAGAGAAGAGATTGAGTAGCAGAAGATGTTTAATTGAAGAGAAGGCAAATAGGAGGAAAACTTCAAAATGGGATTTCTTTCTGTGGATATTTGTAACCCAGAGGATTCAATCTCTGAACATCCTCCAGAATCTGGGGAGACTGGCAGGTAGTCTGACAGAGAGTTTGTACCGGTGATATGCTGTCTGGGAAAACAGCAAGTATTACCAAGAATTGGTCCTTGTATTTCAGTGGCAGTTTTGCAGAAAGAATACTCAGAACTGTAATTGATCTATTTAAAGGTCTTAGTCATTCTGACATTGCCCTATCTTCTTCTCTTTTCTCCCTGTATACTATCATTGCCTGTAAAGTGAAGAAAATAATAATCATAGCTCTATCTTCCTGCTTCACTGGGTGGGAGTGTGCTATAGTCAAAAGACTGGTGCAGTGCTGTGCAGAGTAGGGAGAAGCCAAGTTTACAATATAATAATGAATTACCAGCTCCTTTCTAATATAGGAAGGGAAAAAATTTTTGCTTTAGAATAATCCCCCTACATAAAAAGGATTTTCTCAACAGTTTTGTGTTTGAGATTCTGTGTTTTCCTCAGGGTTCGTCAAAGGGGTCACACATTGACAACCTTCAGCAGTAAGTAGCTGGATGAGACCTGTTAAATCCGAGAATTGTTTTTTTTTTCAGAAATGTAGATCATAACAAGCTCAGGACAAGAGAGGCGGTTAACCTTCCCAAGATTTCAACAGCTGCATTGGAGCAACTGACCCTCACTATGCGAATAAGAGATTTTCACTTCAAGGACTGGATTTGCTCTCTCCCCATCAAGATCATGGCCAAAATTATTTTGCCAGGTTGAGAGTAGTCCTGAATCTGCAGCATCCCTACTCTTTATATTCATGGGGTTATATGGTGGTCATATGCCTGGGTTGCAAAAAGATGATTAAGGTTCTTTAAGCAGAGTACTAATAACAGAAAATTAAGGGCCCATTGACTCTTTACAGGAAGCCTATTTAGCTAATACCAACAAAGCTTTTTTTCCCATTTTAACTAACATGGTTTTGTTTTAGCTGCTTTTGTTGTAATTCACTCTGGCTTTTTTCAACCCTTGCACTTTGCCTTTGTGATCTCTGTTTTCTTTCCATCCAGAATTTTCTTTTCTACACTTCTCTCAGGCAGATTCCTTCCATCCACTACAAGAATAAGTCTAAAATCAATTGTTGATTGAAATCTTGGTTCCCTGGGTGATTCTCTCCACTGCCTTTAGTAGTGTCAGGATTCAAGATACATTTGTTTTTCTTTCTTGCCATTACACAAATAGTGCTCCCCAGTAGGACTTTGAAGTTCATATTGTATTCATTAATAAGATTTTAAATCTTCTTGAGACAGTCCCTCCTAGCCCTTCTTCACCAGCAGGATGTGTAGCCCATTGCATATGAATTGGTTCCGGGAGTGGGGCCAGGGAGTAAGGGAATAGGGCTGGGCCAGGAAGCAGGAATAACTGCTTCCCTAAGTGTAGGAAAAGGGATTTCAGGGTCCAAGCTTGTGAGGGTTGAGGAGGTGAGAAGTGCTGTCATCTGCACTGACCATGGCAGGGAGTGGGGTCTGCTAGGACCCTAGGAGGGTCACAATTTTTGAACCAGCTGTGAATTCAAAAGTTGGTTTGATCAAACCAGGATGAACTGTTTCCAGCACAGTTTTGGCTACCCACAACCTCAGTTGGCTTAGTCCTGTATTCCTGATGCCAATGCATTGCCCAATGATGTCAGCGGGTGTTTTTGGGTTTGCAAGGAATGCAGGAATGGGATCTCTGAAAAACAGAATCTGTATGTAGAAACGTTCTAAAGCAGAAGGATGTTTTGCAGAAGCTTGCCTGAAACATTTTAGCGAGAAAACTGGGTTCCTTCAGGCCCTTGGCTATTGTTTTTATGAATTATCCTTGCAGGTAGCTTGCATTCTTCCATGCTGTCATCAGACACTTTTGTGAAATGCTTCTGAGGGCAAATAATTCAGGGCACTCTTTCTGACCAGGACAGCATACGCCAATTACCTGGATACCACTGAAGTTTGCAAGACTTCAGAATTACTTTTCTGAATTATGCCTTGTCAGATCATTATAGATATTCCAGTGGATCATCTGTGGAGCTGATAACATCTCTCACGTGTTGAAGATTTTAACTTTATTTTTGTCCTGGAATTTAGCAGTATGCTATTGCACCTTCATAGCCCTTTGCTGGGCTTGATGTTTTCATCAGTTGTTAAAGTGGAGTGGAGTCACCACACTTCCTCCAAGAGTATTTCCTGCCAGAGCCCGTAGTATGGCTGCCTTTAATATTTCTTCTCATTCTTGTCAAAGGAGTAGCCTTCCTTTCCTTTTTCTTGGTTTTACTCAGTGGCATGTAAGGTCTGAGAGACGAAATTGGTTCTTTGTAGGAGATGTGTCACACATGGTATGAAGCAATGCCTTTGTCAATGGGTCTGTAATGAATTCATTGCTGGATCTTACTATCCACAAGCGCTTTCTTTGCCCTTCTGCAAAGGACTGATTATAGTTTGATGCAGAGAATAGTATTACCTTTTCTAATGCGATGCTCTAAGCATTCAGGGATTCCTTATTAAGTGTCTGGCATGCCTAATAAATTCACCAAGTTTATTCCCAGGTAGCTTTAGGATGAAAGCTTCTGAAATGTGTCAGCTAGTTAGATGTTAGTTTTTATACTCAAGATGTGCTCGACACCAGAGAGTTCCTGCTGTAGCAGTATGTTGAATCAATTTCCATGTAGCCTTCAGCCACTGCTGTGTGTTGGCTTTTGTCAGGCTGTGACAACCCTAACTTGGGGGGTTTTCTTACCTTCTGAGGTCTTGGGGTTTTCTTACCTTCTGCGAGAAATGTCATTGGCCTTTTCTGACCTTGCCTTGTGGTCACACATGAGATTTTGAAAGACCTTTTGAAATTACTTGGCTTCTCCCTTGGTACGATAATATTGCAGAGTACTACTTCCTGGATTTTCCTGCTAGAACATAACAGTTTTTACAGTGGTAAAGTTTTAAATAGAGTTTGAAATACTTGGCATCAGGATAGAGGTTTTTGCATGCAATATATTAGTCAATGTGACTTACTAAACCCCTAAAAAGAGTGGCTTTTGCAAGAAACTGCATATTCCCTAGTAAATCATAGGAGCATAGGAACGGGAGGGAGCTCAGGCAACCAGTCCATCTCTCTGTTTTGTGGCTGAGCCAAGGACTATTTTTGACAGTGATTTGTCTAACTTTTCCATAATGGACTCCAGTGATGAGGATTCCATGACCAGCCTCAGTGAGCTGTTCCAGTGTATGGCTGTTTTTGTTAGTTATTTTGTCCTAATAGCTAACAAATCTTCTTTTACCACACGGTAAGCGGAACTATTCTTCTAACCTTGCTGAACCTGAAGAACAGTTGATCACTGTCCTAGTTATTACAGCATCTTGCATATTTTAAGACTTATGTCTTCCCTCAGTCTCTTTTCTAGACTAAACAAACCCAAATCTTTCAGCTTTTCTTCCTAGATTGTATATTCCAACCTGGTGTGTGGATTATTTTTGTTGTTCTTCTCTGGACCACTCAGATTGTCTGCATAAATCTGGAAACATATAGTTCAAAATGGGACTTTATTTTTGATTTGAGGTATCACAAGTGCCAAGAGGTGTGGATTAGTTACCTCTCATAGAAAACCATATTTGCAAGAGAATCATACTTCTAACATAGTTTCCACATGGTTGTATTAAAGATTTTCTACAGCTTTGTAGCTAACTTGCTTTTTTCTACTTTGTAATTGTTAATTTGATTTTCCTGCTGAAGTACAGAATTTTTCTTTTTTATTTCATCCCATCAGTTTCACAGCCAGTGGTTAATTGACAACCCCTTCAACCTGTCCTGTGAAGGTTTTTCTACTTTTCACAGCCAGATGCCCTGCAAATTTGAAGTGTATTTTAATATTCCACCATTCTGCTTCTAGCTGGGCTTTAGTCAATCTTTTCAAAACAAAGAGATATTAATACATAATTCATCCAGGAATCATATGGTAATGTATTTTGAAGAACTTTCTTCTACTGGTTTCCCAATGAAAATGCTGAAGGTAATGTTGCGCAACTTGTGTCACAATCTTTCTAAACTTGAGATCCTATTTTCTGTTTCTTCCTTAACCTGTGGACCATAAACATGGAACAAAATAGAATGGTCTGAGATGATTTATTTTTCATCTCCATTAGGAAGGTTGTCCAGAATACTTCCTGTGTCCCTGTTTCCCCAGCCCTTCCCTAGAGCCAGTAGTCACTTCTGGTTGATCTGGTCTGAGTCACACCTGACAGTTTTATTAGTGCTCACGAACAGCATTGGGCAATGGCTGGATCACTGGCTGAAACTTGGCAGTATGTCTGTAATATCATGGATTTGGGCTTCTGGCAGGCAGGCAGCTGACACCCTGGGACACTGGTTTGACAATGGACGTCTCTGTTCATCTCAGAAGTAATTGTAACAGAAAAAAAAATAATCTTGCTGTGATAGCCATCTACAAAGCAGAAAAAAAAAATAAAAAGAAAACATAGCAATTTACCTAGTGTCTGGTCTATTCACTAACAGATTTCTCAACACTGAAATGGTTCCTCTTTTCTTCCCAAATTATTTAAGAGCAATAAACATACTCATCAGCTGACTTGTTCTCCAGTGGCTTTGAGAAAGTTTTTAAAGGGCTGCTTAATTTCCCCCCCTTAATTCCTGGCAAAATCACAAATATCTAACTGAACTCACATTACTTAAATGGAAACTAATAGAAGAGGTGGTTGTACAAGTAGTTCAGGGTCTGGTCACAAATATGCTCTAAGCTGCTGGTTCCCCTGGGTGAATTTCACCTTGAACAGAGAAAAGAATTACACCTGGTTAGCTCAAAAAAGGTAACTATCCTTCTCGTATTTTAGTCAATCTAGCTATAGAGTGAAGTGGAAAGACAGAAGGGGAATCTAAAGAGTGTTGGCCTGATAGCTCAGTGGTTATTTATAGCAAAAGAGAATAATCATAAAATAAGATGAAAATATTTTCATTTTAGACTGTTATCCTAAAACAAATCACAACCAATCTGAACCAATAAATAATGGAGAGAAGTGTTTAAAAAGGAAAAAAAAATACTAATGAAAACATGATTTTTTTAAAAAAATGTTTCTTCTGGAAGCATGCCGTGCCAGCTGCAGTAGTAAACATACCTCCTTTGAATCACTGAAGATGAAAACCAGCCACATACTTGAGCTTAGATGGTTCCTATGGGTTTATAACTCTTTTGTATCTTTTGAGCACTCACTAAAATACAGCACACAGATTTTTAAATTATGATTCTGGCTGTAGAGGCACAACACATTCTTTTCTGTTTTTAATAAGTCTCTCTCTTTGTGCAACAAATCCTTCTAAAAAATTGTACCAGCAGTGCTAACCAATGGGTAGCAGCTAGAGGCTGGGGGGAGAGGAATTACTTTGGCTGGACAGAGACTAAGGGATTTGTACACCCAAATTTCTATTGTTTTTAATAAGAATTTGGCTTCAAAAATCATAGCCCTTATATGTATTCAGTCTCTAAGAACTGGAGGCCTCTAACCATGCATTCCTATCTTGCTGGATCCAATCCCCCACTGGCTGGTGCACCAGCTGGGGGAGGCAGGTATGGCATCGCACACAGCCCCTGGCAGGACTCCTCCCTTGTCAGGTGCATGTGGCTGCTTTTCTGGTTGAGAGCATCTACCATCTGCTGGCTGGAGATTACAGGTGGGGGAAGGAGGAACCCATATCCCACCAGGAGTGCAGAGGTTACTTAACAATCTTGAGAACCTTTACTGGGTTATAATGTGGATTTGTTTTTCTCATTCTGTCAGTGGCTTTTTGGAAGATTGGTGGAGACTTTATGAAAATGCAGGGTACTTGTGCATTCTACCTATATTCCATATGCTCTTGTAAATTGTCATTCTGATTCTCCCATGCAAATAACTGAAGGAAATGGAAAAATAAAATTTAAAAAAATCCTTTTAATAAAATTAATTATCTCAGTTCCAATGGGAAACCTGAGTGAAAATGTGGAAATATTAAGTATATAACAAGGGGATGTTAATTTATTTTGTGAAGACCTCTATGATTATTGAGAACTTTGTGATTTAGGATTATTTACAGGAGGGCTAAGTGTTACTGTTATTTTCCTGTAATCAGTTTATCAGTGGCTGATAATAAAGAATGTAATTTGGTAAGGTGTAATTTGCAGGTGAAGGGAGTTTTTGCAATAATGTTTGCATTTTCACTACCTTTTCAAGGGTCTCTTTAATTTTTACAGAAGAGAACTAGCTATACAAGGACAGCTACATATGCTGATTAAAAAATTGCAAAGGAGTAGATTCTTAAGCAGAACTTCAATGGTGGTGCAGTTAGTTTAACATATGTTCACTGTAAGTTTGTTAATGTGGAGGATGTCAGAAAAATGAGACACTTAGAAACCTTGATCAAGGCATCAAGACAATGAGACACATCATTTTGACACAGGAATTTTTATGGATTGCATGAGGTTGGCTGTACTCCAGAATTAGTTCCAGGCTGAACTGTAGTTCCATTCTGTATCTTCCTTCATGTTAGAAACCTGAGTAGTGAGTGGTTATTACACTGAACTGTATTACGTGCACTGTTTAAGCACGCTGAGTACAGTAAATGATTGTGACTCTATTTTTAAGTACACTTCTCTTTTATGTGTTTTTACTTAGAATGGCTCTGTAGGTTAGTGTTGGACACAGCCTGTACACACAGTGCATGTGGTTCTGAAAGGAAGTCACGTTATCTGCCAGTGCTGAGCATAAAGAAGAGGGGAACTGGTCTCCTAACTGTATGAAAAGAATGTATGAACAGGCATAATATTTTCACTTTCCTGCCATTACAGCTGCTGCTTTTATCCCAAGAAAATAAATGATCAGTGCAGATAAGGTGATGGCTGAAATTCTCCATATGTTTCCATAGATATGCAGCTTTCTGGCAGAATAGCACAATTCTTTGTGCAGGCAACTGAATCACCAGAGCTAGTGGGCTAGATTAATGTGAGGAATTATATTTAAATGCCTCTTTAGTGCTTAGGATATCTCTAGGTGTCACTGGCATTCACCTGCCTTCCCACCTGCCTTCTCTCCCTCTATGCCAATAGTTTCTGGGCTAGTTTCTGCTACTGAAATACCCATAGAACCTACCAGTCTGTTTCTGAGTTTGTGCCACCTGCCTGTGTCCTGACCACATCAATCTCTGTGGGGTTCAGCCCACATCTTAAAACTGAGGGAAATGTGTTCTCATCCTCTTTTCTGTCTTGCTTGTGGTTACAGAAAAAAAGTGTGTAGAGAATATGTATAATTTCATCAGAAAAAGGCCTGTTTTGTGGTTTTGAATCAAGCATTCCTTAGGGTTCTTACCTTTCAGTCAGGAGATGTTGGGATTTTTTGCCTGCTTTGGTGAATTAAAACATCTTTTTGCCAGGAGAATGATGTAACACTATCCAGGGCTGGGGTTTTAGTATTTGGTGCCTTTCTACTTATGTTCCTGCTGAATTTTCCCTATGCAGTATCTGGAGGGGTAAGAAAAAGAATGGTGTCTAGAAAATCTATCTTAGGATATTTACTACAGAGGAAGGAGAGGTAGGTCTATTCATTGAGACTAATAGGCATCAAGAAAGAGGAATAGTATTTTTTTAAAAAAGGACGAAAATAAAAAGGTGTATGTGTCTGGATGATGGGTAGGACAGAGGGAACCTGCTGTGCCATCTTGGTGGCTGACTTTTTGCTGGAAGATGTAGGTTAAAAGTCTCAGCAGAGGAAGAACAGAAAACCAAGGCTGAGACTGAGCCATTTATGAGTGTGTATCTGTGTGTGTGTGTGTGTGTGTGTAGGCAATCTTATACTGCACTTGTCTTTGTGTTTCCTACTGGCTGGTTTAAGCAGCTTCCTGTTTAGTTTGCTGGTGCCTGTGTATCCCATTTCAATGTGCCTCTGATTGATTTATGTGTTGCTGCCAGCTTGAGACAGCTGATGTGGTTATCACCTCTAGCTGTTTGCCCCGCCCTAAAGAGCTAAATAACTCCAGTGGTTCAGCAGCTGGTTTATGAACAGCTCAAATATCAGCTCAGGGAGAGTGAGGGCAACACTTGGGCACAGTAAGCTCACCAGCTGTCCGAGGCTGAGCCGTCTCTTCTCGTTCATGTGAGCCAGTGTCCCCTCACATGGCACAGGCCAGATACAAAGCAGTTCTGTGGCCAGGTGCCCTTTCGAATTTAGCTTAGATACACAAGAAATAAATTTTATAGTGCTGAATGTAGTCCATCTAGTATAATTCTTCTGAATTAAAGTGCCTAAACTCTGTGTATAATGAGGCGCCTCATCTGCAGATGATAAATTGGGAAGTACTGTTAAGACTAGGAAAGCCCATTCGGAGTATACCTGGAAATAGGCACCTCAAGAATGTCACTTGGAAAGGAGGACATCAGAGACTGGGATTCAGTTACTTAAATATGTCTCTGCTTCTGGACCTGTTTTTTAGATTCTTTTCATAACTCTAAGTGGAGAAATGACAATATAGAGCATTTCTAATGACTCAAATAGGCTGAGTAATGGGGCATCCCAACCTGTTCATACCTGCCCCATTTTTGCAGTTGCCTCGAACTTGCATAGCAAAGGGTGAAGTTCCTCTTAGGTACCCAAATAAAAGTTAGTTTCTCTAAGTGTTCACCTACTCCCTAGTGGCTTTATTGCAGTATGTATCTAGAGTCCCTTGACTTAGGGTTCTCAGCTTGGCATTATGATTTAGAGAGAGAAGATGGATGACATGTCAATATTATCAATTGCTCTGGGTCTCTGGGACTCTGGGAAATGTCTAGCTGATACAAACTGTGTAAACAAATCTCTGTGAAAAGCTATTTTAAATTAGAGTTTACACAGTTGAGGAAAAACTTTGGTTTCTTTTTTCTGTCCGGGTTAGAATGACAAAGGTAGATACATATAAATAATGTTTTTCCTTGGAATTTTTATCTAGTTATTTTCCATTTCTTTCTCTTTTTCTTGTTTATAGTCCCCATGCTTATGTAACAGCTCTCAAGAGGAAGCTGCTAACAAGTCCATCTGATTGTTTGTGCCAGCTGTTTTAGTGGAGGCATGCTGGGTGCAACTGAGCTCCACCTTCATTTTTGGGGTATGTTATACAGTGACAGCATAATATATGGTTCAGTCAGACTGATAGCTTCTTAACCTCTTGGTACTCTTTTCATTAATTCTTTCTTGGATCAGTTATTGTGTTTTGTCTGTCACAAAACTGGTTTGAAAACTGCTCTGGGCATGGAATGTGTCATTCATTTAAACAACATCAAGGCACACTGTTCATGTTTAATTATTACTTTAATGCAAGTGCTAAACTGTTTTCAGTTACATCTAACAAACATGTTTTCTGGGACTGGTTGCTGGCTGACCTCGAGTAAGGGCATGTTAGGCTAAGCCTTGAAATGCTGCATCAAGCTGTCATCTCAAATAGAAGTGAGCTCGTTCATCCTCCTGTGAACTATCATATAGATGAACTGAAGGAAGCAGGATATATTAACTGCCCACCACAAAGGACATTGCAGTGTGCTGATTTATGATGAGAAAATTCTAGAGTAATCCTATTGATGATGCTTAAAAACATCTGTTCACAGTGTTGCAGTAACTAAGCTAGCAATACCATGTAGTAGATGAAAGCCACCTGTTGACGAAATCTTTAAAATTGATATATAAATATTTCTGTTGGTGCTGTTGCATCAGTTATTTTTCAGGATATCCATTATGGCATGTCACATTCATTTGGAAATGGTCAGAACATTTATAGTCCCAGTTTCAGCAGAACATGAGCATGTGATCAATGCTCTTGCTTTCAGTTGCTCAAAAAACCAGTTTGATGCAATGATTAGAAGTGAATGTCATGCTAAGTTACCTTTAATGACAGACAGAAAAAGTATCTAAGTAGAATTTTTTTCGGAATAAGGTACATGTAGAAAGCAAGGTCTAAGCTTTGTCTATTCGAGAGATCATTCTAAAAGATTAAGAAGAAACCATCACAATACCTAATGACTTGGTAATGGTAGGATTTGCTGGGTTTTGACATGCTCCAAATAAATTACTTCTGAGCAATGGATTTTGGGACATCCACAATCACTTAATAGGGCTGATGCATTCCAATTTTAAACTAAGTCAGAGGGCACATCCGCTTCAATTGACCTACCATTCACCCTGATAACATCATTACTCTATCTTGACTAATATAATAACAGCACTCCTATAAAGATGCAGACCTGACTTAAAATTTCCTACAGGCATGATCCTAAGGCTTGAGAGACTTGTTTGTTTCTAAGTAACATCTGTTGGGAAAATCCATTATATCTGTCAGTGGATTTGTTTTGACATCTGAGACCGAACTTTCCCAGGTTCTCCTTTTCCTTTCCTTTCCTTTCCTTTCCTTTCCTTTCCTTTCCTTTCCTTTCCTTTCCTTCCTTCCTTCCTTCCTTCCTTCCTTCCTTCCTTCCTTCCTTCCTTCCTTCCTTCCTTCCTTCCTTCCTTCCTTCCTTCCTTCCTTCCTTCCTTCCCCCTTCCTTCCTTCCTTCCTTCCTTCCTTCCTTCCTCCTTCCTTCCTTCCTTCTTCCTTCTTCCTTCCTTCCTTTCCTTCCTCCTTCCTTCCTTCCTTCCTTCCTTCCTTCCTTCTTCCTTCCTTTCCTTCCTTCCTTTCCTTCCTTCCTTCCTTCCTTCTCCTTTCCTTCCTTCCTTCCTTCCTTCCTTCCTTCCTCCTTCCTTCCTTCCTTCTTCCTTCCTTCCTTCCTTCCTTCTTCCTTCCTCCTTTCCTTCCTTCCTTCCTTCCTTCTCCTTCCTCCTTCCTTTCCTTCCTTCCTTCCTTCCTTCCTTCCTATCTTTCCTATCTTTCCTATCTTTCCTATCTTTCCTATTTCTCCACTGAAATGATGCTCATCACTATCCTTTCTTCCTGTCAGTGGCAGTGAGAGCAGACAGCAGGGTTTGGCTTGACAAGTACCAAATGAAGCTTATATGTGCCAGGAATGTCTGCCCGTGTTAGTGACAGCCACTAGCTTACCAGTTATTGTACCAGACTCTTTTGAAAGAGAACTTGTAAGTGGGAATGACTGTGAAACCAGTTGTCTTTTGCTGCCCTTAATGTAGAACCATTAAGAGCTTTAAAATTTCAACTCAACTTTTGAGTTTGAAGAAAGCTCTCTTTGTACATTTCCTGGCCCAGAGTGCTCTTACTTCATGCTCTTGCCACGGTACTCTGTTGGTTTGTCGTGGTTTAAAGGAATAAATCCTGTTTTAAATTTCCTTGGTTTCTTATAACAAAGGGCTCTGGAGGAAAGAAAATCTTTTAATCCTCCCAGCAATAACCTGACACGACCTTCTAAACACACTATTAACTCAAAAATATTAGCAATATTTTGTAGCTGTCTTAAGAAGAGCTTACAATAGAGATGGACCAAATATTTAGAAGAATCATTATACTTCGTTCTGAGGAAATTAGTATCCATAACACAATTAAACATTTTAAAAGGGCTAAATGTTAAAAACTATTTAAAAAGCTAGGCAGTAGGGTATTGTTCAGTAGCACTGGCAAAATACAGACAGTTTTCTGCATGGTCTTTCTAGGCTTGTGATTTCCTGACTGCCTTAGCACAAATTACTTGCATTCTCTGTGTTCTTTAGTTACTCCAATCTGTTTTTCCTTTCCTTCATAACTCCTTAGCTTTCAGAAGATGTTCAAAGCTTTTTTTTAATATGCTCAATATGAGATACTTCTTAGACGATCTGCAGGAGGAGACAGTGTTCTGCAAACCTGGTCTCTCTGCTATGTCAGTGGGCTGCCAAGAGTTGCATATAGCTTAAATATCAAATAGGTGTTTTGTAAAAATTGAATACTGTTGTACTAGTGTAAGTACATAAACCTAATTAATTTGGAAAGAAACTTATGGCAGTAAAGAATCACAAATGTAAAAATTTAAAATTAGGTATCCAACACTATACTATGACTAGGGGCAGAGAGAGGTACTGTAGTGTGGGATGCATAGTAGAAAAATTCAGAGAAAAGTCAGTAGGAAAAGATAGAGGAAAGAAATTCAAACTTGTTTTCTGTCTCTTGGGTTAAAATACCTGTATTCAGAGATAAAATAGGGGTTTGGAGCCAGAAGTTTTTTTGTTTCTTTTATGTTTCTCAGGTATGCATTTTGGTATGCAGCAAGTAGCAATTTTGCATTCCCTCATAAAAATACTTGCTAAATCCTGCAGCCTTTAGTCAGTCATTCTCCATTATGAATTTCTATTAAATATCTGATCTAAACCTAATCAAGTCAGTGAGAGTCTTTCACTTGCTTCAAGCACAAATTATGAAATAACAGCTAGACCCACAGAGGGACATGGGGGATACGATGCCCCAAAACAGGATGTACACAGGTATTCCCTGCTGCTGTGTTCCAGCTAATTGCCTTGGAGCCGGTAATAACCATGCTCTCTCTTGAGAGGAGAGCACTCCAAGGGTGGAGTTCCCACTTTGAATTCAGATTTGAACCCAGATGAGCAGTTTGAATGGAAGCATATGCTTGGTGCCAACTCCTCCTCCTGGTGTGAGAATATTTTTGGGCCAAGAGGTAAAACACAGAATCAGTAAGGTTGGAAAGGACCTCTGCAGGTCCAACCTCTAGTCCAACATCCCTGCTGAAGCAGGGTGCCCTGCAGCACATTATTCAGGACTGTGTCCAGACAGCTTTTGAATATCTCCAGAGAAGGAAACTCCACACCCTCTCTGGTCCATCTGTCCAACACAGTAAAGGAGTTCTTCCTTATGTTTGGGTAGAACCTCATGTGCTTCAGTTTCTGCCCATTGCCTCTTGTCCTATTGCTTGGCACCACTGAGCAGAGCCTGCCTCCATCCTCTTGTATAGTACAGAGTAGTATCATGGTAGAAGTGTGGCAGGAACAGTCAGGTGTGAATTACCTGAGTCTTTGGTGTCCCACTTTTGCAGCCCAGGCCCTCTGTCATGGCAAAAGAGAATGGCTGGCACTCTGGAGGCTGGAGCAGCAGCTCCACTGGCTATAGTACTGCTGGCTCTAACACAGCACTTCCCTGTTGTGGCCGGCACAGTGGCTGTAGTGTCCTTGGTCCCAACCACGATCAGTCCTCCAGCAGCAATCACTTTTCCCCAAAATCTTTTTGCTTTTCTTTGAGGGCTGTACTGCTGTGTTCACTAGCCTCTGCAAACCCCTCTCTGGACTGTCTTCTTATGCTCCTGCATGTTTTCTTCTGACAAGAAGTAGTTTTTATAACAAGCAAAGTCCAAGTCCTGCTTCTGCTTTTGACTCAGGCTGCACTGCCCAGTTCCTCCTCCAACCCTGTCATGCTGATGCGTACTTTAGCCTGTAGCTTCTATTGTTACATTTATTGCTAAACAAAAGGAGTATTTTCTTGCTCCCTCACTTAGACTGAGAAGAAGATAGTTATGTCCACCAGCTTCCATGAGCTTTGTGGCTGCTGGCTGCTCAGAAGGCTTGCTTGCTGAGCACCACCTCATCTCCAGCAAGGCAGGGTGCAAAAAAGCCTGATGGCCTGGCAAATTTGGTAATTTTACCCAAGCCCATATGGATCTTATATTATTCATGGTTTCTGATGGGCTTCATATTCCTCACTGATTTAGTGGTTGACTTGTGATGTTTTTCGATGAGTCAAATCTCTGTAATAGTGACACTACATCCATGTATGTGGTAAATGTGAAAGAAAACAGATGTCTATAAAAATCACTGAGTCTGATTTGGAATGATGAACAGTATTGTGATTAATCGTAGCTGTACAGCTCATGTGTAGTATTTTTAAAGGATGGGATGGAAATTGCTTGTTTCATACCTATATGATTTCTACCTTAATATTTGGACTCATTCAAATAAAGTTATGTATTGGACTATTTGTTTGGGGAGAAATGGCACAATTACTACTGAGTTTTGAAACTTCTAGTACAGTCATGCAACCTTGAATTCGCTTCAACATTGATTTTTCTCCTGGCAATATCTGCCCAGTGCTCATATGTAAAAGGAAACAAACAGTAGCCAATGAGTAAGTGTCAGCTACAAATGTGGAAAAAGAGTGCAGCAGTCGCTCCCCAATAGATTTCTCCCAATAAAATGTAAATGTTTTTAGTGTTGTTCTTATAAGTTGCCTCAGACTGAAGCTGAAACATTTGCTGAACTCTAGATTAAGGACAGAGTCCTAATGCAGATTTAATCAGACACTCTGAAGCACAGAGTTACAAAATTCCTGAGATCGGAAAGCAAAGAATTTCGCAAAAATAAGTATCAGCCAAGTCCTATTCCTGTAAGACTGGAGGTTGAATAATGGAAGAGCAGTGGCAGAAAGTAATAGCTGAACACAGAAAAATGAAAGGTCTGACCCTATGAACTAGCTTTAAGGTCATGAACAGGATCTTACAAAATCAACACAAATTCATTACTGGAAGAAGCTAGAATAAAATCTTAAACACAGGGCAAGTGTGATGAGTCAGATCTGGTCAAGTGGTGTATACGTGCAAAATTCTGAATAAAAATAATCAAATTAACATGCAGTGAAGAGAGAATTTCCATAATGAAGCCTGTAGTTTCCTGAAGAGACTTCTCTAGATTGCTAAGAATGGTTTGGACAAGTCACAAGACAAAAGAACTCCTGTTTTTTGCAAGGTTCCATGTGCTCTGTAACAGGATTTTGGGATATGGAGACACAGTTTGCAGTGCAGATATATTGTTTTGTTGGATTGCTTTCTTTGGTGTCAGGACTGAGGATCTCTTATGTTCTGTGGAACCCTCTTAAAACCTTGTCCTCTGGCTTAAATAAAGACTATAGAATGTTCTAAGTGCAGTAATGAAGATCTGGGTTTTGTTTCACAGGAGTACATAAGATGTATGTTGGTAAATGGACACTGAGCATAGGTGTTATATATCTTTCATTTTTTTTTTTTATTACTTTTTGAAAGATGATATTTCTCAGAATAATGTGAGAAGGCTAGGAACACTGATTTGTTCCTGTTGGAAAATCATTCTGCAAATGACTCCAAATTGCAGTAATTTAGAAATCTTGAGATTCTTTCTATATTTGGATTTGTACATTCGGCAAGCTTTTAGTACAAATATACGAATCTTTGGTAATTACTTTAATTCTTGAATAGAACTTTAACTGAACTAAGTACATGAATGTACCTTACAGGGCTCAGGCTTTGTGAGACGTTTCTGCTAAATCGGCTTATGAATTTCCTTTTGATGAGCTTAATTGTTGACAGATTTTTCAAAAGCCAACAACAGCTTGCTTTGCTTGCTAGTATTCACATGAACTGGATAGACTTGTGAAGTCCTTTATGCAATTTGCATAATATTTTTCTTTTATTGTAAGATGAAGTGAAATCCTTTGTAGTGAACCTAACAATGTTAGACATTGTAAAGACATCAATCTAAATAAAATTTAAAAACCAGAAAAATTACCCTTCCAGTTTATTCTTCAACATCTCAGAATATGCGCAGCTAGAAAAAATATACTATTTTTAAAAAATATTTTTCCCCCAGAGTACTATTTAGAAAAAGGTCCCAAATAATGATGTGATCTCTTAACGAAGATATTATGAAGATATTTTGCTAGTTTCTTCAACAGACCTGTAAATTGATTTTTCATTTGAGATCCCTCAAGTCAGAATACATTAAATATGCAAATCTATTCCTTAAATCAACAAAACGAATAAGCCATTTTGTCCATGCATGTGAAACAGATAGATAAATTCTATGTCTTGTCTACCCAGAAATTTTTGTTGTTAGTGGTAATATTCTGGAATTTCTGTCTTTGAATTCTATTGTCTGGAAGCATAGGTGGGAAGAGAAATGTGAGCTAAGCAGTAGGATCTCTATCCATAATGATGGTTGTGGATGTCTGAGTGAAGTGAAGCATGTAGAAGCCTCAAAAATAACTGACCCTGTTTTCCTTCAAACATTTCTGAAGAATTCTGTTCCGTTAATAATCCCCTAAAAGTAATAAAGACTGGGATCTGTGGATTCTAGCCAAATGAGGCCACATCCTACAGTCCTTGCTTTGTCTTACTAGAGTAAATTTCCCATGTACTCATGATAAGATGGGGACTGAAGATTGAGCAAGGATGGCATGATGGGAAATGGATTGTCACCTCTGAGACTGCGTTTGCAAACAGCTGGAACCACAAATGAGCTCAGTGTTTAGCAAGATGGAGGATGCCAGCATGAAACTTGGAAGTGCCAATTTTAATTAAAAACTTCATTTCCAAATCAAGTTCCTAGTTAACAATGGGTGGGAAATTCTCCCCACAAATAAGCTTTCTGAATGGTGTATTGACTGTCAAGATGGGTACAGCTTCTCCTTCCACAAAAGTCCTGCTACCGTCATCTTCCCTGTCACCTCCCCCGCCAGAAGAAAAAGACTACATTGTTTGTGGAATGTCTTCTGGTTCATGTCCTGCATTTAGGCCAGAAAAGCCAGATTTTATTTTGTCCTCCCCATCCCCCTTCCTTCATTGTTAACAATGGAGTGAACACATGAGATTAACATGGCTCTTGACATGGCTTAGTTATTTGCCATTTGGAAACTATCGATTCTCCAGTTGTATAATTGTAAGAGGAAAAAAAAAGTATAAAAAGATTCAGTCATTTTCTGTTTATTCCAAAGACAGGGAGAACAGAATACTAGGGGGGGAGATGGGGAAACCAACAACAAAAACCAAATTAGTTTAAGAACCAGCATGTTCCCCTTACTTTAAGGAACACAGTAAACATTTCAAAAGTGCATGCCAGCTCATTATCTAACCCAGTCTTCACTGACTTCATGAAAAACAGCAGCAGTTAAGCAATGTTTGCCAAAAGCAAATTTGGGTACATGCGTTGCTAAAAAAATGTGACATCTGCTCTGTACAGGTTCCTTAAACTGCCACACAGTGGCAAATCAACATTTCATCATTATAATTTCTCTCTCTTGTTTAGTCCTTTCATGATTGCTCTTCTAGTCTGTTGTGATAATTGTTTACCAAAACTGTGGTATGATGTATGATTTGAATTGTTAGCCAGAAACAAACCTCTGCAAGCATTTAAATATGCAGAGATATCTTTGGTTAATATAATCTCAAATGTAATATCTGTTTGCAAGTATCTTTCTTACAAATCTTATTGTTTAAAAAAATCTTAAATGGATGTGGAATATTTATGAATTCCTTTTTCAAGATTTAAGATTCAATTTGTCATTAATTTCATGTATTTTTTAAAACTTTGTTTTCTAGTCAGGAATAATAGGTATCTTTTTTGGTCAGTTTGGTGTGGCATTTGCAGTTTGCAGTTACATTGTTAAAAATACTGTGACAAAGTATTTGAATATGCTTTATATTCAAGTATTGCCATTTATTCTGATAACAAATGATACAGCAAATTTCATTAGTTGTTCCTTATAGATAAGCTACCCATTCCTTAGTAAATACATGCCTCTGTTTGCTCAAAATATATAAATTTACAAATATTTTGAATCATATTGAACTTTGTTTCCTCTGGGAGTAACTCTTATTCAAGAGAAAGGCAAGCATCTATTGAACAATTGTTTTATTAAATAGCTTAAAGAAAAGTTCCCTTCAGAAACCATACAAGCTTTTTCCCAGAGTCCTCACATTTTCTGGTGTGCATGTTTGGGTCCTGTGGGCATTGATTTCTTTCATCTTAAGTCTCTGCCTTCAAAACGATCAGGTCATTTTAGTAAGCTTTATTTTGCTTTGGAATCTACATACTCTTCTGCCATATGTTTAAAATTCAGAGTTGCTGTGCAGCTCTAATCATTAGTTATTCTATTCCACATATAGTACATCATACTCTTACTTTTTTATGAGTAAAGTGTGTTGAAAAATGCTTGTTTACTTGTTTCTTAAATATAGAGTTTCTGATTTTTTAATTATTATCTTTAAAAACCAGAAACCCTCTGATTCAGAATTTCTTAATGAAATGGGGAATTCTGTTGGTAGAAAACAATGCCACTTGCTTATGTTTTTGAAGCATTTATCTCATTTTCCTGTGGGGAGTAAGAAAACAGCTGGTGAAATTAGGATTTCAAAATGGGAAAAAAAATTAAATAAACAGCCATTTGACATTTTATCAAAAGCTGAAAAATGCTGGCAAAATTTATCTTTACTAATTTTCCCCTTTTTCAGAAATCCCTCTGGTTACTGTTGAATTTGTACATCCCCACAAGGACCGGGTGACAGAATGCAGATTAGATTTTCTTCTTTTTCTTTTTCATGGGGGGGATGTGTTTGGTTTTTTTTGGTAGTTATGTCCAAACCAGAGTATATCAATATATTCCAGTATTTATTTCAGGCTTTTCTTTGTGAAGCAAAGATTGCTTCACTCCCATGGTGTGGTTACTTCAGTCAATGCAGTGCAACCTGGGAAGGATGCTGACATGGAAAATCAAGGTGTTACCCTTTGAAAGCAGTTTTTAAGCAACAGGAGGAAGAACATTAGCATTGTCAGTCAAAACCTTAGCTATTAGTGTTAATGAGGGAAATGTATAAGAGTATAAGGGGAGCAATACATGCTTGTACAAAAGGTCTCAGCACATCTTTCCTGATAGCAGCAAGCAGAAGGTGCTCATGGAGAAGCATTAGAAGCAGGGCAAGTACAGAGTGATTCTTCCAGCTTCTGACACTCGGCAGTTTTGAGACTCCCTGTGCTGAAGTTCCATCTTAAGCATTGTTTTTATGAACCACTGAGTGCGGAAGCAACAATAGGAACAATGGATCACTGTTCAGCATCAGTGGCAACTGCACTTAGAAATAAGTTACAGTGCCACTTCAAAATGCTTAACATGGACAACAGAGACAGAAGAGCCAGGAAATTATGGTAGTGCTAAAGCCACACCCATGGCCAGAGGCAACATCTCAGCTCCTCCAAGTTGTGAGCTCCTTGGGAGCTGAGAATCCCTACCATGAAGAGAGGTAGGAGCCAAGCTCATCGTTATATAATGCAGCAACTTCTGCCCATGTGGTATCTTAATGGGATATGGTGTCATGTTCCTCAGCGCAGGGGTTCCTGCCTGTGTGTTCCTGCTGAGATTTTTTGTTTGGTGAGAGCCGGCTGGCTTTGCCTCATACCAAAACATGATGCCACCAGTCACCTGATCTCTTGAGGTTGGCTTCTGCATTCTCTTGGAGTTACTGTCTCATTCTCTAGTTCCTGTTCAAGGATCTGCCTCACGTAGGATGAAAGCAATCCCATGTCCTTTCCTCTGGCAGGCCTCTTTGTGGTCTCCCCAATAAGTAGCTCTGTGTAAGACATCCGGCACAATGCTTGCCCTAATATGTGATCAGCTGCGTGTTTATTTCCACAGTAAATCATTTGGAAAATGACACAGTCTGAAGAATAATGGGAATTCAAAATCTGGCTCCAAATTTCCTTATGAACCCTTCTGCTCCTCTGTATCTGCAGAAAGGGACAGGTGGGTTGCTGCAAAGAGCTTGGCAAGCCGCTCCTCAGCGAGCCCCACTGTTAGTCAGTCTCTTGACTCTGCGTGAGGCAGTGACTCCTGCTGAGTTCCTGCAAGTATTTTGCATGCAGCACTTCTCCCTGCAAAGTGGCAACACACTGGGACACAAAATAGAAGGTCCTGTCCTGGTATGAGCCCTGCGCAGAACAGGAGGGCAGTTGTGATGGATAGGAACTGAGCTGTATTGGTGTTGTGGGTAGTTCCTGCTGTGTTTTGGAGACAGAATGTGTATGTTTGAAGTTTACTTGGGAGTGCGGGGTAATGTGCCAACACAGGTTTTTGAACAGTTCCTTGGGGCACAAATAGCCCCATTCATTGCAGCAGATGGCTCCGAGTGTAAGCCAGCTGCTGGACCATCGTCATCTGCATGTGCAGCTCTTCCTTGTTTTACTTAATTTTGCTCTCACAAAAATATCACTGAACTCCATGTAAATTTTGCTTGGGTAAGGACTGTGTTAAATCATCAAAAAATGTCAGGAGCTGAGACCAGAGAAGAATGAAAGTTGTAACAGTGTCCACAGTAATAACAAATGAAACGAGTTTTTACCTGTCACCTGTCTCCCTTTTCCTGAAATTGGGATGTTGTGAATGGCAGGTCTTGTTTTCTTTTGCAGTACAATTATTTTTACTACATCCTTTATCTGTGTCTTTTGGAAAGAGCAAATAAAAACAAAGCTTTGCCTCACATTTTTGCTTGAAGATAAACTGGAACATTTTAACAGAGTAACTCTAAATAACTGTTTACTTTTGCATTCATCAGGGCCAGTACTCAGGGCTACAGCTACATGGCTAAACTCCCGTATTTTTTTATAAGAATTTAGGGGTCAATGTTTTTGAAAGTGTGAGAAGGATGGCATTGATGCAAAGCAGGGGGTATGCTGCCCACTTTGCCTGAGAGAGCTGCAAGACTGAAAATACAACTGATGTAGGTCAGTCCCAGGGAAGTGGCAGGGCACAGTCTGTGAGTTACACTGATACATGCACTTGTATTAAGAGAGTTTTTCTGTATTTTTTTTTTCATGGATAAACTTTTACTACCTGCTAAATTTAGACTCTTAGGCGCATTTCTGTGAAGCCAGAGCTGAACCACACCCTTCAAATGTGAAGAGCTGTTGCATTAAATCATTGTGGTGCTCAGAGGGCTCAGTCAAATGAGGACAAGATTGCAGGCAGGTGCAATTTCCTTTTAGAAAATTGATAGATGGTGCTTCTGTATTTTGTAATGTTTTGGTTTTAGGCTTTACAAAATGCAGCTTGCATTCTGTTATAACTAGTAACAAATCACACATCTGGAACAAAGAGGAATGTAGCTGAGCAATATATTATATTTATCTGCAATCTGGTTCAGATCCCCTGGTTCCTTTCAATTTTAACTGTGCAACAAATGTACTCCCAGTCTTCATTTTATCACTTGTTATAACGTTTAACAAAGGTCATTGTGACCCAGAGGAAGCTTAAGAGGAAAGTGTTATGGTGGATCTTGGAAATGAAGTTTGACTATGATGACGGTGGGAATGAAGCCAAGCCCAGCTCTTCTGTGTGTATTTAATTTGTTCTCTTTATTTTTCCTTATGCCAGGCTGGATTCAATCATGGAGCCACATCTATGGATGAGGCAGAAATGTTCAGTAATTAGTACATCTTTCTTCTCTGAAGCCTTTTTTCAAAAGAATACTTTAAATAGTTTACTTTTTCTGTGGTTGGATTGTTGAATTAATAACAAAAATGCAGCCACTGTTGAAAAGAACAGTCTTCCAGTGAATGCCTAAAATATTTAATTCTGTGCTTAATAACCACTATCTTGTCAAATCTGGTGACAAACTTTCTTTTAATGGGGATTTCCTTGCTCAGGTCACTAAATTCAATGCCATAATGTCCTTTTATTTTTTAATTCGGGATTTTATCTGTTTAGATTTTGCCTGCTTAAAGGCTGTCTGATTAGGCTGATGCAAAGGAAATGATTTTTTGTGGTTCAGAAATGCCAAAGCTATCCTGATTTCCAAAATATTCAGATATGAATAATTGCTCATATTATTAAAATTTATTAAAAATTAAAAATTTCAGATAGATTTGTGCTATGCTTTGCACTCTTTTTTGCAACAGTAGAGAACCTACCCATAAGGTAGGCATTTATGTATCTAGCCACATTTATAGGTGCTAGTGCTTCTGGGTACAAAACACTCAGAAGGTTCATTTCTAAGAAATTATTAGAGCTTTGGTGTATCACATACTTTAAAAAAGCTTTCCCAAGTTTTTTTAAATGGCAGTATCATGTCTTGCATGGTTTTTTCACATGCAGGTGTTTTCCTGACTCTGTAAGACACCACGGTGTTGTGTTTATCAAGTTGTTTGTGCTCAGATTTTACTAATTTATGGATTACCGTACTGTTGCATTGATTATGATTTCTGTTTCCTCTGTGGAAGAAATAACCTGCAGTGCCTCAAAAGAATGCATTCAAGAACATGGCATACATTAATTATCTTGTGTCCAGTGAAAAATGTTCTTGTTTTTGAAACAATCAGTTTTCTGCCTTTTCTCCAACTGCACTCAGAGCACTTTCTCTGTTTTTCTGTTATTGTTCCTGTACTGAAGTAATGTTTGTGAGAGGGGTTGGCACTCAGATGTTGGCATTCAGTTTTTTATGCTGCACCCATTTGATGTAAATATCCTGCATTTCTGTGTTCTTTCATATCCGAAAATATATATACATGGATTACTGATTTTCTTCCATGAGTTCTCTAGTGCTATAAATACCTGAGGGTTTACATCTATGCAAGCTCAAAAGACAAGATCTAAAAAGTAACCATACAAGCTCAGATGAGCTTATCTGCTAATAAGCCAGTTTTAACTTTTTTTTCTTTTGGTGAAGGTAGGAGTTACTTGCAAAGAAAAGTCCTTCAGTGATTGTGTAGCGCAAAGTATGTAATTTTTGTTCTAGATGCAAATATTCTTGTTTTGCTTCTCACCGCATAATATACATCTTCTTGCATAGGAAATGCACATACTGCTATTACTGACTTCGTCTTGTAGTGATCTTTCAGATTGAAATTGTATATTTCCACGTCTTTCTGTGATTACATTCTTCCTACTCATGCACTTAGTTCTGATCATTATTGTATATTCTGTCAGTGGAATCCCAAAATACCTTTAAAAAGACATTAATCACATTAAAATTTGTTACTGGGCTGTTCACAACAGCTACAGGACATGTGTATCAAATCACAGTGTATTAGTAATGCGTTTTCAGTATGCTTTCATTTCCTACCTCCCTCCTACCATTGTGTGTTGAGCTACAAAAACAACTGTTGTCTCTAATCAAAGTAAGAAAGTGTAGTATTCATAGTTTCAGGATGCCATGAGCAATGAACAGTACATTTCCTGTGGTTCGGTGATTAGTTTGTAATAAAGTATATTACAAATGTAGCTCTAATATTGTCTCTAGTTAAAAAAAAATGAAAAATGTATCAGGGTCTTTATTTGACAGAAACACACTGAGTAAAAGTTTAACTATTGTGTCAAGGCTATCTTCTCAACAACACAACAGGCAAACTGAAGTGAATTAGAGAACAAAGTACAAATGTGTTTGCAACCAGCATTTCCATAAGATAATTCACATTTCACTGTGTACTTATGGGATGCCACTGTGACACTTGGTTGATGTAACATGCTGAGTGGATAAGGGAGGGGGAATCATATTGTAGCATACTTCCCTCGTGGACTCATAGCCCTTTCCTACATGTTACAAAATCCAAATCCAGCTAATTTCTGCCTGTTTTAAGTCTAATTACCCCTGTTTCAAACAGTGCATAAAATTAAAAATGTTAGAATTTCACTTGTGAGTGAACTGCCTTGTGTGTTGGCCATTCGGACCATGGTAGTCAAGGTGGCCATCTCTCAGAAGTCACCTCTGGTCAACCAGAAAAGTTGCTGTGTAGTGAAGAGACTTTAGGGACAAATCTAGGCCCTGTTAAAGTCAATGATGATTTTGCTGTTGACTCTTATGGCTTCAGAATTTGTAAAAATTATTTCAATGTGTCCAAAGATCTGTTTTCTCAGAGCAATATGTCTTCTCCAGTGGCACTTTGACCTGGGACTCAGGATGAGGGAGTTTGCAAAGGGCCAAGAGCAGCTGATTGAAAACTTCCTTTCTGGACCATAGAAACCGACAGGCATTTCTGAAAATATCAGTAAGAAGATGAATCATGTTATCTGGTATATCTTAGAACTTCTGATTAAGTATTTAAGAATTTATCCCTAAATATGCCAATTCTTTTAACTAAATGACACATCACAACATTGGTTTAGAAGTACAGTCATATTTTATTATCTGTCATGATTCTGTGGAACAAAACCCTTTAAAAACTTGTAGGATGATCTAAATACAATTTTAAAAAAATTTGCTATTATTTTAAATGCCATAACAATCACAGAAGAATTTTAATCTTATTAAGGAAATATATTTTTAAAAATATTAATACTTTGCTTCTGCTCATTAAAACAGTATTAAAACAAGGTGGAAACGTGTTTGTAGTTAACTACCAGAAGACTTGGTGTCAGAAGAAATGTCACCCTGTCTTGTCCTTTTTAGGAAGGTGGCCTCTGCCAGATGTAAGCTCAGAAATGGCAATTGCCTTTCACATAAATGACTAGCAGGTTTATCCTGGCTTTCTCTGGGGCCATCTTGACTTTTGGCAAGAGGCAAAGAGCAGGACTATAAGAAAATAGTAGTTCTCATGGGAACAGTAAAAATATGTTGGTATTGTTTAATTCTTTCATAACATGCTAAATTAATTTATTTGTTGAATCTTTTAAAGTATTATGCCATTGGGGAATGTGTTTTTCATATAGCAGTCTTACAAATATATTAAAGTTTTAGGGAGAACAGTCAATGAGTAAACACTGCTGGTTATCCACGTTGGGTGACTGGGAGACACAAGACTTTATTTTTTGCTGCTTTATATATTCTATAGTTATTGGCATCAGTGCAAAGTGATCTTATCTGTACATTTTGCAATCTTTTTTGCACAGACAAAGACAACTGTAAACATGCAGGATGGTGGAGTAGTGGATTCATGATGTTCATAAATTCTTGTAAAGCACCCTGTCATAATACTTATCATTTAGTAGATGCTTTTGATTTGGTGGATACTTTTGATAGCTTTCATGTTTGGTTCAAAATGTATGGTTCAGCTGTGTTTCTTCCAAGCCACTGCTTCGATATGCTTGGGACTAGGCCATTAATTTTGAGACAAATTAAATTTAATCTTCAGTTAACTCATTGTTTAGTTGGATTATTTTAGTAGGAGAACCTTATTATTTAAGTTGAAGGGAAACATATTCTCTGTTCAGGATACCACAGGTGAAACAGAATATCTCAATTTTGTTACCCATTGTTCTATTGATCATTCATAAGGCAATTCAAAATCCCAATACTGCAAGAAAAACTAGCTTTACAACTGTTTTGAGAGATATAACATCAGAACCATGTATACTGTAATTGGTTCTCTTCTGTTTATATGGAGCACTTTTTGATCTCTAAATCTCTACATGTTAAAGAGGAAAAAAAAGCCAAACCAGATTTTTCCCAGATGGTTCACTGTCTTTGCCCATTACCAGGAGCATCTTCTGTTTTCTACCATACATCCTGGCAGGTATTTTGAAGAGAGAAGAAGAACAGGAGCAACTGAAATCCTCTGGAGCTGTCCAGTTTTTCCAGATACCCTCTATCTGTCCATTTATCACCTGTAAGACATTTCTGTGGCTTGCCATACATGTCTAGACGCAGAGAAAACCAAGGTATCAAACATTTTTATAAATACTGCAAATTTCAGACTTAACCTGTGGATCCTTTATTTGGAAACAGAAAGAAGTTGATGCTTTGACACAGATCGGCAGGTTTCCCTTAGAATCAGTGGATCTCTGCCAATATATGCCTTGCTTCTCATTTGCCAAATCCCTCTTACTGAATCCACTGACTATTCTTTTCAGCAGACTTAATCTTTTTTATTTCTTTTTGGTGTTGTCATGAAACGAATGTAGCAATAGTGAGAGTCATAGAATAGAAGTTATATATTTTACAATGAAGGCAAAAGAATCTTATAAAGTAACAAACTGAAATTAGAAGGACCTATTCCTTATGCAGGGTTGAATTTAATTTCTGATTTTTTTACCCAGACAATTAACATACTTACTTTCCTCTACCAGAGCTGATAACAAATATGTTAGCCTGCATCTAGAAATTTCTGAGTGTATTAGCCACCAGCACAAGTCCATGGCAAAACTTGGGCTTTTTAATTTTTCACCCAATTCTTTTCTAATACGTTCTTGCTTTATCACCATCTTTCCTACTGTTCCAACCTTTGACCTGGAAAGTCATATCCAACAGAAACTTTCTTCTAAGTCATCACTTTCAGATCTTCATGCCTTTCTTTATAGAATTATCTAAGATCAGCCATTCTCCTTTATCCTCAATCATCCAGATGTCTCCTAACAAATGTGAACTATTTTGCTTTGGTTTTGTGGTCTTTTGTATTTTCAGCTTCACCTTCAGATGTTATCTCCAAGCTGGCCTTCCAGTTTGCAACTGAAGCCAACCTTCATTTCTAGTTTTTTATTTCAAGCAATTACCTTAGTGCTTTTCTTTCTGCTGCTCCTAATGCTTGAAAAGAATTTCCTGTAACCAGCTACTAAACAAATATGTAGTCTTACTTTAGACCCTAAAAGCTTTCTTTTTAGATTTTGGGGTGGCTAAAGAAAATCTTTGCAAGAACTAGATCTGTAGTAGCTGTTCCTTACAGATTGGACTACCTGGTGCTGTGTTGTTCCCTTTGGTATTTGTTTCTTACCCTTTCTATGCCCATAATGTAATTTCATTGGAGCAGGGTATGCATGTTTTTCTCATGTTGCCACAGTGCCCAGCACAAAGAAATCTTCATCCCTAAATAGTGTTACTAATCACGAAGCAAGGTTAGATGAGCCACAGCATGTTAGGAACTTTCAAAGTGCCAGTTGTCACTGATTCTGGGCACATGTCCTGCAGGAGACATCAGTGTAGAGAAAACTCCAGTAAACATCTGCTGCATCAGCTCCTGTTGGAGGAATGATAGATGAATATGTCACTGAACACTTGTATTATCTTCAGCTCTAGGGTTTTAGGTCATATACAAAAAGAAGTTAAAAAGGACTGTGGAAGCACACTGACAAAATCTCTCACAACAGAACTGTGGGTTCTCTGAGAGACAGTCATCTGAACATCTGGGAAAAAATGGTAGTGGGATTACTCACAACTTCAGCAGGAGCTGCTGGAGAAATCCTGCAAAAATGTAGGTAAGTATTCAAAATATAAGAAAAATGGAGTACAATTAGTATTAGATAATCCTTAGCATGACTGGGGATCACTACTGTTCAGCTGATGAAAAATATGTGCTCTAAAAATGACAAAGCTAAGCTCAATATCAGGCTATGCTGCAGGGAACCCAGAAAAATGTCCCCGTTTTAAAGATACGAGATGACAATTTCACTCCATGTTTTTTCATTCCTTGCTGTAGAACCAAACTCCAGGTCTTTGTAATAGGAATGTTACCTGCAGATGAACTTTGTGTTTTTGTAAATAATAGATGCTTTTATGCCCAGGTTTAGTGGTTTTTTTGCTACCCTGAAAAATGCTCACCTGGGGATAAAACCTCTCTAGTGCTAAGGCCAAACTGGTTCAGGAGCCTGAAATCCAAAGGCAGTATCACAAGAAATGTGGAGGTGAGATACTGAGAAGAGAAGCCATGGGCAAAGGATGCTGAGAGGAAGAAAGAAAAGATAGAAGACAACTTCTCAACTCATCAACACTGATGAGTTGAGAAGTTGCTTTTCTGAATAAAGGGAGCTAAACAGGAACTTGAATACAGATGGCAAGATGTTACAGAAGATGGGAATAAGTGATAATAGGAGAGGGAAATGGGAAGAGTATGGTTCTTATTTTTCTTTCCTAAAATGTCTATTTCTAACCTTTCAAGGCCATGATAATGAACTTCTGTTTTGGGTAAGCTGCTGCAAGTCAACCTCTTTCACTGGTAGTAAATCCTCATCTTTAGAGGAACATGTCACTCTTTCTACAAACAGTCATAAAGTGTGTAATCAAGCTCTCAAGCAGTAGCACACTTGAGATCATAACAACATGTATACTTCTTCAGGAACATGAATCTTAAATTCACTGCTGGTATTTTCCCGTGGTCTGGAAAAGCAATGGCTAAAAGGAGAATTTGTTTTCTCAAATTGTGGAACAAAGGGTATGATGTTGCAGAGTAAAACACATTGCTTATATTCCAGAAACTTTAAAAATGCTGTAAAATACAAAAGAAAACCACCCTTTCCTCAGGACTTGCAAAGCCTTTGCATTTGTTCTGGTTTATAATAGAGTAATAAAACTGTTTAGGTTGGAAAAAAACTTGATGATCATTGAGCCCGGATGTTAACCCAGCGCTGCTAGGCTGGTTGTTCCTAAGTACCACACCTACATGTCTTTTAAATACTTCCAGGAATGGTGACTCCACCACTTCCCTGAGCAGCCAGTTTCAATGCTTGACAACCCTCTCTGTGAAGAGATTTTTCCTAATATCCAATCTAACCCCCCCACTGGTACAACTTGAGGCTATTTCCTCTTGTCCTATCTCTTTTAGCTGGGAGAAGAGACTGATCCCACACCTGGATACAGCTTCCTTTCAGGTAGTTGTAGACAGCAATAAGATCCTTCCTGAATCTTCTTTTCTCCAGACTAAACACCCCCACAACCCTCAGCTTCTCCTCATCAGACTTGTTCTCCAGACCCTTCTCCAACTCCACTGCCCTTCTCTGGACAAGTTCCAGCTTCTCAATGCCTTTCTTGCAGTGAGGGATCCAAAACTAAGCATGGAATTTGAGGTGTGGCCTCACCAGTGATGAGTATGGGGGGGATGGTCACTGCACGGGTCCTGCTGGCCACACTATTGCTGATACAGTCCTGGATGCCTTCAACCTTGGCCGCCTGGGCTCACACTGGCTCATGTTCAGCTGCTGTCAACCAGCACCCCCAGGTCCTTTTCTGCTGGGGAGCTTTCCAGCCACTCTGTCCCCAGCCTGTAGCCACTGCAGGGGTTGTTGTGACCTAACAGCAGTGATGCCATTATGGTTTTTGTCTTTTCTTTTATACCCCTGTTATACCTTTTTACAACTTCTTATTCTTAGTGCTTTTGCCTACATTCTTTGACTTGTTTGCTCAGCTAGGAGACTAAACATTTTAGAAGCTTCATAGGTAGGGGTTAGTGTGTCCCAGGCCCCAAGGTCCTTTCCAGAACACATTCTGTAAACTAAGGTAGAACCATCCAGGGGAAGGTTCTTTGGGGGGTGGCTCATTTGAGCCTCTTATTGGGGAATTTTTGACAGATATGCTAATTAGTAAGACCTATAATGTTATACCAGATCTTTTGGGAAGCATTGTGGTGTGCATTTCGGTGCATTCGACCTGGATGTGTGCACCTAAGGATCCTTAAAATAAATACCAAGGTAAAATCCCTTTCCCCCTTCTAACTGTGTTTGACTCTTGTTTTTGAGATCAGGAAAAGGCATCAGTAGGACCCAGAACTTGGCCTTGTTGACCCTCACACCATTGGCCTTGGGCTATCAATCCAGCCTGTCCAGATCCCTCTGCAGAATCCTCCTGCCCTCCATCAGATCACACTCCTGCCCAGCTTGGTGTCATCTGCAGACTGAGGGTGCCCTTGGTCCCCTCATTGATAAAGCTGTTAAACAGTACTGGCACCAACACTGAGACCTGGGGAACACCACTGGTGACTGGCTGCACTGGATGTAAATCCAGTCACCACCACTCTCTGGGACCAGCCATCCATTCAGTTTATTACCCAGTAAAGAGTATGCCAGTCCAAGCCATGGGCAGGCAGTTTCTCCAGGACAATCCTGTGGGAAATGATGTCAAAGGCTTTACTAAAGTCTAGGTAGACAACATCCAGAGCCTTCCCTCATCTACAAGTGGGTTACCTTGTCATAGAAGAGATCAGGTTAGTCAAGCTTGTCAGCTTAAGTCCTTTTAATTTAATGTTCCTTTTATTTATTTTTACTCAGTTTTTATTAGAGCAATAAATTTTTCATGGGCTTAAGAAGTAAACAAGTCTTAAACCAACTAATTCTTTCTAAACTGTTCTTCTTGACTTAGCTATGAAAAGCATGAGCAGCCCTTTGAATGCAGAGGGAAGCTAACACCCCTGCTGATTGTCAGTTTGTGATGCAGTGAACATCAGTTGAATTGTCCTGAATGACTTCTATGGTGGTATTATAGTTTAAACAGAAAATAATCAAATACTTGGGAAAGAAACCCCAAGAAACTGTAAAATGCTTTATTAATGTTAAGACTTAGTCACTAGGAACCATCAACAACTCAGCTTTTCCCTTGTGGTATGTTGCTTGTCAGAACAGTGCAGACTGTCTCAAGCAAGTCTGAATCATGGGCAATCTGCACAACATGATAGGGAATTGACTGTCCCTATATTGGCCTTTGGGAAGGATGGATGTCTTAAAGGTTGTTTGTCTCCAAAGACATTGCAGAGAATGAGTCCGGGTAGGTCCCATGACTGAAGCAGGGGTATCTCTGAAGCTTTGTTTTTTGTCTCCCTTTTATTTGGGGGGAGCTTTGGGTTCATTGAGATAATCAGGAAATAGAAGGGAGCAATCTCTATCAACCTTGGGGATGTCGACAGGTAAGACTAGATTTTCTAGCAGTGTGCAAGAAGAAAAATGGCAAAGGGAAATATCCTGCCCTCATTTCCTTCCCCTTGCCAAAACCCACCACCAAAACCAAGAAATACTTTACAAAGACCAGGGTCAATGTCACTGTTTATTTCAAGCTACTGTTAAGAAGCTGTTATTTATTTAAAACATCAAACAAGATTGCAAAATCATGAGCATCATAATCAGCAAAGGATGTTCTCGTTCTCCTACCATAACATAAACCACAGTATGGCAAATGAGCAGAAGCCTGCAGCAATCAGAAAAACCCAAACCTTTGCTCTTTGTTCACAGAGGTTTTTAAGATAGAGCTCATAAATATTGAAGCTACCCAGGACAGTGGATGAAGGAGTTCACAGTGTCATTGTCTGAAGTTGGCTCTCCCTTGACTACTCCCATAAATCTTTTCAAGTTAGATGCAGAGAAGACTTGTGCATGCAGAAGATTCTTTCATTTTATTTGGTGCCAGCCAATAGTGTGCAAAGTACTTATAACATGACAATGATAATTTACACATTCTCCTTCATAATAGACATAGTACCTGTAACAGTAACCTAATTCCAAGTGTAAGGAAAGTAGGAAGGAAAAAGTACTGTATTTTGTACCCTCATCCTGTTTGTCTTGTACATTCGTATGCATTTTGGGTAGAATTCCATCTTGGAAATGATGCCTCTGTAACAGGCTAGAAAAGTAACTGGTGGAGGAGTTGAGGTCCTGCAGGACTTCAGTATAAGTTTGGGAAGAGAGGTGAAATGTCATTCTCACTTTAACAGTCCTGCTGGTTAGAGCCTTTAGACTTTAGTGATGAAGAAGGGAAAATGCCATTTGGTTTAAATAGGCGGTTTCTCTGTATGCCCTTTGCTGTTAGTTTCCCTTGTTTAGTGTGTGGGTATCATACATGACAATGGGAAAGAGAGAAATACTTTAGAAAAACAAACAAACAACTCCTCCCTTTCTCAAAAAAAAAAAAAAAAAAAAAAAAAGAAACTGTGGTTGTAAAACCACAAAAATTGGCATTGAGGCTCCAAGGCAAGTGTAAGCCTTGGAATTTCTTTTAGCTCTTAAAAAAAATAGTCCAAACCAAAAAAACCCCAAAGCACAACAACTCTCTTTCCATGGAATCCAGCTTAATGATGCTCCCCCTACTCCCCATTTTTTTAAAGGAGGATTTGAAAGAATTTATTTTAAGCTTTGGCTTAAGTCTTATTTGCTGCTTTATGTTCTATAAAGCATGTTGATTTTTTTTTTTGGTCCTTGATTTCTACTTAGAAATTTAAGAAAAGCCAACTCTGCTCTGTTACTTTTTTCCCGGTGATTTCCTGGATATCTCAGAGGATAGGTATTTGTTTCTTTGTCAAAAGAACAGCAGGAGTGAAAATGTGGATTCTTTAACAAAGAAAATCTTAATCAAAGCCTGTGTTAGTTGCTGAAAAAATAAAGAGTAATTTAAAACAAAAAGAAGAAACAAAGACTTTAGAATAGTCTCACTTTCGAAAGAAACGAGTAATTTATTTTCGGCAGTTGTTTAGTTTTCACTCTCTTGACTTTGTAATATGATGTGGTCAATCAGGAGAGTCATTGACAGCAGAATTTCTAATACAAAGGGAGAAAAGTAAGGGGAAAGAAAAACTTACACAGATGGCTAATATTTAGAGGAGCTGTTCTTTGTGCTTCCAGCTCTACATGGAACACACCTGGTGACCCTTTTGCGCTTCAGATCCTTGTTAGGTGAAGTATGGCTGAGAACACTTATGTTATTTTTTGTCAAAGTGCACTGAAATACAAAGATGCAAAATTCTACACAACTTATTCTTCCTTTGTGTTGGAGAAGTGGTATTTGATTCTGATTTTGTGTGACACAACCCTATTAGCTCTTGTTGGCACTTGAAGTATACATAGTAAACAAGTTATATTAATGGGAAAAGGCAAATCTGATTATTTAAAATGGTGTTCAGTAGATAATTTGGTTTGATTGTAGTGAATAAATTAAAAAAAAATTAGATTCCTTGTATCTTGTCCTTTTGAAACATCTTATTCTTGCAGGTTATCTAGGGGGTGGAATATAAAAAAATTACTTTTTAAGTTGCACCTCTGGGGAAGAGGACATCAGTGAACAGTTTTAGAAATCTTGGCCAATAATCAGTTGTGGATGAGAATGGGCATGGTAGGAGGAGTAATGCAGGGAAAAATGTATTTCTGACTATTGATGATGCTTTTCAGTGTGAGCTGATGAGAATCTGCAAACATTGAATGGGGCAACAGTCACCACTGGAGGCCAAACAACAAAATCATCCCTCATAAAATGTGATGATTCAACTGCATGGATACTCTCTAATGACATGGGTCTTTAGTACATGTGTCTTAAAGGGACTGATTTCAAACTAATTACAGGACAACTACCATGTAATTAATGCCTCAGGAATCCAAAACTCACTGTCTAATGTCTGAGACCAAAGGTTAATTATAAGCACAGCAGACATTAAGGCAACTGCTGCTATATGGTTTTATGATCCTTATTAAGATTAAAAAAAATCAAATCTATTGCAATTAAAAATGGCAAAAGAGATCTTGAACTTTTTCTTCCCTTCTGCCTCCATCTGAAACTAGAATGAGCGCTGATTTATGAACACAAATGGATTGAACTGAATGGTGAAATGACAGCCATTCCAGCTGACCCCTGTGCTCTACTTTTGTCATGGAATTTGTTGTCCATCTGGATATTAGGAATGGCTAAAGTGCGTGGGTAGCTTCTTCTGAGGAGCCAAAAGTCATTGGTGAAGCAAGGGGTCAGAAATTTCCAGGTGTAGATAGCTACAGTTGAGGAGCTGCTTCATGGAAAATTTGAGCAGCTCTGCCACTATGGGCAGCCATTGATTTAAAAACAAGGTGGGTAGAAAGGAGCAGTAATAACAGGGGATTTCTGCCATCCAGCTATGAGTCACCATCATCCAGGGATCAACAGCCACTGATGGTCTTGTCTACGTATTCCCCAGGAGCCCGAGTGTTGTCTTTTGTACAGGCACCTTAATATGGTCAAGACAAAGTATCTCAATATCTAAATCACATATTAACCTGAAAGGGATCTAGCAATAGAGTATCCCTCTGCTTATGTCTTGACATATTAGTATAGAATATAAAAAAGTGGATCAGTTCTATATGTGGATGGGAACTTAATATCTGGTAACTGTAAACAGCAAATAAATGTGTTTTGTATGGACTCGCTGAGATTCTCTTTTGCATTCCAAGTTGAAGCACAGCAAGTCCATTAGTCCAAGCATATATTTTTCTCCCCTTTCCCTGTGTCTCTTTGGAATGCTTAACAGTGAAATCTTGACATGGTTGGGAGATGAATATGGTTGGGTTTTGTTGACCACTTTTTTGGGGATAGGGAAGAATGTTTTGCTAGTTTCAAGAGATAAAACCAAACATGTTGAAGCAATGTATTTTGAAATAAATGAGTTGGTGTTTGAGTAATGTCAGAAGACATGTAAGAAAAAGTTCAAATTAAAGAGGTAGATGGTATATCAGTGTGGGAAAGGGCAAAGCTGGCAGGTTTGTGAATTTCAGGATGGGCTTAATCTATGACGGATATTCACAGTCATTTCACAAAAAAAAAAGAGTGGCAGCTGCTGACTTATTTCTAAAGGTCACCTCAAGGGGTTTCACCCAGCCTGAAGTTTGAGATACTTGAGTGGAATGAGTGAAAATGCTTTGGTTCCCTTTTATCTAATGAGGTGAAGTCCTACATCTTCCACTGAATGAGTTATACCTGGCCTCTAGGCTGTCATTTAGTCTTGGTTTGTATGGCAGAGTATTACTGCAGGCCTGGGCCCTAGGGTATATCACTGTGTCCCATAGCCATAGGGAGGAGGAGGAGAGAAGATCCAGCAGGCAGGAATTGTGCAGCAAGATTGATTTATTTAATTATTTTACAAACTCTTTTATAGACTTTTTTCTTCGTAGTCTAATTGGACAAAGGATCAGCCACCCCTTGGGGGTGATTGGCTAAAATCCTAAAACATCCATTGTCAAAATATTTTTCTACTATACCATAAACAAGACTTTTCAAGGTTGCAGGTGGCTTGGTTGTTTACATTCCCTGCTCCCTCTTCTGCGTGAGAGAAAAGTCTCTCACAGACTTAGAAAATAGCAAGAAAATCCTTGCTAGCAGCATTTTTGTATCTACAGCAGAGCATTCTGCATCTTACTCCATGAAGCTTTGCCACTGGGTGGGCAGTAGTCGACTACTACTTTTCATTATTTACTGCTCACTTGAGCATGTAAGTGAAGAAGGGTTCAGATTACACAGAGAAATGTGTTTCTTTTCCCTGCTCCCAGGATATAATGTGCATTTTCCCTGAAGTTGCTGCTTGATAAGGAAAAAATCCTGGTAGAAGAGGAAAAGAGATGCCTCCTTACAAGTAAAGCTACTGACCCATTGCATTTCAGTTCTTGATGTCTGGTTTGGGCCCAGAGCTTCTTGACTGTGCTTCAGTGGCTGAGCATACATGTAAGTAGGAACCTTTCTTTGGTGATGTGATTCTGAGCTCCCTTGAGCTAAGAGAAGAAATGAGATCCTTTACTGCCTGAGCAATTACTGGGTGATTATATGAAGACAGGAACTCATCTGCTTTCCTAACCTGATTCTAATAGGAAAGCATTAACCATGGATTTTTTTTTTTTTTCAGAGATAGATATGTAACATAAGTTGGGTCTTCTGGGCTCCAGAGACTCTGTAAATGAAACTGCTGCCTTGAATGATCAGGATTTAATGCATAGCCCTCATCTAGGCCACATCTAGGTGTTTTCCTCCTGAATATGTTGCCATCAGCTGCTTGCATGGTATGTTGGCTGCTTTAGATTAAATTCTGAGGCATGAACTTATCCTCAGAATAGAATAGAAAGCCTGGGAGTCCATTTCCTTTTTGAGTTTTCCTGTGGGATCTGAGGTACTGAAAGATAAATGTTACAGAGCCTAGCACTGAATTGGCTAACTCCCTTACTGGATCTTGCCCAATTTAGCTACAATGTAAGTTAACATACTTTACTTTTGAAGCATGGTTGATAATTTTATGCACATTTTTAAAAAGAAAAAGGCCTTAGTAATCCATATGTTAGCAAGAGGCTTATTCTGTATAAGATTCCTGAAGGATTATGCTGCAGAATAAGCAAGAGGACCCCATTAAACTGTCAAAATGATCATATAATGAAACATTAGTGTGCAAATATATAAAAGCAAAAAAACTCAAAGGAAATCAACAAAGCACAACTGTTATTGGCATTATTCCTGGGATTTTTTTTTTCTTGCTTTCCTCATAAAAAAATTTATGAAAGAAGGACAAGTAACTTACCAGATTCACTGGTATGGTCTGGGAAATCTTTATGCTGAGAATTATAGTCTTAGTAGCATGTAAGTGAATCCTCTTCATACACACATACATGCTGCATGAATTGCTGTCTGGAGATCTGTGATATCTTGTTTTGCACCTCCTATTTTCCTCCCTACCCCTAGAAAAAGCAGGTAAGTAAGGAATATTAGTAATTCATGTACCAATGTAAATGACTTCACAGAAAGAATAGGGTAATTTTGCAGTTGTGATACCCCTAGTGGAAATAATTATCTCCAGTTTAAACACTATAAATCAGCATTTAAAGAGGTGCATGTTAAAGTAGACTTTTCTGTTTAGGGCAACAAGTGCCAAGTCTGCTTTCTCTCAGGAGTTAGTGCCTGAATGATAGGTTTTCTTGCTACTGCTTTTTGTCATTGGTTATGTATTAACTTCTTCCCAGCTTGCCTCCTGCTGAAATAATTGTGGTGCTAATAGCAATGTGTAGGGAAATGACCAGATGTGCTAGTTTTTTTAGACAATTATACCAGTTTTTCCAATTTTCCAGACATTTTTTCATTTCTTTATTAATTCACCGGTGCCTGGAATTGGATTTTTCCAGTACATAAATCCTAATTAGGAAGCCAGAGAATTGAGTGCTCCATTTTACTCCTGATGTGTCATTTCCCCTCTGTTCTTGGTTAATTGGCATTTTAAAAAGCCAGTTCTTGTGTTTTTAAGGGAAAAAAAAGAAATACAGGAATATTTTGGGACAGAAATGAAAATCTGGTAAAGGGACAAAAAATTAAAGAAGGTGTAGTTGGGATCAGGGCCTTCTGGTAGCTCTGGGATTACAGGACAGGGAGACCTGCAGAGTGGCTAAGCTGCTTGAGGTTCAGCTACGTCTTCCCGGCACGAGGGTGACTGAACCCCATCCTGCCGTGCCCATGCTGCTCTCTGCTTGCCATGGGCATGGAGTGTTTTATTAAATGGTTCTGGCCCTGAGGAGCATCTAGAGACTGATTCTGTAGAGCAAAGGCAGTGTTTGGTGCACTGCTGATGAGAGTTGCTCTTAGAGGCTTTCCTTGCAGCCTCCTTTTCTTCTTATCAAGGACCAGAAATAGAACGGAGTAGGAGGAGGAGGCGGAGGCTTGTCAGGAGTGAGGGTATCCTCAGATTTTGAGTCTAAGGACTTTTTCAGCCTTAGTATGTGCTTAGGGATGCCCTGAGCCTGTGTGAGGGGAGGGGAATGGTGGAGGGTTGTCAGGGCAGGAGGAGTGGTTGTGAGTCTCAGGGAGGATGAAGCACTACGTCAGGAGAAGGGAATGGTGCTTTTCTGGATAGATAGGATTATAGAAAACTGAAGAGGTTTATGAGGTTCGGAGATCCACCTCAGAAGGAGAAAGAAGGAAGTTATTCCATTTATGAGTGAGGTAAAAAAGGTTGTGTGTTCCTGCTGGCATTGATACATTTCAGTTTGAGCCTAAAAAGATTCATTCCAAAAGAAGAGATGCCAAAGTGGAGGTCCTTGCCACCTTGTACTGGACAGCTTGTATCCTGGGAGGGAAAAGGAGAGAGTGTGAGTAGAAGGTGGTGTCCTTTTTTAGCTTCTACCAGGCTGCTATAAAGGACAGAGGGAAGGGAAGCAAGCCTGATAAATGCAGTTCCACAACTTAGATGGCAGTTGGTAAGAAGGGAAATAAATAGCAAAACTTTTTGTCAGCTAGGAAGGGGTAACTCAGTTCAGATCTTACCCCATCTCCATAAAGGTCTGTCCAAAACTTGAATCTTTTGAGGTTCAGAAAAGGGTGATTAATTCTTTTTTTTTTTTTCCCCTGTGCTAATGCATTAATTGGTTCCAGGCAGACAGGGAGCAGCAGAGCCAAGATATTGCAAGCAAGGCTGCAGGCCAGGTAATTCAAGGGCTGTCAGGAGACTGAAAAGGACCAGAGGTCATGATAAAACCTGGAGTCTTTCATTTTCCAAAATGTTTCATAGATCCAAGAGGTCTGAACAGTGTCATGTTTTTGGGTGCTCAGAAAGAAAGAAAGAAAGAAAGAAAAAAAGAAAGAAAAAGAAAAGAAGGGAAATGTCAGAGTATTTTGGAGTTATTTCAGCACTGCTGTGCTGCTCTTAAAGGGAACCTCAATAAATTGTCTCCTTACCCTGGGGACCATATTTCTGTCTCCTGAGATCATCTTTCCAGCTGGACAAGATCAGTCCTTAGCGCTGCATACTGTCCTCCCTGACCTGACACCACGAGCATTACCTTTGCTTATGACCCTGCTGAGTGCTGGTGTTCCTGGCTGTGGGTGCCTTTCCCCACTAGCCAAGGCTTGGGTCTGCTATTTATTTACTACCCACTTGAGTTATTGCTGTTTTAAAATATGTCATTGCAGAATTCATGCCTAACAGGTGCTGTCCCCTTCTAGCCATCCCACTTAGTGTATTCTCCCAGTGTGAGTGCTGGGAGAAAAACAGCACAGCAACAGCCTTTGGGGGCCTGCATCGCCAAATCCTGCCCTTCCAGTCAGCAACAGTACAGTGTCACCAAACCACAAGGGCTTTTATATGAGGCTTTTATTTAAAGGAGGTAAAAAAGCATGCTGGTTTTAGTCATATTAATTTCTCTTTTTTATTAGCTTTTAGGGAATGAGCAACAGTTCAGTGAGCTGTGTTTGTAACAAATACAGGTTATGAAATAAATGTATTTCATTATTTGCTCATTTTGCAGTGAAAGACTCTCTGAATCTGCCTCCTAAATGGTTTAACTCAACATTAGAAATGATGCTGCCAAATACCGACTGATTCAATAGATGATGAGTTTCAAATTCCTCTCTTACATGGGGAATGTGATATAGAACACTGACCTCAATTTTCAGCTGTGTCCTCAGATTCACCTCCTTTTTGGCTGTCTCTTTTTCTTTTTCAGTATCTTACCATAGTTTTTCAAGCCCTGAGGGTCTTATGGGGGCACTAATATTTAATAATTAGACACTATATCTCTGATGGGTCTTCTAGTGACATCTTTTACAACTAATAAGTATTTAATAGAATGTAATTAGAAGCTCTGATTCTTAGACCTTGACCTGTCTAGACCTTGTATACAACTAAGTGACTGGACAGCCCTTAAAACTCATTAGGAGTTATCTGCACCCCACTTTACAAAGCTATGTGAGGAAACTGTTTAGATTTAGCCTCAAGCCACCTGCTTCGTAATCTGTTGCTGTGCACTCAGTTGATCCTGGTGTCCTTACAGTAACTGGAAAGCTACCAATGATTTCATTTTAAAGCAAATATTCTAATTCAGGAAGCATAGGATGGAAACCTGGTTGCATTTGACAACATGAGATCTTCAGAAAGCATGTAAATAGGAGAGATTGAAGCTTTTACATTTTAAAATGAAAGAGAAACATCCAAAGATAGTTAAGGGCGTCAGCAAAATGTGTTTTGATACAGTAAATTCAGCTGAGATATATTTAATAGGGCTTTTCTTACAGGTAATATATTTGTCTTCTTATTTCTGAAAGCCCCTTATATCTTTAAAATAAATTAACTCTTTTTATTACTGGTTTAAAAAAAAAATAATTAAAAAAAAAAAATCTATATATGCATTTCTGAGAAATGGTCTATTTGGCATGCCCCCAAGAAACACAGGGAGCAGATTTCTTTCTTCTCCATTAATTTCTGAATATATTTGTGCCTGTATTGTCAAATATTCTTAAATATCTTTTACCTAGTCCATATGCCTATTCCATCTCTTTCTACTTTTTCCCACTTTAATTTCATTCTAATTGCCTAGACTAGTTGTTGTCTGAGTTTTTACTCAGGCTTTGGAGTCCATTACCATTCCACATGTCTAGGGGTTTTTAAAAGATAAATGTGATAAATCACGTAACAAAGGGAAGGAAAAGTAAAATTCTTAGGATTTCTTTGATAAATTTTCAGTGGCTTAGGAAAAGGATCCAAATACATTCTTAATACATTTGATCTTGTTCCTTTCTGGAAAGGATTATACATAACCAAATGCATCCATATATAGAAGACAGATTTTTTTTTTTTAAAGTGTCCAAATGATCTTGTTAATGCTGATATAACATTTCAGTTATTTGTCTTTTGAACAGGGTTCTGTTTTGAGATGTTAGTTGCAAATAGAGGAAATGAAGTGTTGATGTAGCAAGGAATAATTTACTATGTCTGGGGAGTTTGAAAGCAAAACATCTGGATCAATTTGTTTACAAAGTCCCTGTAGATAAAAAGCACTATCTCTCCAAAGGATCAGTTTGTGCCCTTCCTGAAGAAGCATTAAAAAAAAAAAAAAAAAAAAAAAAAGAAGGAAAATTTGCTATCATCATACACAAAAAAGTTTGAAATCCTGTTTCATAGGAGATCAGCTAGTTGCTGAAAATTTGGTGAGGTTTTGTGATCTTAATTCTTAATTTAGTCTGGCTTTCCCTGTTTCTCTGCTTCCCCCACACCATTCATCTTAAAAAGTAATATATTTTAGAAGCTGAAAGTAAGTACAACATGTCAGAGGTATGGCAGAATTGAATGTTGAATAGAGATAAAACCTTTGTTTTCATATGGACATTAAAATCCTATGACAATTGAAGCTTTTTGGAGGTCCATCTCTTGGCGCTATTGAATTTAGTGGGAGGTAACCCCTGACTTAGAGAAAGACATAAATAGTTTGAACTTGTGCTTGAAATGTTCTTTAGCAGAAGAGCAAAGCAAGAACTTTTTTGTATTCATGTGTTGCAAACTGGAAGAGCATAAAATGCTCTTTTTTGATATTGCTTCTGCTATTGGAAGGTATTTTGGTTCCTCCTCTAAGAAATGTAGCCACAGCAATTAATATCACATTAGTGAAGTTTGCAATGACTTTACCAATAGGTTAAATTACAATGGTAATTTTATTTAGAATGTTGGTGTGGTCTCCACATGGGTCTATAGGTATTCTGTGGGGTCTTGGAAAGTCTTTTGTTATATTTAGTACAAGCAGGAGATTAGCTATTTTAGCAGTTAGTGCTGGAGGTCTGTACCAAATACGCTGTGTTTTCAAGAGCTGCTTCATGCACTTCCCTGACTTATGGGGTTTTTTTTCAGATGTTTTCCTCACTTACAGGAATTTTCATGGAAAGTGAGGCTGAGCCATGACAGATAAAGTCTTAATGGACATTTTCACCTAAGAGGACATTTTTTACAGATCTTGTATGTTACCTTGATTTTTTTTTCTTTTCCAAGTTTACCTTTTATGCATCCTTTTACTTAAAACACTGATCCAAAATACAAACATTGAAATTTAATTTTGTGATTAGAGATTTGACATGCTCACCTACTTCTGTTGCTTTCTGGAAAAGATCAGAAACATGGGCTGATAATGTCTATATAGCCATTGTTTTTCAGCTCCAAGGGGCATGTCTCTACTAGTATTACATTTTTCTGCTGTTGAGAGAACCAAAATCTCCATCCCTCTGATGCCATGAAGCTTTTTGCCTTTTCTTTTATACCTCTGTTATACCTTTTTACAACTTCTGTATTCCTAGTGCTTTTTGCCTACATTCTTGGACTTGTTTGTCAAGCTAAGAGACTAAACATTTTAGAAGCTTCGTAGCTAGGGATCAGTGTGCCCCAGACCCCAAGGTCCTCTCCAGAACATATTCTGTAAACCAAGATAGAACCATCCAGGGGAAGGTTCCTTGGGGAGGGGGGCTGACTTGAGCCTCTCATTGGGGAATCTTTGATAGATAAGCTAATTAGTAAAACCTATAATGTTATACCCAATGTTGGGGGGGAGGGGAACACAGAGATCGACTCGGCGGGGTGCATCTCGATGCATATGACCTGGACGTGTGCACCTAAGGATCCTTAAAATAAATACCAAGGTAAAATCCCTTTTCCCCTTCTAACCATGTTTGACTCTTGATTTTAAGACCAGGAAAAGGCATCACCTCCTGTGCAATGTTATCCTTGGAATGTCAAGGGAATGAAACAACCGTGTAGAAGAAGAATGGCCCTGGGACAGAACATGGGTTTCATTCTATCCTAAGTTTGGTCATGAATCTGAAGGTTGTGGTTCAAACAAACTTCAGAGCAGTATAATTTCAATTGCAGCTCAGTATCGGCATCCACAAAGCCCAGCTGAGAGACCCGTTGTTGTTGACAGTATACTGAGCTCATGAAAACAAACAGGATCATTATATAAATCAAAAGAAGATGAAAGTAGAACCCACATCTTCCAGCTTGAATACTAAAAGTCTGCCAGGAGGAATAAAAGATACTTCCTGTAAGGGTTATGACTTGAAAACCTTTGGAGTTAGGTGTTAGGAGTTTTCTTATTTTACATGGTAAAGAGCAGGGTAGAATGGCCTTATTAAGCCCTATGAATATGGACGCTGTCTCATTCCAGAAGGTTTATTTAATTTTAGTGAGCCGTCCTTAGTATTTTAATTCGTTTCATGACAACAGCCCTGAGAAATGATGCTGGTTATCTCCATCTTGGGGTTCTAAAAGGATGAAAGAGAGTATTTTTGTTTCCCAAGAAAACACAGCAAAGTCGTTATACTTGCCTGGACTAGATGTCCTGCTGTTTCTAGATCATGCAGTATTTATTTAATCCTGTGCCCTCTTGCAGAATGGGTGTATTTTCATGTAGTTGCTGAGTAATCTCTCAGTAGTGTGAAGGACACTGCAAAGAGTTTTGTGCAGTATTTGTGTTTCCTGGTGTGGACAAGCAAAGTGTGTGCATATAACTGGTTAATTAGGTGTCCAGATACATTTGTTGATAGCAGTTAAGCAATAGATTTTATGATCTAGCAACAGTAGGGTCTCAGAAGTCACTACATGTGTATTATATTACAAAGTGATTTAAGCACTCAAACCAGTGTTTTAGGTTTACTTTACAGATGTGTTTTCTTTCATAGTTCATCTAAAACCAGAAAAACAATTTAATACATTCTTTGTTTTGTTGTTTAATGAAATAATCTCATGTTCT